>NC_083276.1:82928636-83256633 GCF_963506605.1 Zootoca vivipara | reverse complement strand
GTCAAAAGTTGTTAATGTGAAATATTTGATTCGGGGGGGGGGGATCCAATAAAGCACATTTGCTGCTACTACTAATATTAAGCATGCATATGGTGCTTTCAAGAGTTTAAAAGTCCTCGTGTATTGTTTGGTTCAGGGCTGGGGTACCTTCCCCAGTCAGCCATATTTCCTGGGGATAATGTGGGCTGCATATATATATAATATATACAGACACACACACAGGGAGAGAGAGAGAGAGAGAGAGAGAGAGAGAGACGCTTGGTGCAATTTGCTTGGGGAGGGAACCCCTTGTTTGTACCAAAGGGGGGAATTTCCCCAGTGCAAATGGGAGCCACTTGGGCCCAATCCAGAGTGGAAGTCTGGCACTGGGTGGGGGGGCCTTTAATCCTTAACTGCCCACTGTAATCTCAATCTAGATTTGTGGCTGCACAAGTGCAGTCTGCATTGTCAAAAAAAGATTAATGTGATGCAAATTGCCGCTGTGCCCCCTTCCATTTTGGTTCAGCACTGAAGCAAGGAGTAAAGAATTAAAGCCTCCTTATTCCCAAACAGCAGGATCCTGATTCTTATTGGGCTGTACTGGCTGGGGAAGAAGAGTAGCTAGCACAGAAGCTGAGGAAGGGGCAGGGTGAGGGCTAATAGTAAATGCCCCCTGGGCTTGGAAGGTGGTGATGAATGATTAAATTTCTATCGTGCCCTTCTTCCCAGCAGAGCTCCGAGCAGCAAACATCAAAATGTTTAAACAGTGCAATTTATACAAACAATACAATGTTTGTAATTTTAGGAAGCAATCTGCTTTTGCAAAGCAGGCCTTTTCCACAGTAAAACAAAGCAGAGGAAACCTTTTTTTTTCTTACTTTAGGAAAAATATTTCTGCTTACATCCCTGGGTACAGTGTACTCTGCAAATTCACAGTGCTGTTTATGATTAGATGCTCTGGTCACCACCTACTGTGCCTCCTGGATTCAGTTGCAGCAAACGAAAATTACAGTATACTGGTTATTTCTGACATCCTGTGCTCAGCTTAGAAGAGGCAGAAGCCTGCTTCTTTCTTCTAAATGGAATTTTTCACAATTTCATAATGATGTTATTCTCGTAATTGCAGAAGCTGGTGTATTTACCCTGTTTCTCATATTTTAAGACATACCCATAAAATAAGCCATAGTAGGATTTTTAAGCATTCAAGGAATAGAAGCCATACCCCGAAAATAAGACATAGTGATAGGCGCAGCAGCAATGCCGGCCACGGCAGGAGGAGGAAAAAAATAAGACATCCCTTGAAAATAAGCCATAGTGTGTTTTTTTGAGGAAAAAATAAATATAAGACATGTCTTATAATATGAGAAACACGGTAGGAAATTCCTGACTTTCACAAGCCTGAGAAATAAGTATAAGAAGAGCCCTGCAGGATCAGGCCAAAGGCCCATCTACTCCACCATCTTGCCCTTACAGGGGCCAACAAGATGTAAATAGGAAGCACACAAGCAGGAGGACATGAGCCAAACAGCACTCTCCTCGCTTGTGCTCCCTGGCAAATGCTATTCAGAGGCATTGTGCCTCTGGCACTGAACAGAGCCGTTGTGACTAGTAGACGTTCTTGAACCCACAATCCTGAGATTAAGAGTCTCATGCTTTGCCAACGAAGCTATCTTGCTATCCTCCGAAAAATCTTTCAAAGCTATCTTTTAAAGCTGTCCAAGTTGATGACCATTGCTACACCTTGTGGGTAGCAAATTCCAAAGTTTAAATATATGCTGTGTGTCTTTGTGCGGTACATCTTTAGCAGGCTTGTACAATGTCCAGCCAAATGCAGCTATACCAGGGTCGCCAACCTTTTGGGGCCAGTGGGCCCATTTTGAGAAAGTGCCGCAATCCCCTGTCCCAAAATGGGTGCCGTAAGAACACGGCGTAACACAAAATGGCTGCTGCATCTGAAAGAGCAGGAAAAGTGACAGCATCAAAAAATGGTGTCAGCATGCCCCCCCATCAGTGTGGGGAAAAGGCACCTACACCAGCCTCTTTCAGTCGCAGAGAGAGGCTCCTTGCACCTCTCCTCCATTCAGAACAGATGGCAGGGTGAGTGTCCAATCCTGGCATCTAATAAAATGTGGGCATGCTTAAGAGATTAGTGTTTAACGTAGGAGAGGTTGAGTACAGGTAGAACCAACTGTGTCCCATGCTCTGGATCTTTTATTTATTTATAGATCTTTTTTGTTGAGTTTTACCGGTACATTACAAATTTAAATTCAAACATTAAACATCATCATCATTTAGGATTCCCTGAATCCTTTGACTCCCCTCCACCTTCCATGGTTACCATTTTCAATCTTTTCCCACTGCTTCACATACTGGTATTTTATCTATTTTTCTAAAATAGTACAGTTTTACCTTAGTTTTTCATACAAGCGTTACTTGGATCCTGCCAACGTTTTTGGTTGTTTACAGAGTTCTCTTAGACATGTTGTAAATTTCCCCCATTCCTTCTTAAAGTTCCTCTCTTCCTGGTTTCTGGTTTCCCCGGTCAATTTCGCCATTTCGGCATAGTCCATCATCTTCATCAGCCCTTCGTCTCTGGTCGGGACTTTATCTTCTTTCCATCTCCCATGTTCTGGATCTTTGAGGGGATATGCACATCACAAACTCTTTCAGCCGAATGTTTTATGAACCTTGGGAGCAGAGGACAGTGCCAGGTTCTCCTCCTCCTCCTCCTCCTCCTCCTTCTCCTCCTCCTCCTCTTCCTCTTCCTCATGTTTTGAATCTCCCTCTCCAGCTTTCTTAGCACAGCAAGTGTGGAAGGCAGGCCTGACACTGACACCCCCTGAGGAGAACCTGCCGGCTCCTCTGGCTCGGGATGCCCTGCAGATCCAGGAGCAGTCTGAGCGGCTGGCGCTAGAGCTGAGGGAGGTGAGCCACAACCGTGAGAAGCTGGTTGGCCGGCTACAGGAGCTGCGGGAACACATTCAAGTGCTGCAGGAGGGACAGCGTTTCACTGGCCAACTGGTAAGTGAGTTCTGCCCCTTCCGCTTCCTGCTCCATCAAGACTCTCTGCTGCGCTTGGTCGAGAAAGGGATGCAACTGCAGCCAATTGGCTGAAAGTTAGATCAGGCTTGCTGAAATTTGTACATTGCTTCCCACAGCGGGGGGAAAACAACTTAAGAGCAATTTTCTCAAACGCCTTGGTACTCAAACAACTTAGAACCCAAATGCTGCAAACCCGGATGTACGTGTTCTGGTTTGCAAAGATTTTTCGGAAGCTGAATATGTTCTGTTTTGAGTGTTATGCTTCCGTTTTGAGTGTTAAGCTGAGGTCAGTCTGTTTTTGCGGCTCTTCGTTTTTGTGACTGGGTGGAACCCAGTTCCAGCTACTGATTGATTGTGTGACTACAGTACATTGTTTATTGTTTTCATTTTATGGATCAATGGTCTCATTAGATAGTAAAATTCACGTTAAATTGCTGCTTTAGGGGTTGTCTTAAAAGTCTGTAACAGGTTAATCCATTTTGCGTTACTTTCTATGGGAAAGCACGTCTTGGTTTTGGAACGGACTTCAGGAATGGATTAAGTTTGAGAACAAAGGTACCACTGTAACGGAAAGGCGATCCTTGAGGCAATATGGAATAAAAATATGCTTTAAAAATATTCATTTTTTTTTGCCAAAAAAGAGTGTTTCACAGTGACAGCTAATACTACTACTACTAATAATAACAGGCTTAGAGTATCAAGCCCGTTGATGATTTTCTTATTTGCTGTTCTCCTAATGCTTTAAAACCACTTGAATATTATTTGACAATATCTGAGTGGCCTGTTGCTTTAAGAAAAACGGATCCTGGCACTCTCTACTCCTTCCCTCCCTGTGCTCTGTCTTTTGAAGCAGTTTTTTCCTAGCTGGATTCAGATAGAGCAAATGAGCTTGACTGAAGAGAAAAACTCCTTTACATGGTGGAGCACAGCCCAGTTAGGAGGGAAGAGCCTCACCTTGCCTGCATGTTTTAAACGTTTTGTTAAAAAAAATCACCTTGACTCCTCCCCCCATGACTTTTTTTTTTACTTGAATGAGCAAATACATTCCTGTTGCATTTAACCTGACCCTAGCTAACTATTACCCCCTAGATTTTATTACTGCAGGCTATCTCACAGGCTGTTTTCCCATCAGCAGGTGCCATTAGCATCACCAGCTCGCCCACGAGCCTTCTCTGACCGAGAACCTCTGCTTGACCCATCCGTGGCACACCGGCTTGACCTAAAAGTAAAGTAAGTTGCGAGGGGGATGGGGAGGCGCGGGTCATTCAGATTGACAATTCTGTACAAAGCTTGTCAAGTAAACCAAAGCCATTATTCCTGAAGTGAGAGCTGATGTAGCCTAATGGTTAAGAACATGAAGCAGGGCATCCTCAATTCAGTTTTAAAAAATCAAAATGTCAGTGTCACAATCTCTTATGTGGCCTTGCATAAGCCACTATTTAACTAATAATAATTGTATAATAGTCAATAATGATAATTGCAGTGGGCGGTTCTGCTGGGGAAAGCACTTAAGGAATTCCCCATACCTGTCCTCTCCCTCAGTGCCCCCTAAATCTGCTCCTGAAGGTTGAGGGGAAACCCACAACAGCTTCAAGAGGCACACAGGGCGTGCGCAAGGAGAGGAGACGGGGGAGGTGTTCCATTGCACAGCCCAAAGTGCCTTGCACTAGCAAAACTGTTCAGCTGGACATCGTCCAGTATTAAAAGTAACCAAAATCCAGTATAAAATTTTGTCAGCAGAGATTAAAACAGCATGGAAAGTATGACAAGGCTTTCTGTAACTGGAGTGCCACCACTGAGAAGACCCTTTCCTCAGTTGATGGGGGCATCTGAAGAAGGAAATCTGAAATTGACCTTGGTTACCTAAGGTGAATGCTCGTCTAGCTTCTAGGGTTGTTAAAGGGATTACTATGATATCTTTATGAGGCACTTGGTAGACTACAAATGCAGTATCTAGATGCTAAAGGCTTGTTATGTTGCCGCAGGGCACTGTGTGCCCAGCCTCACATGTGCAGTTTCAGTGTGCATTTTGTGTGCTCTCCCCTTTGCTCTCAAGCTTTATCGCAGGCGTGATCCACCCATGGCGGGTGAATGTGTTTGAACGGCTGCTGTGGCGCGCATGCCGTGGCTACCTTGTGGCCAACTTCGCTGAGATGCCGGAGCCCATGGAAAACCCAGCCACGGTGAGATGAAATGAAGAAAACGGGTGGGTGGGGTGTAAAATGGCTGCCTGTGAGGGGTGGCAGGCAATGTAGAGGGGTCTGTGGGAGGGGGGTTGAGATACAAGGCCTGAGTTTGGGTGGAGCAGGGTGTGGCACAGCTTGGGAGGCTGCAAGTACACTCTGTCATGTGGCTTGGGCTGAAGGCCCGAATGGTCCTTCTCCTGCTCCTCTCAAGTGCAGAGGTTTCTGAGCAACCTGTCCCCTCATGTGTAGGGCGAGAGCGTCACCTGGGTCATCTTTCTCATCTCCTTCTGGGGGGAACAGATTGGGCAGAAAATCCGCAAGATTGCTGACTGGTGAGTGCTCCTGGGTGGCGCATGTTCCCTCTGATGTCTATTGATGCTGAGTAACACCCCTCATCCGCCTGCCTTGGTCTCCTCCTGCTCGCTTGGTCACCTTTCCCCCCCTGTTTGACACATGACATGCCTTTTTACCTCCTCAAGAGGCCTGCCAAACACAAACCTTCTGAATCAGTTCCTGTGGTATGTGCCTTGCTCCAGTGGTGTCTGACAGGCCATGGGGCTGAAGAGGAAGTCAGACACCGACTATCTTCCCAATGCCCTAAGGCAGTTCTGCCCATCTTCACACAACTGGCCAAACTACCCACCATCTTTCAACAAAATGCTCCCTCTGCTTCTCTGTGTTGCCTCCCGCCACCTCCACCCGCCAGTGTGTTTGCATGTGCCTGTGTGTATTCACTCTGTGCTGTGTCCCTCCACAGCTTTCACTGCCACCTGTATCCTTACGCCGACAAGGAGGCTGAGCGCTTGGAGACACTGTATAAACTGCGCACTCAGATTGAAGATCTGAACACGGTAACGTGATAAGGGCTGCTTAGGGTGGTGCACGGGGCAGGCTCGAAATTGGGGGAATGCTGTCAGAGGTTTTTTTTTTAAGAGGATCCATGGTTTCCAGTTCTGGGCATAGCTGTCAAGTTTTCCCTTTTCTCGTGAGGAAGCCTATTCAGCATAAGGGAAATTCCCTTTTAAAAAGGGAGAACTTGACAGCTATGGTTCTGGGGCAGGAAGGGAGATTGCCTGGGTGCAGTGGTGAGAGTATATCACTGCAGATGATTAATTTCTTTTTCAGATTTTAAATAGGGGAGGGGGGTGGTGTTTGTTAATTGGTTTGCAACTGTTGTTGTCATTTCATTTGCTCATTTCTTTATAAAAAAAGAAGTGTCTCACTGTGACTTAGCAGCAAAATATGAAGAGGTGAAATGATTAAAATCAAAATCAAAATGACATACAATTCAAAATTCTTAAAATGCCCCTTCAGCCATGCAATAAATTAGGACAAGTCCTACCCCAAACTACTAAAAGATGAGCATTGCAGAGGCTAATTAAGTCCTCGTCATTTGAAACAGGATCACGCCACTTTGAACAGACATGGGAACTGGAGGTTTAGGGCACTTAAACCGCTCAGAGTTGTAATTCTGTGAGTTTAACAGTCAAGCTCTCTTCCCAGGGAATTCTGGGAACTTTCGCTCTGGGAGGGGAGTAGGGTTCTCCTAACAGCTCTAAGCACCCTAAACAAACTACAGTTCCCAGGATTCTTTGGCAGAAGCCATGACTGTTTAAATTTGTATGGCATTGCTTTAAACATATAGTGCAGGTGGGGCCTTGAACGTCCTCCTACCCAAGATTCTGATTTCTCTGGGCGGGAAAGGCCAGTATATTGGTGCAAGTGCTCCTCCCTACAATGGTTTTCTCCGCTGCATTCATGCAGAGTGTCACACTTCAAAGCTGCAACCACACTCTGTACTTCCTGTGGCCCCATGTGCAGCCACATTTCCAGACTAGTAGCTATAAGCAGCGCATTCCATTGCTAAACTGATTCCTTAAAAAGCGAAGTACTTTCCTTCCTAAATCCCCCTTTTTGCTCCAAGTCTTCGACGGTCTCCCTCAGTTCTGCCTCATGTTGCTTATGAAAAAAACAGGTCTTGGGCAAGACGGAGCAATACCTGGACCAGCTGCTGCAGAAGGTGCTCTTGGAATTGCCTGCTTGGCAAGTGCGGATACAGAAGATGAAGGCCATCTACTTCATCCTCAACCAGTGCAGCTTCAACATCACCGACAAGTGCCTCATCGGGGAAGTCTGGTGTCCTGTCCGCGACCTCCCTGCTGTGCAGCAGGCTCTGCGTGAGGGATCGGTATGTGCCACAGAATATCGGCTCCCTTCTGCTTCTCCTTCGATGTCCCTTCCATTTCATGTCCCCCTCCCCCTTCTTTTTCTACGCCTACCTGTTTGCACAAGTAAAGAGCAAAATATTTTGAGTCAGGGGTTGATACATGTGCTTTGGCCCCTCCCCCCCCTGGGTTGGGCCAAAGGAAGGTAAATAGGGCTCCCAGCGGGCAGTGGCCAAGAGATTTTGCTGCCTGAGGCAAAGGATAAGATGGTACTCTCTCCCCATTCCATATACAAAAGTCCACCTTACTGGCAGGTTGACTCATCCTTCAACACTGGTTATGGGACAGTGTCCTCCACTGCGCCTGAGGGCAGCAGGGTAGCTTAGGGAGCACAGGATCAGGGTAGCTTCTGGGGCTCTGTGGGAACAGTAGGGTGGAGCTGCCATTCCTCTCTTGCTCCCTAGGATTTCATGCCTGAGGCTGCTACCTTGGCTTGCCTAATGGTAGGGCCAGCTCTGGGCAATCCAGTCGTACCTTGGAAGCCGAACGCCTTGGCACTCGTACGTTTTGGCTCCCGAATGCCGCAAACCCGGAAGTGAATGTTCCGGTTTGCAAATGTTCTTTGGAACCCGAACATCTGGCGTGGCTTCCAATTGGCTGCAGGAGCTTCCTACAGCCAATCGGAAGCCACACCTTGGTTTCCAAACGTTTTGGAAGTCAAAAGGATTTCCAGAACGGATTCCGTTCGACTTCTGAGGTACGTCTGTACATTGGTAATATATTGAGACAAATTTAGGATAAGGCAATGTTCTTCTCCCTCCCTCTCCCCCTCCCTCTATCTCCCTTTCCCCACCCCCCACTAGCCAGGACCACCCCCCACTGCATGAATGCCTCTCCTTTTTCAGAGCTCTGGGGCAAACCAATGTACTTGATGCTACTGAACTGCCCAGTTTGACCCTCTTTTCCCCTTACAGCACCGCAGCGCTTCTGGGGTGGAGTGCTTTGTTCATCAGATTCCCTGCACTGAGAGCCCCCCGACCCTCATTCGCACCAACAAGTTCACTGCCGGATTCCAGAGCATTGTTGACGCCTACGGGGTGGCCAGCTATCAGGAGGTGAACCCAGGTGAGCAGATTTGCCACATCCCACTCTTGACCTTGCAAGGGGCATGCACAGTTGCTCAGTGGAACGTCCTCTTTTCGGCGAAAGAGGGAGGGCACCAGGGCATTGCTCACTGACCTTTGGGAGATTGCTCCCAAGAAAGGAAGGCTGTGTGTTTTCTGGGCTTCCTGGCTATGGGACAGAGAGAAGAAGGAGGAAAATTAGAATGGGTCTTGTGGGTGGAATTGTCTTCATGGTTGGCCAGGAGTGGAGAGTTTGCCCCCCGCTCCAAAGATGCCACTGAACTACAGTTCCTATCAATCCTGACCAGTAGCCATGCTGGCTGGGGCTGATGGGAATTGGAGTCCAACGACATCTGGAGTTGCACAGGTTCCTCGCCCCTGCTGTAAGGCAGAGCAGGGCGAGAGTGGATTATATATTTTTATATCCTACTTGATTAGTATCAATAGATTAGATGCTTTGCAGTTCAAAGAAAGGAGGGGTTTTTGATTTGGGGCTAGGTTAGGTGAAATGCCAGTCAACCCTGTGGTTTTTTTTGTGGGGGTTGCAAAGGGGGGTGTTTGCCTCATCTTCCTATCTGACGCTAGACCTGCTTTGCAGCTCCCTATACCATCATTACCTTCCCTTTCCTGTTCGCTGTCATGTTTGGGGATGTTGGCCATGGGCTGCTGATGTTCCTCTTTGCCCTTTGGATGGTGCTGGCTGAGAACCGCCCCAGCATGAAGAAGGTGCAGAATGAGGTGAGCCCCATATTGCGGAAGAGGCAGCAGGTGGAAGGGGGATACGCTTTGGGTGGATGGAAAAGGATCACATGCTTTCCACAATGCACCTCGGGATATGTTTTTATTTTATTTAGTACCTTTATCTCCCACTTCTTCTCCAAGGAGCTGAGAGCAGCATGTATGGTTCTCCCCAGTCCTGTTTCTCTAGAAAAAGAGGTGCCGGAACTCACCATTGTTCTCTTGTTCCCTTGTTCTCGTATAATGGCAATGGCACCCACCTGAGTTCCGGCTGAGAAAAAAAGCCCTGGTTCTCCCTCGCCCCCATTTTACCCTTGCAAGCAACCCTGTGAGGTAGGCTTAGAGATAGCGACAGGCCCAAGGTCACCCAGTGAGATTCATGTCCAAGTGGGGATTCGAACCTGGGTCTAATCCAGGTTCTGATCAGCCACACTAACCACGCCAACTCTCAGAGATTTACCATCTCGCCAAACACACCCTTGTCTTCCTGCCCCCAGATCTGGCAGATGTTCTTTGAGGGCCGCTACCTCATCCTCCTGATGGGTGCCTTCTCTGTCTACACTGGCTTCATCTACAACGAGTGCTTCAGCAAGGCCACCAACATCTTCCCCTCTGCCTGGAGCATCGCTACCATGGCCAATCAGTCGAATTGGAGGTACTGACTACTAGCCTATGTCCCAAAGCAATGCTGGCGGCCTCTTCTTTCATGACGGCTGCATCATTCTCATATGCTGAAGCAATTCCTTCTCCTTACAGCGAGGACTTTTTAGCTGGAAACCCTGTTCTTGCTCTGAACCCCAATGTCACGGGAGTTTTCAAAGGTCCTTACCCTTTTGGGATAGATCCGGTAAGTACTGCAAGTACTGTTTCTCAGCTTTCCCCAGGCTGGTGCCCTCCATGGGTTGCAGTGCCCATGAAGGCACCGGATTTGTGAGGCTGCTTTAACTGATTTAACCGTGCGGGACCGCTGGTAATTGATGTTTGATGTGTGAAGGTCAGATAAGGGTGTTCTGTGGGGTGTTAGAGGAGGGGTAGGTATCTCTGGTGGAGGACACATCAAGCCGCTTCTGGGTAGTTCATCCACCATTGGTCCCCACCCTGCACTCAACTCTCACATGTGGCTCTCAGCATGTGACAGTGGCCACACCCCGGGTAATGGTTCAACCACACGAGGGTAGCCAATGGGTTTTAAACCCTCAGTGGGTTAGGGACTTGCATGCAAATCCAGAAGACTGAGCGGATGAGACCAATAGTGGCAAGGAAGACGGTTTCTGCATGTGCTGTAGAGGGAAATGGGGGGCAGATCAGGCTAATCAACCTGGGAAGGTAGCCCAATTAGGAGAAGGAAAGCTGATCCTTAACCTCCGTTGCCTTGCGGGATATCTTCAGGAGAAGAAAAAGCTAAGGAGTAAACCCTACACAAGAGCGGAGTCCCTAAGGTGGTTTGGATGGTGCCTTATATGCCTCCTTCTGGCAACTCCTGTAGCTAAGCTGGTGCCAAACGTATTGCTCTGGTTTGCTTCGGAGCACATCAGTGAGACTGACAGGTGGGTCTGGGCAACCCAGGACCTCCATACACTCTGCCCAGGCTTGGACCCTAGAGAGGTGCTAATGCAGCAAAAACAACATGGCAGGCAGCAGTTACGAGAAGCTGTTCTCTCATCCCCTCTTCTAAAAGAGGTTCACACTGTGTATTGGTTGCAGCCTTCTACAACCTGGTGTAGTTTTGGACTACAATTCCCATTTGCCCTTAGCCAGCATGTCCAGTGGTCAGGGCTGATGGGACTCGTAGTCCAAAATATCTGGAGGACACCAGGTTGGGGGAGGCTGGCTTATCATGTATGCGTGTTCTTGATTCTTCCCTTCCACGCCTGTGTCAGATCTGGAGCCTGGCCATCAACCATCTCACCTTCCTGAACTCCTTCAAGATGAAGATGTCTGTGATCCTGGGCATTGTGCACATGAGCTTTGGGGTCTGGCTTGGCATCTTCAACTACATGTAAGTACTGGGCTGGTCCTCCACCTGCAGCTGCTCCTGCGAGGGACGCGAAGGACCCCTTTGGCGCCATTTCACCCATTGATTCCTGCCAAAGGAATCCTGTCTTGCTTCCCACCAGCAGATAGGGATTCAAAAAGGGGATTAGACAAACACATGGAAAATAAGGCAATCAGTGGCTACTAGCCATGATGGCTGTATGCTACGTCCATTGTTGGAGGTGGGAAGCCTCTGATGTAGTTCCTTGAGTGTCCGTAAGTGTGCAAAGGGCTGTTGCACTTGGCTCCTGCATGTGGTCTTCTCATAAGCATCTGGTTCCCAGCAGAGATCTTCTTATGATCCTGACACATTTATTCTCATGCTCCCTCTGTTATTTGCTCGTTTCCTTTTTACAGCCACTTCAAGAACTACTACAAGATTCTCCTGGTTTTCGTTCCGGAGATCATCTTCCTGCTGGCGCTCTTCGGCTACCTTGTAATCCTGATCTTTTACAAATGGCTGGCGTATGACGTCTCCGATTCCCAGTCTGCACCCAGCATCCTCATCCACTTCATTAATATGTTCATGTTTTCAAATGATGCCAGCAACGTCCCACTCTTTAACCACCAGGTAACATCTTGTGGCACTGTACTTTATCTGTTGGATGTCTGGCGGGTGTTGACATCCAGCTCCTCGGGTGTTTCTTCCCCTGCTCCTCTCCCCCATCTTGTTTTGGGGAGGGAAATGTTCAGAACTTGTAAGGCTGGCTAAGACGGAGCAAATCCAGTAATCAAGGGGCGGGGAATCCTTTTCAGGCTGGGAGACACATCATCTTCTGGGCATGCCAGTGGTGGGAGGGGCGAGAGGAAAATTGGGCTGAGTAGCGAATGTAAAAATCGTGTCTTTGTACAGTAGGCTTGCTTTGACACATATGTCTCTCTGCATACCTGCCAAGTTGCTGTCGGAGAAATAAGGGACCGGGCGGAAGTAGCAGACCGGAAGTAGCACTGCCGCCATTTTGGAACTGGGCGGAGCATGCTCAGAATTGACTTTTGATGCTGCTTTGCCAAGTTCCAAAATGGCCGCCGCGCCAGAAGTCGCACTGCAGCCATTTTGGAACTGGGCAGAGCAGCATCAAAAGTCGCTTCTGAGCATGCTCTGCCCAGTTCCAAAATGGCCACCACACCAGAATAAACTGGGGGGGGGAATTCCGTTTTTTCAGCTAGGAACAGCTGGAAAAACGGGGATTTCCCGGAGAATACGGGAGACTTGGCAGCTATGGTCTCTCTGTGTCCTCCATCCATACAAGTAAGAGGCATTGTTAGAGAAGGGCACATTCCAGACAGGCAAAAAGACTTGGGATGTGAAGCCACACAAGGCGTGTGGCTTGGGGAAACTTCTGATGGCCAATAAAGAGGTGTAGAGGCCCGCATTTGGCTCCCAGCCCTGAGGTTCCCCATCAGTTTACAGCAGAGTGAGAAAATAGACTATACCCAGATAGTGGGTTACCCACATTATCTACATTACGCGGTGCCCCAAATAACATTGGGTGCTGGTGGGCTTATAAGAGAAGTTTATGGGAAAAGTCAGTTGAGGTGGCTTAAGCCTGCTTCACTCAAGCATGTTTATCATTTGATAGCCTGCCATTTGATGAAATGCTGCTGAATCTGAGAACTGTCTTAGTTGAAATACACTGTGTTCTAATGCGAAGGCTTCATTGATATCTGATGGGTGCTTCATAAGGGCAAGTCATCACTTGATGTAGTCACTGAGTGATGAATGTGCATGTGTGAATCAGCCCTATGCAAGGAGGCACAGACCCACAAGGTCACCAGCCAGTTGGGCCTGGGGGGGTGATTCCTTTCAGACCTTGAACACAGCGATCAGTTGCAAACCTGAACACGAAAACAAAACCCAGCTGCTGAGGTGTTCCCTGAAAATGTCATTTGCCTGTCTCCTGAAAATTTTGCGCCGTGTTCAAAATCCCAAGTCCATTTTATGTCTGAAGGCTTTCTGTGATATTTATTTTATTGCATTTGCTCTGCTTTGAAGTTGCTATTTGCCTACACAAGCAATTTAAACTTGCTGGAGTAGTCCAAATATTACAAGGGACTGCATTCTTGAGCTTTTACTGAGCAGTGCCTCATTGAAATACATAGAGTGCTAGTCACATCAACTTGGGTGGGTGGGGAGTTGGGCACCTTGGGACAAATTACCAGGTTTGTCTCCTTTGTTTCCCAGTGACAAGGCACTTAGGTGTCACGTTTTGTTTTGCTCAGTTGTAATTTTATTGACAAGACTGCATCATAGAGGGGCTGAAGACTGATTGGGAAGCAGAAAGGATCCTCACCAACCAAAACCCTATAGGATGGGAGCTGAAGTAGAGCAGGGAGAGGAGATGGTGGGAGAAATGGACACCATAGGCATATCCCTTTTCCGGGTGGTCTGAATCCCAAGACTGGGCCTGCAATCAGTGTTTCCTTTCTGCCCAGTGAGATCAGGCGTGGTCTGTGGCTTTGTACTGTGGCTGATTATGATGATATTTCTGTGTAGTTATTTAATGATTTGTTGCAATTGACCGTCTTGATATTATCTCATAATACTATATCCAAAATGGATTCCTGAATTTTGCTAGGTTTTTGTTTCTGTTCTGTTTTGAACTGTCCAGTATTTTGAATTGTTCAAGGTGGCAGTGTGGTTTCGGTGTGATCCCCCCCCCTCATTTCTGTGGGTTGCAAACTACCTTAAATGCGCTAATATAGAAAGGTGCCATATCAATTTAGAAAACTAAATTAAAATGAACTTGGCTTGCTCCCAGCCTGCCTTTCTTCTGGCTGTTCCGACTTGCAATATCTTTCTCTTTCACTCCAGGCCCTGGTGCAGACCGTGTTGGTGGTGGTAGCCCTGGCCTGCGTGCCTGTCCTGCTGCTGGGGACCCCCTTGTACCTCTGGAGCCAGCATCGACAGAAGGCCTCTTTGTCCAGGGTAAGACCCCTCTATAGGACTGGGCCTGGGGCTGCTGTCCAACCCTGCCTTTCTATATCTCCCCCTTGTTGGGTCAGGGTCTGTGCAGATATGCATTGAGATCCTGGTACCACCAGGAGCAGGGCACTAAACTCGAGGGCTGAGTCTGGGGATGATCTCGGATGGCCACCTAGATGCCACAAGGGAAGCTATGTGTCATGGGAAGGATTCTTTGGAGGACCAGTGCCACTTTTAACCTTGTGGGTTCAGGATTGTGATGCGTGAAGCCCTTCTGTGTGCAAGGCCGTCCATTTCCCCGCCGCTGACCAATGTGTTTGTGGGATGCTTACAGCACAATCCCTCCAGCACTGAAGAGCGCCAGCCTCTGCTAAACTGCGAGGAGCCGAGCAGATCTGTGAACGTTGCTGAAGATGATGTGGATTGTGCCAAATCCAAACAGGAGTTGGAGGTAACTTTCTGTCCTGGAGGTCAGGATTCTGGGATGTGATTCCGATTTTCACCACTGAAGTGAATTATGCAGAAGTTGCTGCTGAATGCAAGTGGTGGTGGTGTTTTTTTCTGTGTAAATTTAGATTCATTTGGTAAAAATGGGTGTGGGGATAAGGAAAGTTGGCAAGTAAGGGAGTAAGGGAGACCATAAACACATAACGATTTGGGGCTGGCGCTGTTTCAGTTGCTATAAAAGAAAGGTGCATGGGCCTAGAAGCTACACCTTCTGACCTGAAAGGTTGGAGTGAGTTGGTGGTGAAGCAAATACAGTCATACCTTGGAAGTCGAATGGAATCCATTCTGAAAGTCCGTTTGACTTTCAAAACATTCGAAAACCAAAGCGTGTCTTCTGATTGGCTGCAGGAGCTTCCTGCAGCCAATCGGAAGTTGCAGAAGCTCTGTCAGATGTTCAGCTTCCAAAAATAGTTCACAAACCGGAACAGTCACTTCCGGGTTTGCGACGTTTGGGAGCCAAAACGTTTGGGAACTAAGCTGTTAGACTTCCAAGGTACGACTGTACGCTCTTCATATGCTCTAGAGCCCCACCCCCATTTCTCATTCACTCGCACCTTCACCTAGAAGAAAAAAGATCCCAAGGAATGAACAATAAATCCAGCTTTTTTGGGGGTGGGGCAAATGGAAGGAGTTAGAAAAGTAGTCCTCTGTTCTGGAGGCTCTGTCTAGATCTCCTGAATTCCAGGCCACGTTCAGAAGCAGTTAGGCTTGTTCTACCTAAGAACAAGTCCTCAAATATTGTGCCTTTGCAGGGACTATTCACGAGAGCACCTTCTTAAGACCTCTGTTATTGAGAGAGGCTACACAGGTGAATTGGAGCCTGGATGAGGTTACAGGGGATGCCCTCTAAGAGCAACCTGCATGGACTCTGCTCAGAACCTTTCTTTGCTGCTGTTCAGGGTATTTAAAAAAACTAAACTTGGCTGAAAACCTCCAACTTGTCATGGCATCTCAGATTACCATGAGATGGAAATAATGTTGAGCCTAGCAGCACTTCACTGGAATAAAAGGCCAGGATCTCCCATGACTCTCTTTGCAGGCTCTTTGAGTGTGCAGAAAAGGCACCGGTTGCTGTTTTTAAAAACAAAAACAATCTACCAAGAAAAATGCTCAGAATTGGGAGTCTGGCTTTACTTAGGAACATGTTTAGGCTGAAAAGGCTCTTCTCATTTGCAGAAAGTTCTTAAATAGAGTCCACATATGCTCTCCAGGGCTGAAGAACCTGTTGCCCTCCAGATGCTGCTGAACTACAGTTCCCATCATCCTTTGGCAACTATTGGCTGTGTTGGCTGGGGGCTGATGGGAGCTGGAGGGCCACAGGGTTTCCCAACCCCCTGCCATATACTCTGGAAGCAGCTCATGGAGGAGTGGGCTTTCATTTGAGTCCCTATGCTGGTTCAGAGTATTAGACTAACCCTTGCCACCCCACTGATTCTTGCCTTTCCCCCCCTTCAGTTTGACTTCTCCGACGTGTTCATGCACCAGGCAATCCACACCATCGAGTACTGCCTGGGCTGCATCTCAAACACAGCCTCCTACCTCCGTCTCTGGGCTCTCAGCTTGGCCCATGCACGTGAGTTTCAGGGGCTGGGAGAGGAACGGGCAGAAAGCAGGAAGCACGGCAAGCGATTTGGCCAAATAGACCTGGGGGAGGATGGTGGGCAATACTGTATGTTTTTTTGGGAGATCTCACCACATGATATAGGCATCAGGCCCCATTCCTGCAGTGTTGGGGGCTCCCTTGCAGCCACTTCTAAAAGCTTTTGAGGGACTCTCTCTGCCCAAGCATGTTTGTGCTGTGGTTTAGATTTTTTTAATGGCAATATCTTAAGTCTTCAGACTGGAGCTAGCAATGTGGATTGCGATTGTGGGATGCTTGGATTTGTTAGCTGCCTTGAGTGTCTTTTAAACATTAGGTGAGATATGTGTTTTTAAAATAAAAAATGCATTTTTTACCTGGTGGATGTGTCCTTTAGTGAACAGGAAGGGGTATGTGTGTGTGTGTGTTAGTGGTTGGGGCTTTACATCAGTGCTAAGGGTAGAATTCAGTGATTGTTCTGTCAGCGCAAGCACTTCTGCTTGTCAGATGGAACAATCTCCCTTCTCCAAGCCCCCAAAGCTGCTTTTGGGGCTGGGGGAAATCCCATAGCGCTAGCAGGACTAATTGTGCTGGTTCCCAATAGTGCAACTCCACAGCTGGATCCAACCTTGGGTGGTCTGTAAGGGAGGAGAAAGGCTCTTTGGCTGCTCTACTGCTCCCTGACAAGTCCTGCACCCATCCTTCCCCACAGAGCTCTCAGAGGTCCTGTGGACCATGGTGATGAGGAACGGCCTCCACATGACAGGCTACAAAGGTGGGGTCCTCCTCGTCCCGGTTTTTGCCTTCTTTGCGGTACTGACTGTGGCAATCCTGCTGGTGATGGAGGGGCTGTCGGCTTTCCTGCACGCCCTGCGTCTGCACTGGTGAGAGACACACATGTATATACCCACTTTCTGTCAGTAAATCCTGTGCGAGAGCCGCTCTCGCACTTGGCTTGCTGCCCTGGGCTCTTTGGGGCGGGAATTCGGGAGATAAATCCAGTCAGTCAATAAGACTGCCAGGTGCTTCCACTCTGAGCACTGAGACCGAGGTGGGGTTAGGGGTGTGGGTGATAGAGGACTCTCCTCCTCACGAGGTCAGGAAAATTGTTCTGTGTGAGAGGAAGGGACCTGGAGTGGCAGAGTTTATTTCTCCTTCCCTCACCCAACTGTGAATCAGGCCGGGACCTGCCTGTTTCAGGGATTGTGTTACTACTGGGATTAGTGTTACAAGCTGAGAGCAGTGCTTCCGGATCTCGACTTGACCACTCTTGTGCTGTTGTTTTTCAGGGTGGAATTCCAGAACAAATTCTACACAGGCTCTGGGTACCGGTTCACCCCGTTCACCTTCACTACAGACACCTGGGACTAAGAGAGAAAGGACTTCTTTCTCCCCAGAGAGCAGATGTACTGTGTGCCCTCATGAGCCAATTGGCTTATGCTGTGTTTTTTTACATGAGCGACTGTCTCTTTCTTCCTTTTTTTTAACCACTTGTGCCTTGTGTCTGACTGGAATGTGTGGCAGAAACTTCTTTAACTCCCCTGACACGCACCTTTCTTGGGGAAGGAATTACCTGCTCTGTCCCCATCTGTCTGCTACAATTAAAGTGAGGTCCTTTGCTGCCTCACTGCCGGAATATCAGTATTTAGGATGGAGTTCCGGAATTCAGGGTTTCTCAAGCCACGTTCCTTCCAGTTCTTGATCCTTATGACTTGCAGCTGAACCAGCCTGCCTTGTGCATATCTCTATAGCCGTTAAGAGTTGCTTCTGGGAAAGAATGGGAAGCGGCCTTAAGGAACATCAGAATATGGATACCACTCACTATATGGGCTGCTAAGTGGCACTGTCTCTCTTCTTGCTTCATCCCTGTTTGCTGGGGTGCAGCCTTTCTGATGCACATCAGAGGACAAGAGGCTCAGCCCCAGGCACTTGGGCCTTCTGCTTTTTCTAAATTTACATTCAGTTGCAGTTGGTGTTGTCTTCCAGGCCTGAGACTCTCTTGTTTCCCTGATGGAGAGCCTGGAGTTGACATTGCATCAGCCAATGCATGATCTGGGGTTGCACATTAGAGCCAAGCCCTCTGTGCATGCGTCTTTTTGAAAGGACTGTCTACCTGTGCTAGCAAGCTAGTGATATGCTGGGAGCTGATGTGCCTAGCAATGCCTGACTTTTCCTCATTCATGCTCTTGTTTTTCCAAATGCTAGCAAAATCCACCAACAGCTGGGGACAACAGCTCTGTACAGGTGGAACACGGAGACTTAAGTTGCCAGGGGCACCTACTATAGGGGGCTCTGGGTATCTGAGCACCCACAACAAAAAAATTGTGGGCATCCACACTGCAGGGCCCCCCCATCACTTTCTGAGGCCAGGGGGCGCGTGTGACATCATGATGTCATGCTGCATGTGATGTCATGATGTCACGAGCGCTGGGCACCCATAACCTGGCGCCCCAGTTGGCTCCCCTGCCTGGATTGCATAACAACCTTCCTTCATACTGAAGGCACAGCATGTCATGGGCAGGACTCAAGACTCACACTGCCATTTAAGAGAAAGACAATGCTTGTGAGCAGGCTGCTGAGAATTCTGTGCTTCAAAAGCCCTCATAAACTCTTTGTCGCCGTAGCTACCAAATCCCACAATAAAGACAAGATTCTTAACCTTCCCTGCATTTTAATATTTTCCTCTGAGTTTATTTTTGATGCAAAGCTGGTTTAGGATTTCTGGTTTGTAGAATCGGGTTTTCAGCCATTTTTTCAGTGCTGTGGGGTTTTGGAATTGGGGGTCGAATTGCTTTACAACGAGCTGAGGAGCAGAAGCAGTTCGGAAACAGCCAGTATCTCAGCCAAGTATGTTTCTTACACCTCACCAAGCTTCTGCTTGGGATCTGCACCCCTCTAAAAGGAGACTGATACTGTACCCAGCCTCTGTTAACTGTTTAATTGTCCATATACTAGGGGACAATAAATTAGAAATTACGTTTGCCTTGGGTGGGGAAGAGGGAAGGGTACCAGGGCTTGAAGGTACTGTCCACAAAGTGCCCTGGAAGGTAAACAGAGGAATGGACGACCTCCTTAGCAGGCAATGCAGTGATGGCTGCTGCTTGAGGAGAAGGTGGACCCTGAGGCTAGTCCCTGGAAAATAGGTTCAGTCTTGGGGCAGGTGTGGGGAGAGAGAGGAGGGAACTGCCTCATCTGTCCACTCGATCTCTCTTCCTTCACTGTTCATAGTCCCCGGCAGTGTAGATGTTGAGAGCGTGGAAGCTGGTGGCCCGGCTGCTGGGGAGGGCGTAGGGTGTTGCCCGGGAGCGGGCTCCCACGTAGATGCTGTGATAGGAGAGGTGCTTGTAGGGCAGGGCCCCTGATGCTTCACTCAAGGGTCGTCGAGCAAGGCACATATCGGGGAGGGTGGCAGGGGTGACCAGGGGTGGGTGCTGCAGCTGGGAGGCGTCTCTGAAGAGGGAAGGGGGGAGGTGATGATTGCTGGCAAACCCTAGAAAAAGAGAAGGGAGCTTAGAGCTGAATGACTTCCCTGGCCAGCCAAAGTCAGTCCCTACACAGCATGACTCACTCCTGGAAATATTTAAGTCTGCCACTTTTTTTTCCTGATCCTGCCAACTCGGTCCATTCTGTTAATCAGAATGGAGAAGGCTAAGCCATCAGGGACGGAGAAATCTGCTCCAGACTTCCACCCCTGTGGTTTACCTCCATTCAATCTCACTAAGAGCCCAGGATCTCTGCAGACTATGCCATGGCTTATACTATACCACGGCAGCTGCTGAAAAGCTTCTCTCGAGTGGTTGTGGCTTCATATTTGTAGCAATACCGTAAGTGTACACTAACTGCATGGTTTGGCCTAGGTCATGTGGTTAGTTTCTGTACCAGTGGTTCTCTCAGTGCAGATGTGGCACCCGTTTAGAAGGTAACCATGCCACCTTGCTGAACAATGTAATTGCTACTCGCATGTTTTACTGAGATCTCACAGAGCACTGCATGAATATGACTACACTGCAGTTAGGGGGGAAAAACACCAAACTGCATATGAAGAAAGGCATATTGAGCAAAATATCCAGAAGATCATAGGGTGAGCAAGGGAGATATTATTTGTTTGTTAATAGCATTTTTACACCACTTAATATTTCAGACATCTCCAAGATGTTATGCTGCATGTTTTTGTGTTTCTGTGTTGTAAACCACCCTGTTATCCTCAGATAAAAGGTGGTATAGAAATAAAAATAAATAGAATTAAAATTAAATTAAATGAAATGAAGAGAGATGTCAAAAGATAAAAAGAGCACTGAGAAGCTGCTCCCTAGTCACTGGAAGCCCTTTGCAGCATTCTCTCATTAGAAATTATTGCATGTATGATTCTTAGCTAATTTTTGCACACATAAGCACCAGAAAAAAGAGCAACAGGAGAAAGTTGAGATTATTAGCATCAAACATTTAAGTTTGAGAAAAATCTGGACCAAAGTCATGATGGTGACCAAAGTCAAGAAGGAGACCCTGCCATCTCTCCATAGCCCCATCATGCCCTGTGCCTTCCCATGGTGTTCTCTACATGCAAGGCTTACTTACCATTTGCTTTTTTTCACCTTACCCTTTTCTGTAGTTTCTTGAACCTGGGCTAAGGGAGCCGCACCCCCATTCCGAGATAAGCAGCCTAATAGTTGCCCTGGTGAGCCGGGCCTAGGCAGAAAGACAAGACATGCACTTCATTGGTGATGGGCTTGTGGAAATAAAACACACTCAAATAGGATAGGCAGAGCTACGGTATAGAAGTAGTTACTGGGAGCAGTCCCAGACTTGGCAGCTTCTGTGCTCACTACCATTATCCCTCCCATCTCCTTTTGCCCCACTTGGTAGGGTCGCTGGATGCAAAAGAAGGCAGGGCTCCTGCACCTTTGTTTAATAGCTGTGCAGAAGGAGGCATTTCATCCTGTGTAGGTTGCTACACATAGGTACCAGAAGTCCCTCTTCTATGCACACATTATGGGGCCACAAGCCTTGTTTTCCCTGGCATGTGGCCACCCTAGCTATTCAGGTGTCACACAGATTGTCAACACATACTGGCCGAGAATTTCCAACCCAGAGGTCCCCCCCCCCAAAAAATGCATCTTCTGCCTGTCTTCCCTACTCCGAGTAATACTTCTCTAAAAGTGCAATCATATATAAACTTACCTGGTAGCAATCACCATTGTATTCAGTGGTGCTTGCTTTTGAGTAGACAGGCTTAGCAGTTGTGTATTAATCAGCTTGCCATAAGTGACCAGGAATTTCATGTGAGTGAGTGAGTGGGCTGGTGGAGGGATGGACCTCTCACTTCCATTGCTAGTCTGCTTGGTTTCCATGCTTCCTGTGGAGGAAGGGAAATCTATCCCCGAGTTCTATTAGCCTGTTTGGTAGAAGACAACTTTGATTTTACAAGCCTGCTTAAAAGGCTTTGGAGGAGCAACCAAATGGGAAACAAAGGCTGCTGGTCTTAGCCATCTTAAGGCTAGTAACTTTAGTGGGCCTGTTTACAAGGATGATGTGTATAGGATTGCAGCTGGAGAATTGAATTTGCTCTGTTTGCAGCTACATCGCATAAGAGGCTTATCCCTCCACCTGTATTTGAGAAGGCAGCGCCATGTGCGGAGACTTACCAGTCATCTGGCTCACACTCCCGGAACCCTTTTGCGAAGGGGTTGCTAGCAATTTTCAGCTGTGTGATCTGCCGAGAGAGCAAATGCGTTTTCAAGTATGTACACACATTTCCCCTGCCGCCCCCTCTCTTGCTATAGTAGAGCTGTTGCTCTCACTACTGCCTGAGAAAGCAACACCAGCCATGATGTTACTACTGTGGTGCATCCCGATCATAGCTGCCAAGTTATCCCTTTTTTACAGGGATTTTCCCTTATGCTGAAGAGGCTTCCTCGCGAGAAAAGCGAAAACTTGGCAGCTATGATCCCGATCTATGTCACGATGCTATGAAACTTAAGCACACTGCTGGGAGCTCTTTGAAAGAAGAGCAGGATTCATATATTTAGCATTCAATCCCAGGGCATAGTGTTGAAGCTAAGCAGGTCTGGGTGTAATTAGTACCTGGATAGGAGACGACCTGGGCACTACAAGCATGCCACTTTGGATTCTATGAAGGATATAGGTGGGATATACAAAAGCGGAATGGATATTTGTACATTTATTTGTCCATGTATGTTCACTTTTTATCATTCTGTGATAAAAAGTGTTGGTGACTTAAGGCTACCCAATGAAAGCCATGGCTGAGTAGGTTTACAGATAACACCTCCTCAGTTCACAGCTATCTCTAAACATTACACCACATTAAACAATTAAAGGCAAACATTGTACAGTGGTACCTCGGTTTAAGTACACAATTGGTTCTGGAAGTCTGTACTTAACCTGAAGCGAACTTTCCCATTTAAAGTAATGGAAAGTGGATTAATCCGTTCCAGACAGGTCCGCGGAGTACTTAACCTGAAGCATACTTAACCCAAAGTATGAGTGTACAGTAATTGGTTCTGGAAGTCCGTATTTAACCTGAAGTGTACTTAACCTGAAGTGAACTTTCCCATTGAAAGTATTGGAAAGTGGATTAGTCCGTTCCAGACGGTTAAACTGTAAGTACTCAAACGGAAGCGTACTTAAACCGAGGTATGACCTTAGTAATTAGTATGGCACCGTAATAAATTGTAGTAATTACTACTAGAATTATTAGTAATGTAGTAATTATTACTACAATTGAAGTAATTATTACGGCACCGTGAAAAATGCATTAGGAATGCTGCACAGCTTGGATTGCACAGCAAAAGGTGTCAGTGTATGTATAGATCCGTTTGCCAGTCTCCACCAGCCACGCTTAGTCCTGTACCAATCCTGACTCTCTCCAATAGGCCAGCTCTCCCATGTGACACTGACCAGTGTCATCAGAGGGCTGTGCATGCGTGTTCTCTCACCCGGTGGTTCTGATAGGCTGTCACTGCCATGAACTGAGTCTCTGCGAAGACGAAGGACTTGAAATTCTCCTGGGCGTAGCGCTCGCTGTCTGGACGTGGATCTACCACCACCACATGGAAGCGTGGCTGGTACCTGTGCATGGAGTTGAGGATTATCTGTTGTGATCAAGGCAAAGCGACATTTCAGGTGGCTGTTCAATACATGGGCTCTCATTTAACAGCTCTTGTTTACACACCCAGGAACATCAAACGACTCCCACCCCATGCCTGTTCCACATGTAAATGTATCCCCTGGTGTACATTAACAAATCCTGAATGGTTCACAGTGTAAGCGGGGAAGTCCCATAAATACACTCACACTCTTGCAAGTTGTTTTCATTTTAAGCAGTAGGAACATATAAAGCTGCCTTATAAGGAAGTCTCTCCCAGCCCTACCTGGAGATGCCAGGGGCTGAACTTTTAAATACCACCAGGTTACATTTATTATGTTATATACGATGCATATTTTTCTGCTCGCTCCCATTTTTCTGAGATAGGAAAACTTGCAGGGAAGCAGCGTTAAACCCTGATTTGGTTTCCCTCCCTTCAGGTACAACTAAGTACAGTGCCACCTAGTGACTAAACTCTATACTGACAGCATATGTCAAGACACTGCACAGTTAACTTACATGGCCATTGTCATCCATCAAGTTGTTGGTGAGCTTGAGCTTGTCAAAGGAGACAATTTGCCTCATCCACTGGCCTCCCTTGGCAGGGGAGTCAGGGTGGAAGTGAACTCGGCCAGGTGTAGCAGGATCTGCCTTGCCAGCTACCAGCCAAGCGGAGCTATGGAACGCATACCTGCAGGGGAAAGGCATTATGTTGAGGCAGGCCCCGATGGAGGCCCTGTGAGAGTTTGGAGTGTGGGTGGGTCTACTGCTTTTGCCTTGGTGTGCAGCTATATATAATTTCAAACTACAGTTAAGGCGGAGGGATTCCAGTTTGTTTTGTTGTGATAGAATTCAAGCATATTTTTTATGGAGCATTCTACAGCAAGAAGCAGGATTCATCTATAGCAAACATTCAGATTGAGAGGCTTAACAACCACGAAAATTTCTGAACTCAAGCATTTTCAGTGCAGGGAACAGCAGAAGCTGCAAGGTTAGAGTAGCGCAAAAGGAAAATAAATGGAGGGAAATTGGAATCTTTACATGCGGTACTGCATATAACACTTTGCATTTTATCCTTCATGTACATCACAAGTTCAGAGACCCATCTCGGCCACCATGAACTAATTCCAGCCCAATTCCCTGTATGTTCTTGGTGGGCAACTAACACTGGCAAAATGTCACATTGGTGAGCTGTATTTCCCTCACCCAAAATGGCCTGGTGGTGCCAAGTGCCTCTGGGATTGGCAACAGAGAGCCAAACCTGGCCAGAGGGTTAATGCTTTCCTTAATGTAGACAGTGCAAGAATGTATGCTGTTTTCCTGCAGAAACTTTCCACATGCAAATCCCTTCTACCTATTATGCAGTACAGAAAACCGCGGTTTTGTCTGTTGTCAATAGTTTATCAGGGTTTTCTTCTGGCATTCCCTCTGTAGTTTCCTCTCCCCTCCAGTCTCACACATCCTTACTCGCCAACCCTTAAACTCGCTACAAACTTTCAATCTCCAAACAATACGAGAAAGAGAAATAAAAGAAATCAATCAATCAATCAATCAATCAATCATGGCACTATTAAAGATAGTAAAATTAATTTTAAACCTCCCTCAAATAATTAAGTTGCTTTAACTGATAATAGTCCTTTTATGTTATTGTAACCCACCCTGGGACCTTACGGTGAAGGATGGGGAAGAAATCTGATAAAGTAAGTGTGTGTGTGTGTGTGTGTGTGTGTGTGAGAGAGAGAGAGAGAGAGAGAGAGAGAGAGAGAGAGAGAGAGAGAGATGTCTACTCCAAATCTCTACATCTTTTTGTGTTTTACTAAACATGTGTCCTGGCTCAGAGTGCAAGGGTGGAGTTGACTATATTCCAATATTAGGCTGCTCTCCACCCCTTCGAAAGGATCTAAATAGCACACGGTTCCCATTAGGGATAGTGGTTAATTTGTACAATTAGACTTCCGGTCCGTCGCGCCGGCCAGAGGACGCAGAGGACAATTAATTCCCACATGGAAGCTACTTCTCATAACTCTGATGTGGTCAAGGGGTTACTGTGGGGTAACTTATTGATGAGGGAGGTAGTACTTTTAAATTTTGTTATTTCCTTTATTACTACATTCCATGGCAAGATTTGAAACTTGATTCTGGAACAGAATTTCAGCTCAATTTAAGGCTTGTTTCAATTAACACTCTACACAAAGGGCACATATTTTTTTAAAAAAATATTATTCCATTCATTTGATTAACGTAGGAACCTGTACATATCTGGAATACAACAAAACAGCCAACTAGTAGCTCCATGTAATAAATCAACATGTCCCCTGCAGGTTTAAAAAGTCAGGGTGCCTCAGTTCAGAACTCGCTGCTGCTACCTCTGAATTTATAGAAATCCTTCCATTAACACTTATCAGGCCTAGCCACACGCCATGCCTTCTGGGTCTCACTGGGGCCTAGCTTGCTCTCGCTGGCTGGCTAACTAGCAAAAATGGCTCCAAACTCATTGTCCCAGATACCATACCGGTATCTCTTGTCATCCAAAGGCACGAAGTCCATGAGCAGCACATAATCAGCCAAGGGATCCATGCCAGATATCTTCACCTGGAAGGTGGGGAACATCCTCCTGCCACAGGGAGAAAGGAGTTTAGGTGATTCTGCTTTCCCACTGCCCGCTAACCTCCAATTTACCCAGGGTAGGGCAGGGGTAGCCAACTGTGTGTCTTCTAGATGCTGTTGGACTCTCCTCAGTCCCAGCCAGAATAGCCAGTGGTCAGCGATGTTAGAGACTGGCGACATCTGGAGAACATCACCTTGGCTACTGCTGATGTGCAACAGGGATGCGGGTGGCGCTGTGGGTTAAACCACAGGGCCTACGGCTTGCCGATCAGCAGGTCGGCGGTTCGAATCCCCATGACGGGGTGAGCTCCTGTTGCTCGGTCCCAGCTGCTGCCAACCTAGCAGTTCAAAAGCATGTCAAAGTACAAGTACTGTACAGGTAAATAGGTACCGCTACAGCGGCAAGGTAAACAGTGTTTCCGTGTGCTGCTCTGGTTCGCCAGAAGTGGCTTTGTCATGCTGGCCACATGACCTGGAAGCTGTACGCCGGCTCCCTCGGCCAATAACAAGAGATGAGCGCTGCAACCCCAGAGCCGGTCACGACTGGACCTAATGGTCAGGGGTCCCTTTACCTTTACCTTTTACAATAGCTTGAGGCAGGGTAGGGATGGGACGCAGTCCTTAGAGCAATGGTTCAGGGTTTCTTGCCCATTGTGGTGGGAAGCCCACCTCAGGCTTTGTTGTAGGGGGCACAATAAACACCCTTGGATCACACTTTCCCTGATGGTACACAGTGTTGTGGTACAGTTTGTAACTGCAGGAGTTTGCTCCATTTAAATAGCAGACCTGCACATTGTTTTGGGCTGTGGTCCTGGGAGTTGTCTGAAAGATAATCTCCTTCCCTACACTCCTGGACATTAAGAACAGCAGAGGGGGCTCTACTGGCTGTTCTGCTGCCCTCAGAAACTCAGGGTGGAGATGGTCCAGGAGAGGACATTCTCAGCCGCAGCCCCTAGGTTGTGTAGCTACCTCCTCATATAGGTGCGCCTGGCAACTCGGCTATACAATTTCCAGCAAATGCTGAAGAGGCACCTCTTCACCCTGACCTTTGACACTTGAAATATATAGTTTAAATGTCTGATTTTGGTGTGTACCTTAAGGTGAAGGCCAGGTAAATAGTAAATAAAAATAATGCCGAATGCCTGAATAAACGGGTATTCCATTATACAGTGCACATTATTAAGGGCATTGTAATTTGGTGTTACTCCTAAATGTTAGACTAGTAAAAGCTAATAAGGATTATTGTAGTTCCTGTTTAGTCACTTTATAGATCAAAGCTGTGTTTCTAATCCTCATTCCTTGGACCAAAGAACATTATACCTACCGCCCTGCTTTGGTGACAATCATCTCAGTGCCAAGGCTATTGAACTCCTCCCAGAGACTCCTCATCTCCAGTTGCACAGTGACGCCAGAGACACACTGGTTTTTCCTGGCCAACTGGGAGCTGACTCCTTGCTTCGCTGCTCCCTCCACTTCATACTGCTCAAACTCTGGCGTTGTCGCCAGCAGGCACGGTGCTCCCACAGGGCTTGGTGAGAAGGGGCAGCCATCAGATGTCAGTACACTCAGGCTTGCGGCAATGAACGCTGGGGATGGAGAGAAGGACAACTGGCATAATGACTATATTATGACTATGTATGAACACAGGAGCCTGCATTACAATGAGTCAGACCTTTGCCCCATGTAGTCAGCGCAGACTGAAAGCAGCTTTATTAGATTTCAGACAAGGGGATGTTCTTAGCCCCACCTGGAAAAGCCGGGGATTGTACTTTTCTTTTTCTTTTTTACTTTCACAAATAATATTCATTAAGTTTTCCAATTTAACAATCCAATAAAGACCACCGCTCTATAAGTGGTTTACATTAAATGATACAAAAGAATCATGAATAAAAGCAATTAAACAGGCTTTAACAACAATAGACATAGTATTTACAGAATATCTGGAGATTGTACCTGTGAGCCTTTGGCATGCAAAACAGATGCTCTACCACAGAGCTATGCCCCTTCAGCTGTGACATGAACGACTGTAGCTCAGGAACCGTCTGCCAAAGGAGGGCGCTGACTCTGAGGCTACTCCTTCCCTGCAGTTGCTTCAGGCAGAGCCATAGCTATGGCGGGGGGCACTAGCTAAGTTCTTTGCCCTGGGTGAAGCACCCAGAGGGGCGCCATTGAGGCTCCCAGCCTGTGTGTGTATGCAAATGTGCGTGTGTTGGGTGTGTGTGTGTGCCAAACTGGGATGAAATAAAGCTTAGTTTCAATCCTGGCTTCAGGGATACAATGAGGGCTCAGCCCCCCAAAATGACTATTGGAGGAGAGACCTGGGCTCAGAGGTATCACATCAGAAGGTCCACATGTGTCTTTGAGCCTAACTCTTTCCTTCTTCCCAGTCTGCAAGGGGGGTGGCGGTAGATGGCTGACTGGCCTCTCTAGAGTAAGGGCTCATCAATGCTTTCCTTTGCTCTGAGCTTTCTAGGCACTTGTCTGGGCTTTCCAAGTCCATCTGGGTTTTCTTGTCCTGGCACTTTCTCCAGGAAAACCTGTGCTTTACCGTTGAATTGGAGCAAACAGAAAGCCACGGAAAACCCAATTACCGTTTGCTCCAATTCATTGGTAAAACACCAGGGGGAAAAAGCAAAGCAAAACAAAACCCTGCTCGGACAAAGACCTGGAAAACTGAGACCTGTGCCTAGAAATGTGGATGAACCTTAATTCTGCCTGGCTTAGAAGCTCCCATGCACCCATACTGTGTCTCCTCAGACCCATGGCTAGTACCTGCTGCTGAGGACACTTTCCAGTGGCACGAGAGAAGAATATGGCTGTCCTGCATGCTCCAGGCAGTTTAGAGAGGACACCAGAGCCCAGTAATCCAATGCTCCACCCCACTGACACCCCACCTGACATCTAGTTTGGTCCTGTAACTCACTGCCAAGTCTAGCCCTCACATATAACAGGGACTGGTGATGGTGGTGATTCTACTTCAAGCAGCAAAATGTCTTGGGTCTGCACTTAATAATATTGCCACAGGACTGCAGTCTGCAGCAATCAGTGTAATGGGGCTATGCCACTCACCTAACCACCCTGGCTGGGTCAACAGAATACCAGCACAAACGTGCCAGTGGAGCCCATCTGGCACTCCTGCCAAAGCATCTACACCACCCGGGCATTGTCTCTGCCCCTCACCATCTTGGTATGCTGCAGCAGCTCAGCCAGAGGGAGATCAGGCGAGTGGCGCAGCCTCACTGCCCTGTCCACTGCTTCCGGCTGCAGTGCTTGAGGCATGAGGTCCACAGGAGGCTTATGGCAATTTGTGGAGGCCCATAGCTTAACACTCCAGTGGGCAACCAAAGTCCACTGCCCTCCCAGTGGACCAGCCTGCACACTAAGATGCTCCACAGCTAAACCTCAGTTCTGTCTCTGTCCTCAGGTTGCTTTGAAAACTCCAAACTATATGCTGTCCTTTCTGCACAGGCTGAATGGGGGCTGGGAGGAGGGAAAGAATACCTTCTCATGTATTTTCTTAGCCATGCTTAAGATCAGCTATTGAGAGGCAGCAGCCCAGTCCTTTAGCCCAGGCTAAATGTATCCAACTGGGTGCAGCCCTTCTTTTGTAATAATAATAATAATAATAATAATAATAATAATAATAATAGTTACAGGTAGGTAGTCGTGTTGGTCTGAGTCTAAACAAAATAAAAAAATTCCTTCAGTAGCACCTTAAAGACCAACTAATTTTTTATTTTGGTATGAGCTTTCGTGTGCATGCACACTTCCTCAGATACCTGATGAAGTTATCTGATGAAGTGTGCATGCACACGAAAGCTCATACCAAAATAAAAACTTAGTTGGTCTTTAAGGTGCTACTGAAGGAATAATAATAATAATAATAATAATAATAATAATAATAATAATTTATTATTTATACCCCGCCCATCTGGCCGGGTTGCCCCAGCCACTCTGGGTGGCTTCCAACAAAATATTAAAATACAGAATTACAGAATCACGCAGTTGGAAGGGACCTTGAGGGGTCATTTGGCCCAACCACCAAACCTAATAATAAAATGGAAATTGTTGAGCTGGATCTGATCCATAGTCACAGCCGTGTCATTATAGGAAATCACTATGATGTTCTAGAAGTCACCCTAGAACTTCTGGAGGTTTCTCAATAATTCCCAACCATTAGACCCGTTCTCTCCCTTAAAACTGGTAGTATTGTTACAGGTCTAGATAAGAGGCAAAGAGACATTCCTCCTAGGAACTACTGGGGGGGGGGGAGAGATTTCAACCTACAAGTCACACACATCGGGGTGCCAAAGAACTACCAGCTTCATGATCCAAGTACTTAGCTGGAGAGCAGCTCATGGAAAATTTACCTGAGAAGATGTAGCTCTTCAGCTATGTTGAATGGCAAGGCAAAAGAGCCATGAATGCAAAGCTCCTAACCCACTTTAAGGAATCGGGAGGGCTCTACAGATGTCATCAAATGCCCAAAGAGAAAAGTAACAGGATCCAGAGCACCGATGGATGCGTGCCTGGCTCCTGCAGTGCCAAGCAGGCTTTACCTGACATTGCCCGCGATGCTGGGATGACTCTGGGTTGTTTGGTTCAGCTCGTGTCTCTCTGTCTTGCCACGTCCCCCTTTGCAATGTTCTGAATTGAACCTCTGGGATGGTGTGAGCGGTTTTATTTTCCTTCATAACAGCGTTGGGGGGCAGGAGGTGGACCCACGTCAGCCAAGACTTCCACTCCCTCCAATGGGAAGCAAGATGGGGAAATGGGTGGATGGGGGAGAGGCTTGGTTGGGTGACATGGCAAGACCAACAGCGCTGGAGGCATTTGAGTATCTACACGTACATGCAGCAAATAAAATGCACGGCAATTAATGAGTAGGATGAGCAGGTGGCCGGGAGCAGCAACCCTGGGACCACATCCTGGGCCGAGACAATATTGCTGAAGCCGGAGGGTTAAAAAGGATAGTGGGTGCAACAGCTTTAATTTGTTGTCAGTGCTGCTCAGTGATCCTCATAAAAACCAAGGTGGAGGTCTTGAGTGACAGAAGGGTCAAAGTCTGTAGCATATAGACAAGAGGAGACGAGGCTCTGGGTCAAGTTGTATAGAGGAGGGTTGGTTTTTTTGGCAGTACAGCTTTCCTTACTGCTGGAGTTTTAATGGCATGATGAGATGCCCCTGCTAAATCCCCCTTCTGTGTAACTGTTTAGGGCGCAGGAACTCCCACCATCTTCAGGGGCACAAGAAGCTGCCTTGTACCGAGTTAAGACGAGCCGTTTGATGGAGGCAGCTTCACAAACCATAGTGGAAAATGCTCTCTGAGATGCCTCCCCCTCCTTTAAAGGGGCTGTTTAGTGAGATGGGAGAGGAAGCATGTTGGGGCATGGGGAAGCCATGAGGAGCGGGGCTGGGGTCAAGCTGTGAGGTGTAAAGCGAGGAAGAGTTGGCCAGGTGTGGGGGAAGAGAGGTTGGCAGTAGGGCTGGCGGGTGGAGCAAAGCTTACAAAAAATAAGAAGAATAGTATCTGTACATTTTGTCTCATATCAGACTCTGCCAATGCTACACAAACATACTTTTTAATGAAAGCTGGGAATCTGGAGATTATGTTTCCTCCGGGAGGTACAACTGTCCCCTATTTTCTCTTCCCCCCCCCCCATGGATCCCCACTACTAACACACAAAGCTCCCCACCCCTCCTCTTCCTCATGCCCTCTCCAAGCATGCAAATAAGGATGCAAGAGCAGTCGCTGCCTCCATTTCCCTTGCCCTCTCCTGCTGGGCCCAGAGGCAGAGGGAAAGTGGTTGGGCAGTGGCAGGAGTGGCAAGGAGGTGCGCTCGCTCAGGGGGCAGACATTGAATGAACCCACATGTGCATGCGACATTGAGGGGCAGCTTGCATTCGCCAAGAAGCCATCCCAGATCAAAACTTACACAGTCAGTAGGCTGGTGCGGGAGCCATCTTCCCTTCCTCTCTTCCTCTCCATGCTCAGCCCTCAGGCACAGGGCCATGGTCTTCCCCTCCATCCATCTTCCTCCTGCCAAGCTGGCGACAACTGTTCATTGTGCCTTCTCACACCTCCTCATCTTGCCGCTCAATACCTGCCGGGGAGTTATTAGAGCTGCCACTGCTGGTGACAGAAGGAGATAAATGGGCAGTAGCAGAGAAGGGTGCCCCCTCGGCAATGAGACTGTGAGGGAGGCCAGATCTGGGGTGGGTGTGATGGTACTCTTAGCATGAGGGAGGAAAGGATGGCTCCCAGAGAGCAGGAGGCAAGAGAGGTACTTACTGAGGTATTTTGCAGGGAGAGAAAAGAACACGAAGGATGGAATGGATTCTATTCATCACAGGCCCCCAAGAGCCAGTGGTTTCTCCAGGAGTCCTATCCTGCAGAAGAATAGGGCACAAGTGTCAATTCTACCTATTTATATCGCTATAAATTTGAGCTGGTCTATGGCTTTTGAATCTTGCCTGTCACCTCTGGTCAGTTTAAGCTGCAATCCTATGTGCACACTTACCTAGGCAGGGTCAGCCCTACCACTAGGTAGAGTGAGGCAGCTGCCTCAGACAGCAAATGCTAGAGGACAGGGACTGGAGGTGAGGCGTTAGAAGACATAGTTGTGTTTGTTTGCCACATAGTTTGCCCTACACCCCCTCAGGTGCTGTGAAGGACGCTGTCCCATTGCCAGTGTTGAAGTAAAATTAAACTGGTTAGCTTCTGTATGTGGAAATGAGGGAAGGCACTATCTTGTTCTTTGTTTCAAGAAGCAAAATGTCCTGGACCAGTCCTGTAGCTGGTAAGAACACAGACTCTCTCCTACATGACACTGTTACTCTTCATGGAGATCTTCCACCTGACATTGTTTTGTGCTTCCCAACCAAATGGTAGAAAATTCCACTAATGACTGGAATCTGTGGCTAGAAGACCATTCTTTTGCTAGGAGTGATAGTAGCTAAGAGCACAGTGATGTTTCTCATGGGAGCTCATGGTTGGTAGCTACCTAGAAACCTTGTTCAGTCATTTGAAGGAGGTGGGAATCACAACTTGGAGCAGGAGACCCAAAGCTAGTGGAGGGGATATTGTAAAGTGGGTGCATTTGTGTGTGAGGGAGAAGAAAAAGGCATTTGTGGAGTCTGGAGTGAGACAAAGAGAGAGAGCTATGCTGGCTGAATGTACTTTGGGGTGCAAGGCATCTTTCTCTGGCAGTGCTGCCCATACAACTTCTCATTGCTCAAGGAAGTAAGGGAGCATGCAAGAGTGTTTAGAAATATCTGTTCATTAAAAAGCAGGCAGAGGAGCTGTAAACAGTGTAAGCCCCAAAGCTGCATCCAGTTTTGGAACATCATCAGCAGTGCTTTTTTTCTGGGGGGTACGCAGGGGCACGCATACCCCTAAACATTTTGTGAATCTTTGTACTTTTCCCCCATTTACTGTATTTATTTTTCCCAATTTGATCTATAAAATGGTGGTTTTCTTGAGTCAAAATGAGAGTACCCCTAAACATTTTTTAAGAAAAAAGTACTGGTTATCAGTATCCATGGACCTCAAACTGTAGACTAGACATTATTATGTCTTATCCTTTGCCTAGGACTAGATTCTAGGGGTGTGTGTGCACAACTCAGGGTGCTCCCAGGCAACATGGTTACTGAGCATTCATCCTAATTTGTTTACAGGGTAGATAGGCAATGTCAGCTAGTTAATGAATGGGCTTCTTGTGCAAGACCTCCCAATCAACTGGCATTGTGCAGCCTGAATTTGCCAGTACATGATTGAATCCCACCTGAAAATAGCAATAGTCTGCAAATGTCCTCAGCTTGAAGTGTGAACCCAACCACTCAGGCTGGGGTGATTTCATACTTAATCCTTAGCAATTATTCTTAATTTCTTTCCCAGTTTGGGTTCTTTGACTCAGAACTTAAGACAGGGCAACATTTTGGTGCAGGTGCAGTGTGGTCCATAGGTCACTGGCAATTGCAACAAGAAAATAATTCACCAGGCTCCAAACAGCTAGAGCTAAAGGTTAAATGTTCGCTTTCCAGCCTCACTGTGACTCTAACAGCTCAAGTGCACTGAGGTGACAGGAGCCGTCCTGAGCTAAGAACCCATATTAATTTAAGTCATCTGACTGGTAAGTGTTCTCAACTTCTGTTAATTTCCCATTGAACATCGTGAAGGCCAAGAGCGTACTCTGGATAGCAGGACTGTGTTCATTTACATTTTTCCATACGCTTTGGTAAACTAAATCATCTTATGGGGCACGGACGTTTCCTGTTCTTCTCATAAGCCCTTCTTCCGGATATCTTTGGATTTCCTCAGAGCTGTCCTTCCTCCATCTGTGGTTCTGCAAAGTCTCCACAAGATACTTGCAAGTTTGTGGATTCTCCAGCTGCAGGTATGTGGATTTGTACAGATTAGGAACTGGCAGGCAAATAATGAGCTGCTTAATTCAGATTAATATGGGACATTTAGTACGGTACTATGGCCCTTCTTATCTGCTTAGGGTTGTTTGGTCACAATACTGAAGTGACGGTAGAAACCACAACTGGAAGAGTTGTCCTCCTACGTCATTCATAAATGGTAGCATAAATGCTGTCTGGTCTAGACTCCAGTCTACAAACTTTGCTCTCTTGCCAGCTTCCTCCTTGCCCACAGTGCACAGCTCCTCCTATCTGTAGGCCTTACAGTATAACTTTGCTCCGCAGACTCGTCTGGAACGGATTAATCCACTTGCCATTACTTTCAATGGGAAAGTTCGCTTCAGGTTAAGTGTGCTTCAGTTTAAGTATGGACTTCCAGAACCAATTACACTCATACTTCGGGTTAAGTACGCTTCAGGTTGAGTACTCCGCGGACCCGTCTGGAACGGATTAATCCACTTTCCATTACTTTCAATGGGAAAGTTCGCTTCAGGTTAAGTACAGACTTCCAGAACCAATTCTGTACTTAAACCGAGGTACCACTGTACAGTGCCATAAAGGATGGGGAAAAGCAGTGCTTTTTTCTAAAATTAAAAAATGTTAAGTGTACTCTCATTTTCCTACTCATATTGAAATACTGCCCCTCAATGAGGCCAAACTTAGATTCACAAAATGTTTAGGGGGATGCGTCCCCCTGCGTCCCCCCAGAAAAAAAGCACTGGGTGAAACACAGTAGGCCTACGCTGTGCTGATATAGGTCGTGGTTGCTGCTTGCCGCTTTCCCTCCCCTTGTTGCCGACACCATCTTTCCCCTTCTCCTCTTGCTGCCTTCCACTACTTTTCTGCTGCACCTCCTCTTCCCTCTGCCACTGCCTCCAATGCAAGGACATCCTTGCAGCATCTTTGCCGCTCAGTATCACACTGCGAGGAGGAGGCCTTTCCACAGAGCAAGGTATGGCAGTTATGGTAGTCACAGAGAGGGTAGCCACCACTGCCATTTGGCTACCACCGTGGCAAACATTGTTGAAAGTTTGTCTCTGCTAAACTTTAAAGTTCAACAGAGGGCCAAGTGCAAGTGGTCCCTCAGTCACAATGCCTTGTGCTCTTTCTCTCTGCAGATCAGCTGTTCCTTACCCTCGGAGCATTATTTGCATTCAGCTCGGCCCTTTTGAGCATTGTAGCAGTTTTTTATACATTGACCCCTCTCAAGAGATTTAGTTGTATGGGTATTCAACTAAATTCTTGCCCTAAGTTGTTTTCTCCCAGTGGCTCCACTTTTCCTTATCGTGATCCCCTGAAGGCAGGCATTTCTGGATTTCTTCTTCTGCTCTTCCTAGGAAGAATTGTGGCTGCCACTTGCATCATCTGTTTCCTCTGTTTGCACCCCCTTGGAGGTTTCTAGCTGCAGATCAGCTAGCAGCCCTCCCACTTCTTACAGGATGGATGCAGAGTAAAAATCGCCAGCCAACTTGAAGAGGAAATCCCCAACGATACTGCAATCCCAGCTTTCTGCAGTTTCTCCATTATAGGCTTGAAGCTCTGCCGCTGTCTCGGGGTTTCAAAAATAGATCTTAACAAGCTGGACTTTCACTTCCCCATGTTTCAGCACGTGGAAATTGTGCAACGTCTTAAGCACAGCTTCTTTAATTCTAAACCTCTTAAATCTCATCACTAGATCTCTCACTTTGCTGCTGTTTGGCTCCCTTGGACTGGGGGCCCAATAAACTTGTTCAGTGTCTTGCGAGGTCACTTCTACTGGCAATTTCAAATCCTGGAACCAGTGCAATATGAATGAAGGCCCCAGACCTGAACGTAAGATTTTACCCTGCATATTCTCCTACATCTCCAGGCGTAACTGTAAGTCTATAGCTGCCATTTTCAATTTCAGCAGCTAGCTCTTTTCAGAGCATTTTAAGGTAAGCTAGAATTTCCCCTTTGCTTAACTGGGCCCCATCATGCACCATGTCAGCATCTTGGTGACACTGACAGGGCCAATTTTTCCTGTTGTTTTAGTTGGGAAAATTGAGGATTTGAAGCTTTCCACTGGAAATATATAAAAAGAGAAGGGTCAAAGATGCTGAAGAGTATTATTATTATTATTATTATTATTATTATTATTATTATTATTATTGTTATTAAAATGCCCCATGTGTTCAACCCCAAAAGGCCTTCTTCAGAGGCTTTCCTGCAAAACAACAGGTCCACACGTGAATTAATCACAGTTACATTTTGTTTTATACATGTTTTATTAATTTGTGGTCCTATCTTTCTGTAAAAGAAAAAAGATATTGTAGATATTGCTTGTAAACTTGCATCCATATCAATTAGCATATGCAAATAAGTGTCATTTTTAAAAACCTTTTTGCTGGTGTTGCATGTCCTCTTATTAGTGGTGTGCTGAGTGGCCACTCTAACTGAAACTTATCTCTGCTCTTTCACTGTTTAACCTGGCAGGCAGAAGGAGCAAGGGGTCTACATTGCAGCTTCCATACACTTATCCACCTCTGTGCAGTCCTATAGAAGAGTCACAGTCTTCATAGAATTGTAGAGTTGGAAGGGACCATGAGGGTCATCTAGTCCAACCCCCTTCAATGCAGGACTCTTTTGCCCAATGTGAGTCTTGAACCCACAACCCTGAGATTAAAAGACTTCTGCTCTACCAACTGAGCTGCCCAGCAGCTAGGGTTCAGGAGGCGCGCACATCAGCTGTTTAGCTCCCTCCCATGAAGTCTGTCTTCATGGTTAGAATCAGGCAGGCGCACTGGCACACAGAAAGGCGTATTGTAAAACAAAAGCAAAAAATCCCAACAACACACATGCTGCAGAGGCAACAACCTATGGTGTTTTGGTGCCTGAGACAGAAAATCCATAGTGTGCACGGCAATGATCACAAGCAACCATGCCATGTTTGAAAGGGTAGGGGATGGCAAAGTTTTCCCCCCAGAGGTGGTGGTAACTGTGGAAGGGATAGCCCCTGTAGCAGACAGCAAATTTAACTGAGCATCAGATTCCTGCACCCCATGGTACTCCACAACCAGCCAACTCATAACTCCACATGCTCCCTCCAAACGTCTCCTGGTCCTTTCGTCTACTTCTTTTAATTTTTACAATTTATTTTTAATTTCAAGTAATGGAACATATCCATACAAGGATTAGTAGCTGTACAGCAAAGAAAGCAAAATAGCGGCTGACGGTTGTCGTTTTAGACGTTCCAAGAAAGGCAATCTAGCGAAAGCGTATCTCCATAAGGTTCAAGGAGTTGACGGAGGGTGAAAACTATGTTCAATTGCCTTAACAAAGTCTCTCTGATCCTTTCCTAATTGAAAGCTGGTGACAAACTGCTTCTTTGCCCCTCCGCTTAGATATGAGGAGTGTCTGTTCCCAAACGCTCCTGGGTGTTGCATTCTAAACAAGGCTGCCAGCTTCCCAGCTATCAGAAAAAACATATTAAGTTATTAAGGACTACAGCAGTTCTTTTGTTAAGGCCCCTGGCAGCTCATCAGCTGGGCGTTCCCCATTATCAAGATGGCCAAATTCATGACGTTATGAAAGATGAAACTTTAGAACATGAGTGTTTCTCCCTCCTCCCTCTTTTTTATTGTTTAAATCTCATAATAATTAAAGTCACGGGGGTGGGGATGCCCTTGTTTTTTAAGCAGGAGGCTTGTGGCTTTTTGCATATGCATACCAATAACATGCAAGCCATTTAAATGTTTGAAATAATAGTCACTTGAGATGCAAACTCCCTCTGCTGGTCTCTCCAAATAGCACATATGCTTTCAAGCCATGCCAGGGTGAAGGGAGATTGCCAAAGCCAGATGAGGTGGAGAAATGGAAGTAGCAGAAAGTTAACTATTTGAAGACACTGCAGGATGCATGAGGCTTTGAAAGTCCTGGACCAGCTTCAGAAAATGGGAATTGGGAGCACGGTATTACAGTGGTCCCAATCCTGCCTTCAGAACCAAGTCCAGAGAGTAGCATTGGGAGAGTGCCCCCTGGTGGCTCTTATGAGGTGCTGCAGGGAACTGTCTTACCTCCACTGAAGCCGCTGGGAGTGGTCATTAGGAGTTTGGGGGCAAGGTGCCAATGGTTATTTCTCCTTAACCATTGAATCAAAAGAGGCTGCTGCGCAGTTCCTGGGCCATTGCCTGGATGCAGCGGTGAAATGGATGAGCTTAAACAAGCTGAGCTTGTATCCTGGCAAGACAGAGGCGCTAAGGGTGAGTAGCTCCCGTGTTCGAGAAATTGGTCAGTTTCCTACCCTGGATGGGGCTGCACGAGCAGGTTCTCAGTTTGGGGGTGCTTCTGGTCCAGCTTGGTCACGGGAGGCTCAGGTAGTAGCCTCTGTGGCTAGAAGTTCCTTTGACCAGCTGCGGCTGATTCAACAGCAACAGTCATTCCTGGACTGGGAAAGCCTTGCCACAGTAGTTTGTGAATTTTCAATGCTGTCAATTTACTGCAATGCACTCTATGTGGGCATTTCCTCCTGCTTGATCTAGAAACTGCAGTTAGTACAAAATGCTGCAGCATGATTGCTGACAGGAGTGAGGCCTTGTCAGCATATAACACCTGTGCTCAGAGATCTGTACTGGTTGCTGATTTGCTGCTGGGTTTAAGGTGTCACTATTAGGATATAAAGCCCTTAAGAACTGGGGACCGGTTTATGTATGAGATCACCTTACCCTCCATTGGCCCCCTCGACACTCAATCATTTAGTGCGACAGCGCCTACACTTTGGAACTCCCTGCCTCTTGAGATCAAGAGGTGTCTTCATTGCACTCTTCTTGGTGCCTGCTGGAAACTTTCTTGTTTAGGGAAGCCCACCTTGATGCTTAGGAAGTACAGTCATACCTTGGTTTAAGTACGCTTCGGTTTGAGTACTTTCAGTTTAAGTACTCCGGGGACCCGTCTGGAACGGATTAATCCACTTTCCATTACTTTCAATGGGAAAGTTCACTTCAGGTTAAGTACAGACTTCCGGAACCAATTGTGTACTTAAACCGAGGTACCACTGTAATTTTAATCTGTTTTAGTATCTTAACGTCTGTATGTTTTAGAATAGGGTTGCAATTTTACTGTTTTATCTTTTGTGAACTGCTTTGAAAGGTTGTGTGTTGTTGTTTTACAATCAAGCAGCATATAAATGTCATGAAATAAATAAATAAGGCTTTGCAGAAGTGGCTATTAAGGAGGGTTTTGGGGGGACAGAAATGGTTTGGCTAGATGCAAATGGGGGGAATTCTTTTCTCCGATGTCTCCAAAAGGGCAACAATCCTTTCTTGGTTTTCTTTCTCCTAACAGGAGCCAAAACCACTGCAGTCATGGCGGAACTTCAACGTCTTCCCTCCTTGAGACGAGTTGCCGTTTGTGGGGGCACTCATGGGAATGAGATGTCGGGAGTTTTCCTGGCCAAGCACTGGCTCAGGGACCCCTCTGAGTTGCAACGCGGCACCTTCCATGCTACGCCCTTCCTGGGCAACCCACGGGCAGTTGAGCAATGTGTGCGCTACATTGGAAGGGATCTTAATCGGGCATTCCTCAATGAATTTCTCACGTGAGTCTATGGTACTGTGTGTTGCTCTGCAGAGCTTCCCTAGGAAAGGCAAGAGTTATGCCAGTCTTGCTACTGGGGAAGGGAACCTGCTTTGGCTTGCATTCCTCTCAGTTAGATCTGAAGATGTGTTGGAGTGCTAAATCATCACTCAAGGCTGGCTTTTGCTGCATAAGGCTGGGGTGGGGAACTTTTGGCCCTCTAGATGTTTCTGAACTACAACTCCTCTCATCCCAGGCCATTGGCCATGCTTGCTAGGGCTGATGGGAGTTGTAATTCAGAAACATCTGGAAGGCCTCCATGGGAAAATGTCATCTCACCTTCAATCCTGGTTGAAGTCCCTCTTTTGGCCCACAATTTTGCCATCACCTTTGTTTTGCTCATCTGTTTCTTAGCTCCAAGGATTCAGACCACTATGAACTTCAACGTGCTCAGGAGATCAACCAGAGCTTTGGGCCCAGGGGTTCATCTCAGGCCTATGACTTTATGTTTGACCTACATAACACCACAGCCAACATGGGCGCCTGCCTTTTTGTGGCCACTGAGCACTGCCTGTTGCCCATGCACATGTGTCACTACATTCAGGTAAGCCCATGATCCTGGGATCTGCTGAAAATCTCATTTCTCCAACTTTTTCAGTGAAGTAAGGCTAAAGTTTCCCTTTAAAAGCTACTTCCGTTCTTTTCTCCACAGAAACATTACTCATTGGGGCCCTGCACCATCTTCCTTTATCAGCAGCCAGGAGAGGAGACTATTTACCTCACTTCAGTGGCCAAAGCTGGACTAGGTAGGGAGTGATAATCAGCCTGGGCATTCTTGATGGCAGAGAACTATCTGTTCTAGGTCAACTTTGACAGGAGGGGCAGGGCCACTCACCTGCCAGTCATCTCATGTCATGATGCCGGGAGGAGGGTCTGCTTTGCCAGTGCATTCAGCAACTAGCAGGACTGAACTCTCTGCTCTTCAGCTGTCCAGCAGAGGGTCATTAGCTGGTAAGCAAGGGTTAAATCCTGCTGCTTTGGCTGCATGCGCCCATTCTCAGCAGGGGTCTGAAGTGAGTTGATTGGCAGGTGGATGTGGTTTGGGGGAAATTGCCTCCTGGCCAAATTGGACACCCCCACCCATAAGCTGGCCAAGATTGTACTGTGAACCACAGGTTCCTCACTTCTGTTTTAGGGGGTGCCTGTCTTTTGAAGGGGAAGGACCCAGATGGAATAGATTTATCTAGCTTTCAGGTGATGGGCCTTAAATATGCAACAGCTAACTGTTATACTTCAGATGCCCCTGTCTCCCATCGTGCTCAGGTCTTAAATGCCAGTTTTTCTCACCTACATGAGTCGTTCTAGTTGCCGCGGCCTTCAAGGGCCACTAAATGTTTTTGGTTCTTGGCATAGCACAGTGGGCCATATTGAGATACCTATTTACCTACATTAAATGTGTTTCATATAGGTGTACTAACAGCAGACGTTCAACCCAAAGGTAATGGCAAGCTGTGCTTTAAAAAATTACCAAAGCAAGGGAATGAAATGCACAGGATCAGACCATCGCTGTACCAGTTATGCAAAAGGCTTTCGGGAAGCTCATGCTTTACGTAAGATAGGCAGAGGGACTCTGCTGAGATAATTCCATAACTGTGTGAGGGACAGGGGATATCGCGAAGTCCCTCCCCTCCTGAGTTCAAGCCCGTCCCCGAGCAAAGGGGAAAGCAGGGAGAGTTCCGATTCCAGTGGGGAAGCAGGAAGTCGTGTCCGAGGCTCAGGCAAGGTAGAGGAGCCAGGGTCCCAGGTGGGACAGGAAGGGGCAAGCAAGGGGGGAAGACCCATCCCTCCAACTCCAGAATTACGCAGGAAGAGGAGGGGCAAGAGGATGGGTCTGCCAAAGCTTTTGTGTTGGAGAAAGACGCGCCAAAAGCCATTAGGAGGTTCTGAAACCGACTGACAACATCGCTCCGTGTAAATAGCAATGACTTGAGCACTGTAAATACGCAGCACCAATAAAAGAATAAAATGCAGAGCTGCGTAGCGTCGTTACTCTGAAGTAGTCCACTCCGGCCACTGTGACAGCAACCTCCTAATCATTTTTGGGCTACTTCGGAGTTGCCGGGATGAGCGTGTCCGAGGCGGAGAAGTGGCGGCAGATCGCTGAGCAAGCCCAGCTAGAACTGCAACAGCTGTCGCTGCAGGCGCAGGGAGAATTGAAGGCAGCTAAAGAGGAGACTAAGAAGGTCCAGGACGACCGGCTACAACTTGCGGAACAGGTGAGAGAGCTCCAGGAAAAAGAGCAGCATTTAAGGGCGGTGGCGGTAGACCTCCAAAACAAGCTGGATGCAGAGAAAAACAAGGCGGGAGGGGCTCCCCAAGTCCAAGTGCTGCCAGGAAGGAGAGCAGGGACCCTTGTAAGCAAGTTCAATGGAGACCCGAAGGAGTTTCAGGGCTTTGAGACTGAGATCGTGTATGCTCTTGAGCTGCACCAGAATGAGTTCCCCGATGATGAGCACAGAGTAGCGTTTATTGTGGAACATCTCACCGGAGCAGCCAGGGAGTGGCTAAGACCATTAATCGCAACCAAGAATCCTTGCATGAAAAATGTCCAACAATTTCTAGAAGGTTTGAGGACGATGTATTCGTCCGATAGTCATTTGGACCAGACTAAGGAGGAACTGCATAATTTACGCCAAGGAAATATGACAGTTCGCGCATATTGGGCGAAATTCACCATGCTGGTGCACAGACTGGGGTGGGTTTTGGATTCGCCTCCCATGCAAGCTGCGTTTTACTTGGGTTTGAGCGAGGAGGTGAAGGATGAACTCTCGAGAGGTCCAAAGCCCAGTACTATGGATCAGCTGAGCAAAGCAGCTCTGGCGGTGGGGGTGAGGCAGGAATCCCGGTGGAACGACAAGCAAGCGACGCGCGCAAAGCGGGCTTGGTTCCCACGGTCGCAGGAGAAGCCACTCCCTCAACAACCCTTTCAGGCCACGCCTGGAGCCAGCCAGGACCAGGAGCCCATGCAGATTGATAGCGCGCGCGCGCGGGCTTTTCAAACCCCAGCGGCGCCAAGACGCAAGGAGGGAAGGGGCGGGAATTGCTTTCTCTGCAACTCACCCCAGCATCTCGTCAGAGACTGCCCACATCGCAGGGAGTGGCAAGGAAAGGCGGGAACGGTGGTGCCCTCCCCCACTGACGCAGCACCACAGCAGGGAAACGGGAAAGCCTGGCTGCAGGAGACAAGGGGCAGCAGCCAGGCACAGTCAGCAGACAACAGCCCCAGCCCGCCCACCCGCACAGAGAGGTGCAGAGCCAGCCCACCCCTCCCAGAGCAGGAGTGGTTCTAGAAGTGACGCTAACGCTCCCAAATGGCTATCCCCTGACGGTCCTCGCCTTAATTGACAGTGGGGCGTCCGCCAACTTCTTCTCGAGAAGCTTTGCAGAAGAGCACCAAATCCAGCTTTTGCAGTTGGATTTTCCTCTGCACGTAGCAACCATTGACGGCAGGGAGCTGCTGGGAGGGGCCATCACACATCAAACCCCCCCCATGAGAATGACGGTGGGAAGGCACTCAGAGACACTGGCGTTCAACGTCACCACCATCTCAGACCCCCCCATCGTCTTGGGCATGAGCTGGCTGGCGCGCCACGACCCCTCCATCAGTTGGCACCAGAGGTGCATCACGTTTGGGTCAGACTTTTGTCTGGAACATTGCATGCAGCACCAACCAGGGGAGGGGCCTCCGATAGCCACGGTGGCCACCATGCATATCAAAGGGGGTGAGGCAATACCCAAGCAGTACTGGGACCTGCAGGAGGTCTTCAGCGAAGCGGAGTCCGACCACCTACCCCCGCACAGGCCTTTTGACTGCCAGATCAACCTGGTGCCAGGGGCGACGATACCCCCAGCCAAGCTGTACGCCATGTCAGACCAGGAGCTGGAGGATCTGCGCGCTTTCATCGACAAGAACCTCAAGCGGGGGTTCATAAGGGAAAGCAAGGCAGCAGGGGGCAGCCCGGTCTTCTGGGTGGACAAGAAAGACACGCAACAGCGCCGTCTTGTGGTGGACTTTAGACGGCTGAATTCGGTGACAGAGCCCGTGGCTTTCCCCATGCCCAGAGTGGATGATCTCCTGACAGCGGCACGCAGGGGCAAGATTTTCACCAAGCTGGACCTAAGGGGGGCGTACAACTTGATCAGGATCCGGGAAGGAGATGAATGGAAAACCACGATGTTCACGCCTCTGGGCTCTTTTGAATATCTGGTGATGCCCTTCGGTTTGCAAGGGGGCTCAGCATGCTTCCAGGCCTTCATGCACCACGTCCTGGGGTCCCTCCTCTTCAGGAAATGCTTGGTCTTCCTAGATGACATCCTTATCTACTCGAATGACCCAGTGCAGCATGTGAAAGATGTCAGAGAGGTGTTGCAACGCCTGAAGGAGCACCACCTGTATGTGAAGCTGGAGAAGTGCAAGTTTCACACCAAAGAGGTGGACTTCCTGGGCTACAAGCTGTCAGACAAGGGGCTGGCGATGGACAAGGACAAGGTGCAGGCCATCCTGGACTGGCACAGCCCCAGGACGCGCAAAGATGCCCAACGCCTACTAGGCTTCGCTAACTTCTACAGGAAGTTCATCAAGAACTTCTCTCGCGTTACGGCTCCCATCACGGACTGCCTGAGAGGCAAGCAGAAGTTCAAGTGGACACCAGAGGCGCAAGCAGCGTTCGAAAGCCTCAAGAGAGTGTTCGCCTCAGACCAAAACCTGTTCCATGTGGTGCAGGACGCGCCCCTACGCATTGAGACAGATGCTTCTGAAAAAGCTGTGGGCGCAATTTTGTTGCAACTGGACGCCAACAGGGAGTGGAGACCCTGTGCCTTCTTCTCCAGGAAGCTGACACAGCCTGAACGCAACTACACAGTGTTTGATAGGGAACTTCTTGCGATCTACGCTGCGTTCCAGCACTGGCGACACTTCCTGGTGGGCGCGAAGCACCCCATCCAGGTGTGCACAGACCACAAGAACCTGGAGTTCTGGAGAACTGCCAGGGTGCTCAACCAGCGGCAGATACGGTGGGCAGAGTTCTTCTCGAACTTCAACTTCTCCATCCACTACATCCCGGGGGAGCAGAATGTCAGGGCGGATGCCCTCTCCCGCAAGCCAGAGTACATGGAGGAGGAGGCGCCACCAGCCCCAAGGCACATTTTCCCCCCGTCGGCATGGTCCTGCGGAGCAGCTATGGTGAGCGAGGCAGAACTCACAGCACTGACGGCAGCGGATGAATTTGCCAACCGCATCTTCAGAGAACTGAGAGGGGGGAGGGAGCAGGCAAAAGACTTTGCAGAACGCAGAGGGCTGCTTTTCTACAAGGGTGCGCTGTACCTACCCACCACCCAGCTTCGACGTACGGTCCTCAAGCAGATGCACGACAACCCTACAGCGGGGCATTTTGGAAGGGACAAAACCGCTCACCTAGTCATGAGACACTTCTGGTGGCCAGGGGTGCGGGAAGATGTTCGAGACTATGTAAGGGGCTGTACCACCTGCCAGCGGGCGAAGGTGGTCAGAGCAGCGCCACCAGGGTTGCTGGAGCCCTTAGCCACACCACACAGGCCGTGGGAAGTGGTGTCCATGGACTTCATCACAGATCTGCCTTCGTCCAGGGGTAAGACTGCAGTGTTGGTGGTGGTGGACCTTATGTCCAAAATGTGTCACTTTATACCGTGTGCCAGGGCAGTCTCGGCAGAAGAGACAGCCAAACTGTTTGTTGATCACATTTTCAGACTGCATGGATTACCTTTAAGGGTTATTTCGGATCGTGGCCGCCAATTTGTTTCCAGGTTCTGGCGGCGGCTCATGAACCTCCTGCAGGTGGAGGTCAGCTTGTCGACGGCTAGACACCCGCAGACCAACGGACAAGCGGAGAGGGTCAACGCCATTCTGCAGCAGTACCTGAGATGCTACGTCAGCCAGCGGCAAACGGACTGGGTGGATCGCTTGCCACTAGCAGAATTTGCCTACAACAATGCAGTGCACGTCTCCACAGGGGTGTCGCCCTTTAAGGCCAATTACGGGCGCGACCTCAGATCTTTCCCAGAGAGGGAGAGGGAGGAGGAGGAGGAGGAGGGCCCACAGGCTGAGGATTGGGCAGAGGAACTGGAGACGGTGCACCAGCAGCTCAGAGAACACTTGGAGAGGGCCAAGGAAGCGTACAAAAAGGGGGCAGATCGCCACAGGCGACAAGGGGAGGTCATCAGGGTGGGGGACAAGGTGTGGTTGTCCTCGGAGGGCCTTCCCACCAGAGGGAGGTGCAAAAAGCTGGCACCCAAAAGGCTGGGCCCCTTCACGGTCACGCAACAGGTAAACCCGGTGGCATACAGGCTGGCACTGCCAGAGGACATGAGGGTGCATCCAGTGTTTCATAGATCGCTGCTGTCGCCGTACAGGGAAAGCAGCAGGCTCCGAGACAGCGAACAAACCCCCGAGGGAGGGGGGGAGAGGGAAGGCAGGGAGCAACTCAATGAGGCCACGGCCATCCTGGATTCAAGGTGGGGGGTGGGGGGACTGGAGTACCTCATGGCATGGGAGGATGCTCCACCGTCCCAGAATGAATGGGTCCCAGCCACTCAGATACAGGAGGAATTCTTGGTGGAAGAATTTCACGCCCTCTTTCCCCACAGACCCAAGCCCTGGCACATGGAAAGGGAGGGGGAGGAGGAGGAGGCACGGGAGAGCAGCTCACCATGGCGCTGGGAAGCGGAGTTTGAGGAACCAGAGGATGAGGTATGGGTGTCACCGAGATCCACCCAGTCAGAGGAAGGAGCAGATTGGCAGAACGTTTTTACCCCCACCAGCTCTGACGCCACGGACTTTTTGGGATTCCCGTCCGCCCAGGCGGAAGGGGGGGGCTCGCAGGACTGGGGGGAGGTATTCACACCAACGGGCTCGGAGAGCACTGAGTTCTTAGGCTTCCAGTCGTCACCGACACATGGGGGGGGCCTGGGGAGGGGTGAAGGAGAGCTTGGGAGGGGGGTGGATGTGAGGGACAGGGGATATCGCGAAGTCCCTCCCCTCCTGAGTTCAAGCCCGTCCCCGAGCAAAGGGGAAAGCAGGGAGAGTTCCGATTCCAGTGGGGAAGCAGGAAGTCGTGTCCGAGGCTCAGGCAAGGTAGAGGAGCCAGGGTCCCAGGTGGGACAGGAAGGGGCAAGCAAGGGGGGAAGACCCATCCCTCCAACTCCAGAATTACGCAGGAAGAGGAGGGGCAAGAGGATGGGTCTGCCAAAGCTTTTGTGTTGGAGAAAGACGCGCCAAAAGCCATTAGGAGGTTCTGAAACCGACTGACAACATCGCTCCGTGTAAATAGCAATGACTTGAGCACTGTAAATACGCAGCACCAATAAAAGAATAAAATGCAGAGCTGCGTAGCGTCGTTACTCTGAAGTAGTCCACTCCGGCCACTCATGCTTTACGTAAGATAGGCAGAGGGACTCTGCTGAGATAATTCCATAACTGCTTCTCTGTTATTCCCCTACAGCGTTAGAGCTGGGTCCTCAGCCCCAAGGAGTGGCGCGAGCTGACTGCCTTGCTCAGATGAGATCCATCATGGCCTGTGCTCTGGACTTCATTGAGCTTTTTAACAAAGGTGACCTATCCCATCATTCCTCGTTCTGATTCTTGGGATTTGGAGCTGGGCTAAATCAGAGGCGGGAACTCTTTTCACCCTCAGGGACTGCATTCCCTCACTAGGAGCCTCCTTCTGGGAGGCCTCGTGACAGTGGTGCACGGGCCTAGAGACAAAAGTGCGAGGGGCAGAGCCAGTGGCAAAATGGGCGGAGCCATGGGTGAGACTCTTCCCTTTGTACAGTAGGTGCCATTCCAGCCATGCAAAGGTCAGGGTTTTTAGCAAGCACACTCCTCTTCGTCTTCCATCCGGCCAAGCGAGAGGCATTGTTGGTGCTGAAGGGCAAATTCCAGCCAGGCAAAAGCACCTGATGAAATCTCAGAGCAGGGCCTGTGTGGTCTAGGGAAGGGGCGTGGCCTGGGGAGAGGCATAAGGGCCTGATAAAGAGCCCCTAGGAAGCCACATTTGGCCTCCACCCTTGAGCTAAATGAATGTGACTGGCACGGGTCCGAGAGCTTTTCTTTTGCCATGCTGTTTTCGCTGGGAAACCCTCTGTTTATTGCTGAATCGGAACAAATGTCAATAGGGTTTTCTGCAAATTGACGCTTGTTCTGATTCAGCAGTAAACAGCGGGTTTTCCCAGAGAAAGTGACAGGACACACACACACACAAAAAACCTCTTGGAGAAATCACAGGAAAAACAGAAGAAATTGAAGGACAAAGGAAAGTGTGAGTGAGCCCTTAGATACTGTAGTGACGTTGCCTTTTTAGTTTTAGTGGTGAATGTTGACAGTCTTTCCCCCTCTAAACACACATTTTTCTGTTGTGAGTATATAGACAGAAGTAGATAGTGTGTGTCTGGCCTACCAAACAACCACCATACATTACTCAGAAATCATTCTGACGATATACAGTAATTCATGTTTTATGATATATGCTTCTAAAGTGGTCTATGGTGTGATTTATGAAATTCCATCTATTAGAGACGCAGGTGGCGCTGTGGGTTAAATCACAGAGCCTAGAGCTTGCTGATCAGAAGGTTCGAATCCCTGCGACGGGGTGAGCTCCTGTTGCTCGGTCCCAGCTCCTGCCAACCTAGCAGTTTGAAAGCATGAAGTGCATGTAGATAAATAGGTACCGCTCCGGCGGGAAGGTAAACAGTGTTTCTGTGCGCTGCTCTGGTTCGTCAGAAGCGGCTTTGTCATGCTGGCCACATGACTCGGAAGCTGTATGCCGGCTCCCTCGGCCAATAATGCGAGATGAGCGCTGCAACCCCAGAGTCGGTCACGACTGGACCTAATGGTCAGGGTCCCTTTACCTTTTACCTTTATCTATTAGAGAGCTCTGTTGTTGTTTTTAAATGAACTTTGGCATGAAGCTTTGACCAACGCTCAGGTGCCACGCCTTGATGCACAGCGTGATTGTGGCTCGGGAGTGGGGTGTGGACCCAGCATTTTCTTCTGCCCTAATGGACCATTGGCTGTTAAGTGAGACACTCTCCCTTTCTCTGGTCTAGTTGTCTTTCCATCTCCTTTCGCCAGGCACATTGTTCCCAGCCTTTGAGGTTGAAGCATACAAGGTGGTTGAACGTGTGGATTTCCCCCGCTATCCTGATGGTGAGATCTCTGCTGTGATACATCCCAATCTGCAGGTGAGTAGGGAGGGAAAAGGAAAGAAGGGAGGAGCAGATCTCTCTCTCTCTCTCTCTCTCTCTCTCTCTCTCTCTCTCTGTGTGTGTGTGTGTGTAAAAAATGTAATCTGTATGCATCTTTGTAGCAGCTGCTACTGCTCTTACACAATGTGTTAAAGGACTAGGCTCCTACACCTTTAAAAAGTGTGTAGAAATGAGAATGTTTGTAGGTGTTGCAAAGGAGAGGAAACTTACAGCTGCCAGAATTCTTTCCCATACACAATTGTTGTAAGTGTCTTAGCTGTCACTTTCTGCTACATCTTCTCACCCATCACTCTGCAGGCAGCAGTGTGGGAAAACTCTTGTTGCATCTGTTCCAGCTTCTGTGAGAGTTGCTCTTGCAGAGAAGATGTAGAAATGCTTGCTCCATGTGATGCTTCGGACTGTTCTGCCTTTAGCTTATAATCAAATCCTCTCTCTTTAGGATAAAGATTTCCAGCCCCTGAAGCCCGGGGACCCCATTTTCCAGACGCTCGGTGGAGATGTGATTCTGTATGAGGGTGACAGCATCACCTACCCAGCCTTCATCAATGAGGCAGCCTATTATGAGAAGAAAGTGGCCTTCGTCAAGATGGAGAAACGCACATTCGCCCAACCTGCACTGCAGAAGGAACTTTAAATAAGTCATGTTTAATCCTGGGAACAAAGCAGACATCACCAGAAGCCAGTTCAAATGAATACATTTTATATCCTCTAAGAAGCCTCTGTAGTGTACCTCGCCCAGGCACCATATACTGCATTTGCACATAAAATGAAGAGTCCTTGTATAATTTCATAGTTTATTACTGGAGACAGCTCTATCTTGTGCTTATAGGATACGATAACATCATTCTCTGAAACAGTAGTTCATTGCCTTTTCATCCAAAGAATTTGCACTGGGCTGGTCCCCCTGCAAGTTTTCTAGATTGCCTTTTAATATCTGTGGGATGGATCTGTTCTGTTGGAGTGGATCACTGTGTTCTAATATGGTTAGAGTTAGCATGGATACAAGGTGTGAGTCTAGATTCAAATCCTGTGATCTAGTCAGGACTGCCTGAGCCATTTTAGCTCTGGCTCAGCTGCTCTACCCCCCAAATGTCCTCCTTCATGAGGGTGGCCACAAAAATAAAAGGATGCTTATTTGCATAATCTAATTTTACGTGTATCATTGCAAATTTTGCAAATGTTTATAATTTATAATTTAAATGAAAGTGCAGTGCATCTCACTATACGTACTGGGAAAGACTGTGACCAGGTGACTTGTGTGCCAGCTCAGTCTCCTGCCCTGTGCTATGAATGGGAAACTTCAAGGATCCAGCTTTCTCATATACAAGGCCCCCTGCCCTTCCTGCTTATGGTTCTTTATCTTTAAAATGGACTTGGACTGGATTGCCCTTCAGTTAGAGATAACCTTCCAATTAGAGGACTGTCCCCTGTAAAGTAAAGCAGGTTGCCACCCTTTCACTTTCAGTTGTGACACTGTTGGGAATGATCAATGAGATAATGGCAGTGGGAGGAGGAGGGAATAAGGATTCTCTCTCACTTCTAAAATAGATACATAATCTTATGAGTGAAAGGTTCCCCAGAGCTCACAGTCTTACGATTCTGGGTGCCTAATTGTTAATGGTATTGGATCTGCCCCACTGCTTGTTGCATACAATGCTGCTTTTCCATTTCCTCCCAGTATGCTACCTATGAGGTTGCCCCATACTCAGTTGGGCTACCTAGTCAAGACCCAGCACACTCTGCTCTGCCTGGTGGTAACTCTCTGGGGTTTCATTCAGTGGGGCTTTCCTAACCTTCCTGCAGCTACCCTACCTCTTGGTTCAAAACGCTGGTGATGCAGCCTGGGAACTTTAGAATGTGGGATATTTGCTCCAACGCTGAGCTATGCTCTACAAACCCTTTTATTTTGCAGTACAGGCTCCTGCCAGCTCTTGGCATAGGAGAGAGAAAGGACTTGAACAGTGGCTTAAACTGTTGCACTACAAAAAAATACAAAGTTGAGGCTTCAACAACGTAGTCCTTGGGGAGTGCTTCACATCTTGTGGAAATACATAGCAATGGGCTGGTTCTTCCAGTTCGCTACTGGCTAGCCTGAATGTTGTTTCATTGATTTAACCAGACAGTGCACACCCCCAGTAACATAGCCTAGTGGGGACGGACAGAAGCACACTAAGGTTCATTTCTTCCCATTCCATCTCAAGGCCTCTGCAAACAGGCCTTTCATTCATGTATTTGTTTTGCCCCGGAGATATTTGGATACCACCATTCAAGTTCAGGAGAATACTGACAACTCCCTGATTTTAGTGGGATTCTCCAGGAATTCTGGGCTCATGGATGAAGCCCAAAACTGAATGTATTTTGCTTTGATATTATCTGTTATAGTGTTTTGCTTTTAACTGAGATTTTGTATACCAGACAGGCAGGCAGATATTAGATTGGTTTAGAAATGAAAAAATAAAATAGAAAAATGCTGTGCAGAAGCTTGGATACAGGAAAATCACCCAAAGCTTCAGATTTGATCCATAGGAACAATATTCCATATCCAGAGGAGAGAGGAGGCCTCTTCAGCTGCAGGATAGATCCCCTGGGTCAGAGCATGCCCGCCTGAGATATCTTGCACCATGTGAAGGTGGAGTTAGCTGGTAGTTGGGTGTGCATGGGTTTTCACTGAAGGACCCAGAATTGGAGGAGATACTGCAGCCTTCTGTGGGTGTTGCCCCACTATCTTCAGGAGGTGAAGAGACATCAAAGGGCAGTCAGCGCCCTCTGGGTATCAGTGGGAAAGGACAGTTATTCTGGAAGTAAGAAAACACTCACTTTCCTTTGGATCTTGTTACCTGCTTGACAGCATCATCACAAACTCTGAAACAGATGGGAAGAGGAGAATCAGTCCCTGAGATAGCCACGGTGTGCACGCTCTGCACCCCCCATGTCATACACATGACGTTAGCCACAAACCACATCTCTCCTGTATCTCTTCTGACATTTCTTAGAAAAATATTGAATTTTGATGCATTTTTCTTCTTCAAACTAGCTTCAGAAAAAGTATGACTTAGCTGCATTCTAAAGTGGTAATGTATACAGGGTCAGAGTTTCATCTCCAAGTTGCCCACAGCATTTCTTCACATACCAGCAGAGCAGGCAGTGATGGTGGGATAATTATAGGCCCGGGAACTCTGATCCCCTGGCAATGATGTTGTCTCTCCTGTTAGTATACCTCCCTCTCCCTCTCACTATTCAGTGTCTTAATTCCCACTTAGTTCATGAGCCTGGTTCTGCAAGCACATATGGGTAGAGGTGGAGACACACACCAGAAGCTGCCTTATACTGAATCAGACCATTGGTCCATGCAGTTTACTATGGTCTATCTACACTGGCTGGCAGCAGTTCTCCAAGCTTTCAGACAGAGGTCTCTTTCCCAGCTGCACCTGGAGATGCCAGGGATTGCAAGCAAAATAGATGTGCTCTTGCAGAGCTATGGCCATTCCATATCTACCTGCTGGTGCAAGTAACATCATAGCCCTCTGATAGGACTAGAAGGCAAAAATCCAGGCTTTGTGTGGGCTGTGCACAATGAGCAACCAGCAAATACAGACTGCAGGGGAGGGTGGTGGAAAGGAAGAAATACCACTTTGGCCTTTTGTGATGGAGGCACACCACACAAGGAGCCCACCCCTATAGAGTTTTAAGCTGGGCACTCCAGTCAGGGGTTCGTGTTGCATTTAGAGAAGGCGGTTAATAGGGAAGGTGCTCCGTTCTCTCACCATCAAAGTCCACTCTTCCATCCCCATTGAGGTCCATGTCCTGCAGGATCTCATCCACTTCCTGGCCACTGAGCTGCTCCCCCATGAGTACAGTCACGGCCTGGCGCAGCTCTGCCCCACTGATCGCTCCATCCCCATCTGTGTCGAACTTCAGAAAGAAGGGCACATGCACAATGTTACCTCCAGCTCAGATGCTTCGGTTTCCTTTTCAACTCAAATCCCCTAAGATCCCCCTCTTTTCATGCTTACCCCCATGCTCCCCAATCCTGGTCACCCCACTCCACCTCGGCTCCTCTATCCTAAGCTGGCAAGCATTTACTAGTAGCTTTGGTCCCCTTCACACACACACCTGCAGTGGGAAAGGAGTTGTTTCCCTGCATCATGCCCTTCAGGAGTGTGTGGGGTGTTGTGTGAATGAATGAATGAATGAATGAACAAACGAATGATGTATCCATTTGGTGAGAGACAGATGCAGGTCTCTTTCTCAGTCATTTAGTATTTCACCTCCTCAGGTAGCGCCAAAGGCCATTGGCTCCACTCCTTTCTACATACACGTCCTCTCTCCAGTGTGCAACTGCCCCAGAGAGAAGCAGCTGTCCCTCAGCGCTGTGGGTACCTGGGTGTGAGAAGTGAGCTCATATATCATTTACATTGGCCGGGTCTAACACGGCTGCTTGCAGCCCTACCAATGTAAGGTTGTTTTAGCTTATTTTAGAAGCCACTCCTCGTTCCATAGCATCAAGAGAAACCTATCAGGCACCTCTTGTCCTGGTTCCTCTTGTGTGCACATAGCAACTCAATGAAGAAACATCACAGAACCAGCACTAAGACAGGAGATATGCTTTTGAATACATGTTAGCCATATCTAAGGTGTTCTACTGCACTTTAGTTGCCCCCTAGAGAGCTTGCACAACACAGAAACACGTTCTCCTGCATAGGCTAAAATGTTCCACCTGAGAATAAATATTGTTATTCACACGGACAGCCGCCAGAGGGCAATGTATTAATACTTCATCTAATTAGTTCCCTTTATTTGGCCATAGCAAGATCCATCGTGGGCAGCCAACTATTCTTCCAACTGTCATCTCTAATTCTGTGGAGCCAGTAGGACTACCAAACACTCCAACCAAAATAAGCCAATATTATGGTTGATATGTTTTACAGACTAATGTGGCGAACACAGAGCTATTCTGCACACAGAGCACTACCCAAGACCCTGAAAAGGCTGGAAGAACTTTCATATTTATTTCTGAAATGTATATGCCCTATTGCTAGCCCTGTGGGGTCTTCAAAAAGCTTGCAGTTTAAAAACAACAATGAAAAATATATTATCTAGTGCAGGCTTCCCCAACCTCGGCCCTACAGATGTTTTTGGCCTACAACTCCCATGATCCCTAGCTAGCAGGACCAGTGGTCAGGGATGATGGGAATTGTAGTCTCAAAACATCTGGAGGGCCGAGGTTGAGGAAGCCACAGAAAGCACAGCCAACAACCAAGGATATTGGGAAATGTAGTTCTATAACATCTGGAGGGCCAAGATGATTCCCTGGCTAGTTGCCACCCACATTTCTAGCCTGAACCTACATACTTCTCATAGCTGTCAAGTTTTCCCTTTTCTCGCGAGGAACACTATTCAACATAAGGGAATTTCCCTTTAAAAAAGGGAGAACTTGACAGCTATGACTTCTGTGTGTCTTACAATTCATCAGGGATGAATCCTTACAATGTCAGGGCTTATGGAAATATAATGTGCAGTTGTATCTAAAGCATTACATGGAATATGGTTTGAGGAATATCACAATTCCCTGCTTCCCTCCCGCTGATTGGCTTCCCATCATACCTCACGGAAGGCAATTTTCAGCTCCCTCACGCCCACCATGTGAGCAGTCTCCTCACGCAACTTTGGGCCCATCATCTCTACGAAGTCCTCAAAGTCTACACGACCTCCCACTATGAGGAAAGAGAAGGAGAGGAAAAGTCAGCTTCCCAAGGACTGGGCAGAGAAGCTAGCTGAACTTTTTGCGGAATGACTGCACCACATTCAGTAACACAAATGGAACCTGCAGCATAATGTTGCAGCGTGGAGAGTTCCTGTTCATTGTTCTAGTCAGTCTGTCGTGTGTGTGTGTGTGTGTGTGTGTGTGTGTGTGTGTGTGTGTGAACATCTCTTAATAAACACATTTCTGTATGCAATTTTGACTGATGTACACATTTTTGGAAGCAATTTCTCCTGCTATAATAAATTTGGCATGCTATTTTCCCAAATACATTCAGTTTTATGCACACTTTCCCATAGTACGTGCATTTTTGTAAACATTATTTGGCTGGAAAACCCCAGTGTGAGTTCCAAAGAGTAGCTGCATTTCACCTTTAAATGAAAACTGAATCAAACCTATGCACCTTTATATCATGTGTAATGGAGAAGATGCATCCATTCTCCATTGCCCAATTAGAACTTCTAGAGACTCAGGGGGAGGAACTGAAGCCTGTAAAATGGCTTCTTCTTCATCTTTTTTAATTGCCCCTAAAGACAATTTTGAATATCACCCCTGCTAATAGGAACCACCAAAACTGGAATTCTGGGGTGAGGGCATTCAGCCAGAGGCCTTCGGGCTGTAAGGAACAGGGCAGTACTTCCCTGAGGCAGATTTTGGGTACATATCCCCACCTGCACCCTGCAACTCACTGCGCATTTTGATGTGCTGGGAGATCTCAATCAGCTCCATCTCGGTGGGCATGTAGCCCATAGTTCGCATGCACTCTCCCAGGTCCTTGTAACTGATGTAGCCGTCCTGGTCAGTGTCAAACTCCTTGAAGGCATCTAGCAGTTCTGCAAGGCAAGTCCCAAAGACATTTCATAGAAGTGAGACAATGATACCACCTGCCTTGACCTCCTCTCTCCTCACCTTGCTTGGGGACACAGGAAGACCGTGCAGTCATGGAGGAGACAAGAGGACAACAGAAAGGACAAACTTGCCCCCAGGGGTTGCTCTAGTTATGAAACTTCAAAGGGTTGCTGGATGTCTCTCACACTAATAAAGGCAAGTTGCTTTTGAAGGGATTTAATGCACAGCTTTTGTGTTTGTGATAAACACTGCAAAAACGGAAATTGCTGCGTGGGACTCTAATGGCCATTTAGGCACCAGTGTCCTGTTTTCCAACTCTTGATGTTTTTAATTATGAAATGTAACAATGTGACCAGAGACCAGTGATTATGCCATGGTCCTAGTAAGTCCCATGTTGACATTACTTATTTTACCTAACTAATGGATAGTTCATAATTAGTGGCAACTCTAAATTAAATTGCCAAGTAGGAGAGTCCCACATCTTTTCGTGCCAACCCAGAGCTGCTATCTCATGCATTGGCCCCAAAATCATGACAGCTAGGAAAAGGACGCTAGCAGCCATGCATGGTAGTAGAAAAAAACTATTACATGTGTAATGGTGATGGAAAAGATTGGGAAACAGTCAGATCCTTGGCAGGCGGAATAAAGAGGATCGAGTAATCGGGTTGAGGGATGCCTGCTGAGGAGCAGTGTCCTATTGATTCATCTCATCTACTGAGAATCCTTTGCTACACAGTTTATTTACTCCATAAGATTTATATTTTGCTTGATTGCTTGATTGTAACAACAAATAAACCTCAAAGCAGTGTGATGAGCAGAGGTTGTTCCCAAGGAGAATTACAACACCTAGTTTGGGGGCAGCAAAAATGTGGTACCAACAGTCATTTAGTGAGCGAGCAAACATTTTGCTACATTTGCTTTGGAGAATTGAGATAGCAAATGAGTGATGGAGTGAAGGTAAAAATGACTGCATTATTGACCTTCTTAATTTGAAATGCCTTTGTGCAGCATAGGCCCAGCTTGCATATAATGCTAAAGGACCCATTAATCCTTGGCTTGTCTGATCATTCAAACACCGCCCAGTGGCTTAACTGTGGTTTGTTCACTGCCAACAAAAGACAATCTGAAGCCATGGCTTGTTGTTGGCTTATGATTCTTGGTTTGATGTTACGTGCTAACCCAACACCCTTCCTTAGCCACGATTCCCCACCCCAGAGATGTTCATTAAGTTACAAAGTCATGAGGCAAGAGCAGCTGGAAACCAAACCAAACTTTGGAGAAACAAGCCATGGTTTGTTTAATTGTTTGTAGGGCAATTTGGGTTAGTTCATGGTTTGTAGTGTTGGTGTGCCAAATAATTCATAGCTATTTTTTTTTTTATGTTCATGATGTACATGTGATTTTTCCTCCGCAGCATTTTGAATGAAATGTGGAAAACTGCTCTCTCTTTTGTTCTGATTAAAAATATACATTTGGCATCACTTCCAAACTAGGATGCTGAAGAACTATCCCAGGGATATTGGGGGAAAGTGATGGGATATGTGCCTTGCCCTTTTACTGTGTCTGATGTAGTGAAAAACAGCGTACTGCCTTTCCCCTCTCCTGTGCCCCATTAAGTTAGGACTCCAGTTCCCCAGCACCTTCTCTCAACAATGCCAACTCACCATCCAGCTCCACTGGTGAAAGCTCCCTCTCCTGGAAAAAAGGAAGAGAGAAAAAACAAGGCGAGTAGAGAGTTAGAGCCCAAGTCTCTTGCAAACTGCCTCTATTTACTCTGTCTAGAACTGAATCATCATGAGCAGAGTTACAGGGGTGGATGAAATATCAGAACGGGGAACTCCTAGAAGAGATTTGTTTGTTTCTTTGCTTTTTTTCTAAGCTACCTTATTTTAAGTGGCACTGTAGGTTAAACCACAGAGCCTAGGGCTTGCCGATAAGAAGGTCGGCAGTTCGAATCCCCGCGACAGGGTGAGCTCCCATTGTTCGGTCCCTGCTCCTACCAACCTAGCAGTTCGAAAGCACGTCAAAGTGCAAGTAGATAAATAGGTACCACTCCGGCAGGAAGGTAAACGGCGTTTCTGTGCGCTGCTCTGGTTCGCCAGAAGTGGCTTAGTCATGCTGGCCACGTGACCTGGAAGCTGTATGCCGGCTCCCTTGGTCAGTAAAGCGAGATGAGCGCCATAATCCCAGAGTCGTCCACGACTGGACCTAATGGTCAGGTGTCCCTTTACCTTTACCTCTTAGAGGAAAATATTTGTTTTAGGGTTATCATATGTCTGGAATTTCAGCCCTCTTAAACAGCGTCTAGGCGGAAATCACTGAAATGTCCAGGAAAATGTATGGCAGCCCAGACATATGGCAGCTCATGTCGGTAGTGACGATTTTGGCGATTCCCATAAAAAAATAGCTCAAAAACTCATGTTTTGTGTTGAGTTTCTGCAATAAAAGCTCAACAACTTTGGCAAAAAAAGAGAAAAGCTACAGTAATCAACTTTGCCAACATCTTTTGTGTCCAGATTTTTACTTTTTTCAAATATGGCAACCCTATACTTGGATAGGCTGCCGAGACTCAAAGACTAGTACCAGCAATTTGCAGTGCAATCCTTTCCATGTCCCCTCATGTGTAAGCCCTATTGAATTCATTAGGGTTTACTCACACGTAAGGTTAGGATTGCAATCTAATTTCTGGGTCTTATGTCTCCAGCTGTGCTCCCTCCCTTTCCTTATTGGACCATCAATGACAGGATCCAGACCAGGTTGTCAGCTGTTGTTGTTTTTTAAATGACTGTTCATATATTCTCCAATGTTTTGATTTATGTAAGTAAAAGCTGCCTGGTCTTGCACTATGCAGTTCCCCTTTCAAGCATTTCAGGAAATACCCATCTATTTCCAACCACGCTCAAAATATACTTGCATGACTTAACCATCCTTTATGTAATACATCTGATTATTAATATGTGCAGTGCAGCATTTTCCACCATGACCTAATATATTTGTCCTGGAATATGTTTGCTTTTTGTATTCCAGTTATTATTACTGTGCAGCCTTACATGTGTTTACCCAGAAGTAAGATTTAATTACCATAAGTTCAGTTGGCCTTGCTGCTAAGTTAGGGCAGTGTTTCTCAACCAGTGTGCCTCCAGATGTTTTGGGACTACAACTCCCATCATCCCTAGCTAGCAAGACCAGTGGTCAGGAATGATGGGAGTTGTAGTCCCAAAACATCTGGAGGCACACTGGTTGAGAAACACTGAGCTTAGGGCACATAATATGTCCCAGTAAATATCACCTCTCCCTCAAAGAGAATCCTTCCTGTGATTACAGTTCTGTCAGGTATGTCCTCCTAGTGGTGCAGCAATAAAATTGCCAGCACATTTGCAAAGCTCCCGTCCAGTTGCAAAAGTAAGCAACTGTGTGTTGAGATTCCTGCAGTGGGTTAGACTAAATGACCCCCAGATCCCTCACGACTCTACAATTCTATTACAGTGGTACCTCGGTTTAAGTACACAATTGGTTCTGGAAGTCTGTACTTAACCTGAAGCATACTTAACCTGAAGCGAACTTTCCCATTGAAAGTAATGGAAAATGGATTAATCCGTTCCAGACAGGTCCGCAGAGTACTTAAACTCAAACCAAACCAAAGCATACTTAAACTGAGGTATGACTGTATTCTATGTAGGAAATAGTTGTAATTCACAGTACAGCAGCAACATGTATTCAGTCGAATGTACATTTTATGTAGTCAAACAAAGGTTTAAAAAGGTTTCCAATTAACAAAAACAAAAGTGTATTACTCAGCTTTACACGTATGCAGCAATCTTCTTCAGCAAGTTTCTTATTCAACTACCCTCCAAATTGTTTCATTTTCACTTTCTCCCATATCAAGATTTATATCTTACTGACTGAACAAAGTTTGGATATAATTTTGTTCTCAAAGCTCACCATTATTATTACCCAGAATTTAGGGGTACTCTCATTTTCCTACTCATATTGAAATACTGCCCCTCAATGAGGCGAAACTTAGATTCACAAAATGTTTAGGGGTATGCATACCCCTGCGTACCCCCAGAAAAAAAGCACTGGCTGTATCTAAATATGATCGGTCTCTATTGTCACTGAGCCAACCAGCCTACCTCAGTCAATATATAATAATAATAATAATAATAATAATAATAATAATAATAATAATAATAATTTATTATTTATACCCCGCCCATCTGGCCGGGTTCCCCCAGCCACTCTGGGCGGCTTCCAACAAAATATTACAATACAGAAATCTGTATATGTATGTATGTGTGTGTGTGTGTATATATATATATATATATATATATATATATATATATATATATGTCTGTCAATATATATTCTTAGCATCTTTATTCCTCAAATAATAAACTCTGATGGTGAGCGCCAACAGGAATGGAGCCAAAACATAACCACTGAAAGAACAAGAGGGAGGGATCAGCATGTTTGGTGGGGGGAAACTCCAAGGAGTATGGGGGGAGCCTTAAAGGGCAAGGAACCCCCAAAACAGTCCAGTGAGAACTGAACATCCTCAGTGCAGAATTCTGAATGTCAGCTTGGGAAGGAAAACTAGAAAAATGGGGAAATGCAATAGGAGTATTCTACATGGCTGACTGGCTGGAACCTTGAACAGGAACATACATTTTAGGACCCCTCTATAATTGTTGATATCACAAATGTTCTAGTTTATTTTTGTCCTGCTTTTATAGTCCCTCCAGAGGACAACAAGGTGGTAGCATTGGGAAAGCATCAAGGAGCAACTAAAAGCAGAATAAACCCACCTCTGGTCTGATGCATTATCACCATGTTAAGAACAAAATAAAAACATTCCTTCCAGCAGCACCATAGAGACCAACTAAGTTTGTCATTGGTATGAGATTTCGTGTGCATGCACACTTCTTCAGATACAGTGGTACCTCGGTTTATGAACACAATTGGTTCTGGAAGTCTGTTCATAAACTGAAGTGTTCATAAACTGAAGCGAACTTTCCCATTGAAAGTAATGGGAAAGTGGATTAATCTGTTCCAGACGGTCCGCGGAGTACTTAAACTGAAGCGTTCATAAACTGAAGCGAGCTTTCCCATTGAAAGTAATGGAAAGTGGATTAATCTGTTCCAGATGGGTCCACGGAGTACTCAACCTGAAGCGTACTTAACCCAAAGCATGGGTGTAATTGGTTCCGGAAGTCTGTTCATAAACTGAAGCGTTCATAAACTGAAGCGAACTTTCCCATTGAAAGTAATGGAAAGTGAATTAATCCATTCCAGATGGGTCTGCGGCTTTCATAAACCGAAAATTCGTAAACCGAGGTGTTCATAAACCGAGGTTCCACTGTACTTCTGTTTCAGTGTATCTGAAGAATTGTGCATGCACACGAATGCTCATACCAATGACAAACTTAGTTGGTCTCTAAGGTGCTGCTGGAAGGAATGTTTTTATTTTGTTTCGACTACGTCAGACCAACACGGCTACCTACCATGTTAAGAACATTATGCAGAATGCATTTGCTGTGAAACGCTCAGTGCACACTGCAGCATTTTGTTACAGGACCTGCCTATCTTTGCTGCTAAGCAAATATTTCCCTGTCAGTGTCCTCTGAGAAGTCTCCACCTCCACCCATCAGCTCATTAGCACGGAGGGAAGATTGCATAATAAGCTGAGGCTCAGAACAACCCTTCCCCACCTCCTCCACCCCACTGAGAAATCGCTTCCCAAATTAACCTGCTGAAGGTTGGATTAAATGGATTGGAGGTCAAGAGCAGATCACTGACTCACCAGATCCTTTCTCTGCCATCCCTGTGTGAATAGAAGAAGGCTGCTAGCACAGGGAGGTTGACTAAAAGCTGGAGGTGCTGCTGCTGCTCTTAGGGAGATGGCTGCCTGTGTCCCCATGGGACCCCACAGGAACCCACTCCCAACCAGAAGAGAGCTTTGGGAAACCCCCAAAGGCTAGGCTACAGTTCCTTCAGCTCTTCTCCCCACCTTTCTCTAGGGCTAATGGGATTTCCTGTCCTCCTGGCAGGGCATCCTCAGTCTCCAGCTATTTATATGAACTAATCAAGTTGGGGTCAGGGTGTTGCAGAGGGCTAGTTATAATCTTCACAGGCGTTCCGCCACCCCTCTTGCTTGCTGTGTCCAAGTGGATCTGCTCTGTTCTGGTGCCTGAAGCCCACTCAGCCTCTGCACTAAAGACTAGCTTTTGCATCTGCAAGGAAACCTTTGTCAGGAAATAAGCACCCCAGAACTATCCAAAGCTGTACAAATCAATGGCCCCCTAAATCAGGGCAAGGTAATGGTAGAGAATAAGGCTGGTGCAATCCAGATGTTTTGGACTATTAGCCTCAGCCAGCATAGCTGTGCTCCAATCAGCCCCAACATCATACAACCTTGCAGGCTGGGGCTGATGATAGTTGCTGTTGTTGTTGTTAAACAAATGTATTGATCACTTGTATAGATGGCATAAAGCTATCTAAGCGGTAAAACTGGAATAAAACACAGGAACACGAACTCTAAGAACAATAAAATCAATTCAACAAACTCTAAAACGGTAGCACCATCCATACAAACTTTAAAAACAGTGAAAACATTTCATCCAATATAAATTACTGGGGTACACCTCTGGGAAAGGTAAACAGAAATGTCTTCAGTAGGTGCCTAAACATCATAATGCCAGGTGCCTGTCTGATTTCAGCTGGTAATTAATTCTCAAGAGCTGGAGCTGCAGCACTCAAAGCCCAGTTTCTAGCATGCACTAAGCACATCTCTGGAGCATACAGTCTTCTTGGCAGTGTCCTATCTGAGCAGCTCAGTCGCCAGGCAGGGATATAGTGGGCAAGGTAGTCCCTTAGCTATCCTGATCCCAAGTTGTTTAGGGCTTTTAATGCTGGAAGTGAAACATTGGGGGGGGGGGGCGCCAGCTTGGGAAAGGCTGGAATAAGGCATATAGATGCAGCAGTATTACAGATGCAGGCAGATTAGGCTACATTTGCCCATCTACCCCAGTATTGTCCACTTTGACTGGCAGCATCTCAAGCAGAGGGCTTTCCCATCACACAATATTTTTAACTAGATAGTATGAGCTTGGCACCTTCTGTAGGCAAAGCAGGATTTCTGCCAGTAGCTCAAAATATCTATATATGTGTGTGCAGAAAAAGCACACATCTCAGTTTCCCAGTAGGAATATACTGTTTTGGAAAATTCAGCATGCAAGCTCCCATCCTAATAAACTGCCCCCCCCCTGGCTTTCCAGGCATTCCATCCATGCCTTATTGCCAGTAATATACCCTCATCTTCTGTGAAGATATCACACTTAAACACTCTGCTGACCAACTACTGTAACTTCCATTAATGCAATGCTAGGCTGTGGAGAAATGTCATGTAACTTGGGTAGCAGCAGGGCTGAATTTAGATTTGATGAAGCTACTGGAGGTAATGGGACCCTTTATATAGCAAGTGGGGCCCATTACTTACACCATAGGAGCCTACACAACACAAAACACTGTTGCTGAATGTAGGTTTTATTTTATTTGTTTTTTATCTTATATTTTGGAAATGCACATCCAGTTTTTTCCCTTTAATTTTTTTTGGGGGCCCCCAAGAGAGTGGGGCCCTAAGCTATAGCTTGTTTAGCTTATACATAAATTGGGCACTGGGTAGCAAGCAAGGCTGCTCACAAAGTGCACTCCCCATGATGCTCTGCTCAAGCAAACCATTGTCTTTCCAGGGTCAAAATCCGAGGGGAAACCGGGCTCTGCAAGTTTGCAGTGGAAAACCAGCAGTGCACAACAAAGATTGGCTAGTGCTTGCAAAGTCACAAAACTAGCTTGCCCACTTTCCCTGGATCAGTTTTGTAATTCTTTTCCAAACTTTTCTCAACAAGTAAACAAGATGGCAAACAGTTCAATGGCTGAATTCATGACATCCTAAAGAAGCACAATTAACAATGGGACAACACATTGGAAGCATAATGGGAGAAGTGGCAAAGCTAACTATTGTACCACTACAGTAAGTAGCCGGCCACTATGCCCATCGCTGACACTACAAAGGTGGGAAGAAGCCTCCATTCATTTCACTCCCACCCCAGGAGATAATTCTGTTGCGATTCCTGTGCTCGTTACATGTGGACACCACCTCAGCTTTGAGCTAACACTGAATGGGCTACCTGCCCCGACCCAGCAACTGCACAATACGTTGCTTGTACTTCGTCGCCGTTTATCCTAAACCATTTCCCGCATTGTCCTTCCTGAGCCCACTCAGCCCTTTCTGCTCCGCTTTCCTGGTTCCCTTTTCTGCATCGCCCATGTGGGACCTGCAACAAAATGCAGGAGTCACACTTCCAGGCACCTTCGTGCCCACCTGTTTGATGCCACACCCTCCATTAGCCAGCATCCCATGCCTACTGAATCTGCTCAGTCCTCATTTGACAATTATAGGGGTCTCCCCTTAATATTCTTTAATTTCCTCCCCTATTTCTGCAAACCCTGGGTTTCCCCCGAGCCTGCCGATACCACCTTCATGTGTGTGGATGGCTCCATTCTGGCTACACAACGATCTCCTTGGAGCATGAGTTTGCCATTGATGTACAGGATGCATTGCCTCTCAGCCCCACTACTCCCTTCTCCGTCCCCTTCTGCTAGCAGACAGCAACTCACCTTGCCAAAGACAGTGTTGAGGAAAGGGGAGTAGGTCTTAATGGCAGCTGCATGGGGGTCAGCCTGATGCTTTTTGCTGTGTTTGCGCCCGTGGCCGGAGTGGGATCTTTGCCTTGATTCAGAGCCAGGGCTTCTGCTGCCCTTGGGCTCACTTTCTTCCTTGGGGGGCTGCTCGCCTTCCTGCGCTTTGCCCTTGGCCGGGCCCTCTGCCTCACCGGACTGCTTGCGTTGCATGGGACAGGTGTGTCTCTCGGAACAGGCACCCTGTGAAGACTGAGAATGGGGGGAGGGCTTATGAAGCAGCCAAGAAATCCTCTTATACTCCACCTCCAGGGAGGAGCAGGGTGGGGTGGGGAAGCCAATTAGTGAGGATTATTGTAGAGATAGCAGGTCTGGCTTCCAACCCCTTTGTCCCATGGCTCCTGCCACAGAGAAGCCATCTCCAAGCTCTCCCATCTATAGCTGCCAAGTGGCAGAGCATGTGTTGTTTTTCCAGGCACATTGCCTTGAGCATGAGCTAGCTGTCTCGTGTTAAGCTCTCTCAAGCAGCGGAAATGAGGACACCAGTGGCCTAACGGAGACAAGGAATTAGGTCCTAGGGGGGCTGCCTTTCAGGGGTTGCAACAGTGGTATAAAGTCACCACGAGACAGTTGCTGTAATGTACCTGCTCATCACGCCTATAGCACTTGCAGTCCTTCCCTACTTTTCGGTACTTTTAGCTCTACATAGTGGCTGATTTTCCAACTCTGGACATAAGACACCACACCATAGGATCCTATGTATGATTATTCACAAGCAATTCCCACTGAATTCAGCATAACTCATGCCCTAGTCTGCAGAAACACAGCCAGGTTCTTCTTGGAAACAACACTCACTTTGGGGGGGGAGGGAAGCCAGGATAGTCTCATTAGCCACAGGAAAACAACAATATAATATATGCAAAAGGTGATACATCCCAGCTCTGCACTGAAATTACTGACAGCTCTCGGCCATTGAGGAGGCAGCACACACCCTTTAGAACAGGGATGTCCAACAGGTTGATCGTGATGGTTGATTGTGGGGCCCTGACCCCCCCCAAAAGCTGAACACCTTTGGCTCATCCTCCCCTCAAAAAAGCTCAACAACTCTGGTCAATCCAATGGGTAGATCACTGCCATTATTTTTTATAGTGGGAGTAGATCGCAGTCTCTTGGAAGTTGGGTGTGCCTGCTTTAGAACTAAACTGGATTTAACAGGGTAAATGAAAACAAAGCAAGGAATACCTTCTGTGTAGTTGGATTACATTGTACGCGTGGTGTAACAACATGCCAGCTTTCAATTTACACACAACTTGATCTCAATTACTTTTATTGCTTTATTGTTAAATGAACAAGGTCATCTCAAAGATCACAAACGACAGAAGATAAAACAGGTAAAATCAAAAGAAGTGAAACCACTTTCGACAGAGGGAAGATAACGAAAGATAGTACAGACAAATGCCTTTCAACAAAGCAAGTCTCCTACATTTCTGAGCAGACGAAAACTTTTGCAACTTTCAGTGTAACCTTTCCCCTCCTTGTACAGTCATACCTTGGGTTAAGTACACTTCAGGTTGAGTACTTTCAATTTAAATCCTCTGCAGACCCGTCTGGAACGGATTAATCCACTTTCCATTACTTTCAATGGGAAAGTTCGCTTCAGGTTAAGTACGCTTCAGGTTAAGTATGGACTTCCAGAACCAATTAAGTATTTAACCTGAGGTACCACGGTATAGGTGACAGACTCTTTTAAATAGGCTATTCTTGGTTTGTATCATTTTCTCATCAAATTTCCTTCAAGGCAGAACATGGTATAAAATATGGCAACATATTGTTAATCGAGCAAGCTCCACAAATACACATTAGCTAATCTACTGCACTTTTATGGTAATAGCCCTAGAGATAATGGGGAAGCTTCTTGTTTTTGGGAAGGCCTTATGTAAAAAAGTGAAATGTTTGATTAAATAACTGAATATGGAGTAATACATCTCTTTTTTGCAATACATCTCTCTTGCACATGTTACTTTAATAAGTTGAATGTAACAAAATACATCTCTCTTGCATGTGTTACTTTAATAAGTTGAATGTAACAAAATGTAACAAAAATATAGAGGATTTACCAAAGTCTTTATTAGCCATATAAGCTTCCTCAATTGGTTTAGTTCTTTTTTTGCAAAAGTTTTTCATGCATTTGAGCTTCAAACTGGAGCATCCAGTTGTTGACATTTTTAGAAGTCTTTTGGAAATAATACAGATAATACAGATTGTCATAAGCTTAGTATGCATAAATTGTTTGTGCTCTAATTCATGCAACAGAGTTCCCAGTCATAAACTTAAAATTGTTTTGTGGTATTTACAATTGAGCCACCTCTGATAACATACAAATTCAGAGGAAGCTGTTTCCCAAGCATACATCCCGAGCCCCAGGGAGATCAAGAGTGGTCATCAACTAACTTTTTTACACAAATTAGACCTATTGAACATTAATTCCAATGCATCAACTCTGAGCAAAACTTTGTTGAATCCCAATCAATGTCTTCAGTTCCTGCAAAGGTCAGGATTATTTGCAAAGACCTGGTGCCTATTGGGACTGATGGGGCAGAAGGCTGGAAGCCAGGGTCAAGGACAAGCTGAGTCAACTAATTCCGGCTTTGTCCCCATCCTGCCCCCTGCTGAGCTCTACAAAAGGCAACACTGAGACCAAAGAGGAGGAGGTTGATAGGCTGTGCCACTCCCTGAAAGGTTGTAAGGAGGATGACAGACAGGCAGGTGGGAGCTGGCTAACAGCAGTCTGAGGTTGGTGGAGCCACGCCCCTCTTACCTAATGGCCAACCACTCCTGGGATGGGGTCCAAAATCCATCCCTTCCCATTTGCTCCCTGGTTCATCCCTTTCACTTGTCAGGGCAATCCTATGTGTCTACTCAGAAGCAAGCCCGACTGAGTTCAATGAGACCTCACTTCCAGAGCATTGGAGTACAACCACTGGCTTCACTTTCAATTTCGAATGTAAGCTCTTTGGGGCAGGGAACTTTTTCTGTTGTGTTTTCTTTCTTAATGCCTGATATACATTGGCGAGGTTATATAAAGAACTGCAATAAATTCTGAACGAGCCCATCCTTCCTGAAGCAGTTGCGTGTCTCCTTCCAAGTACAGTTCAAGACAGTCCACACCAGCGGGCTCAGAACAGAGCAAAGCTCAGGCACCTTCCACGCACCGGCCGACACGGAACTGGCAGGCTTAAAAGTCTGCGCCCTGGGAGTCAAAGGAAATGGTGTGTATGCGACCTCAGAATCACTTACATTATATTATACGCAGCCCACTCTATAAAGAATGAGAGGTCGTGGCTCCGTCCCTGCCCTGAGAGGCTTTATAGCCTCCCACCACCCTAAACTTTCACATCACTAGGAGCAAGTTTCTCGTTAAGAAAAGCGGTCCCGACGCCCACAATTCCCCCAAATGAGACCTCCTGAAAAATCCCCGCCTTCCCTTCACAGTTCGGTTCCTCTCATTAGTTCCCGGCAGGGAAGCAGGGATGCACTCGGCGCATGCTCAGAAGCACTGTCTCCTCGACTCAAGCCGGGGGCGGACCCGCTGTCGAAAAACGCCATGCTGGCGGAGTTCTGCGCAGTTTCTTGCGCCACCGTCGCAGCCTGGAAATTGCGCGCCAAGGCAAGCGGCGGCGGCGGCAGTTCCTTGGCCCGGCTCGGTCCATCTCCCCTGTCCCGTCGCAGCGGGTGTTGCCCGGGCAGGCAGCCCTTGGCGCGCGCCAGGGTGCGTGGCCGGGCGCTGAACCCAGAGGCGGCCCTTCCCCTCGCCTCGCCTCTCCCAGCCCCGAAGGCAGGTGAACTGGGCGCGGGGAAGGAAGGTTCCTCGGCCTGCCCTCGCCGCTGCTGCTGTCACTTCCTGTAGCCGCCGAGAGCCCAGCCCAGCCCGGGTCCTCCTCCTCCTGCTGCTCCCTCCCCGCAGCCGCTTGCACCGCCCTGGGCAGCGCGCAAGGGAGAGGCTGCTGCGGTCGCCCCCGTCCTCCCCAGCCGGTGAGTGGCGGTGGGCGGGTGAAGCTCGGCGGGGATTGCGGGTGGGGAGAGGGGAGGCGGAGAGAGCCGGGCCCGGACGGGAAAAGCGGGGAAGCTAAAGAGAGGAGGAAGAGGCGGAGGCGTCGGTTTCGCCAGACCCAGCTCGGTCGCTGTTCCTCTGCGCCCCCGCCTCCCGAGAGTCCCGCCCTTGCTGTTGTGCCTTTGCCTCTCCGGTGCCGGGAACGGGAAGGGAGCGGCAATTTCCGCACCCCGCCTCCCCAGCTTCCCTTTCGGTGCTTTCTAGATCGAGAGCTTGCTGCTTATATGCAAAGCAAAATGCATGTATAAGGGAGCGGTTCCTCGGTGCCAGGGGGAGGGAAAGCACTTTGTATGTGCTCAGAGGCTCCCGTGGGCTGTGGGTGTGTGCCATCGGGCTTGACCGCTAGCATTCAATAGCTTCTGGGGCTAAGCCCCAGCAGAGTTACTCTTCCCTATTGAAAAAGTACCCGGTCAGGTCACTCCCCTCGCCCCAGCAAGGCTTGTATAATGCCTTGGCCCCTTAAAAGGGTCTGTTGTAGTTTGGAGGAAGGTAGTTTATGCTCCAGGTAAGCTCTGGTGTTGCCACACCTTCCTTGCGCCAGATTCTTCTGGCCCCTTTTCGTCCAATAGTAACAGCTGCGCTTTGGTTGCAAAATGTTCGGCTGTACATCCGGCTGCTGCTTCGGTGGACCAACTGTGCTGTGATTTAACCATTTCCCTGTGGGGTTGTTTCTTGCAGGAAAGGAGTTTTCGGGAAACACTTCCTTTCCCAAGGAAAGGAGTGTATGTGCGTGCGCGTGCGCACGCACACACGCGACAACAACCCTGAACCCTTTGCTTTTCTTAAGTTCATGCTTTATGTAGTGTCCCCCCCCCCCGGCCTCCTTTTGGTCCCCAAATTCCAAAAACAGGAAGTCTTCTGGGTTCGAAGTTCTGTTTCGCTGGTGTTAGGTAGCATCTGGCCAATTCTTCTGCACCTTCCTGTCTTCTTCCAAAGTTTTCCTGCCTGCGCAGAAGAATAAACAAGGCTTGCCCATTCTTCTGTCATCGGCCCTTCTCACAGGAACCACCCAAAGGGAACTTTCTCCTGTGGCTTTGAGTCACACCTGGTTACAGTTCGGAGTAGTGGGTGGGGCTGCCACTGAAACCTGAAGACGGAAGCAGCGGATGGTTGTTCCTACGGTACCCCATCTCTCCAAAAGTCTTATGACTGTGTGCTTGAAACAGAACTTGTGCTTAAATGGATTGATTCCTTTTACTGTAAGGGTTGTGTGCTGGTTGCAGAGCTTTTAAATGCTTGCTTCTAGCCTTAAAGGTTTTTGTTTGGTCTCAGTCTGATCAAGTGTTGAAGCAGCAGGCTGCATTTCGCTTTTGGTGGGCACTGCTTCCATGAAAAACACATCTATATAAGGCTACAGGAAGTTCAGTGTGTTTTCCTTCTCTTGAGACTGACTGCTGAAGATCCGCTGTCAGTCATCCATAGATAGGCCTTGATGGGGCCTTTTGATTAGATACACCAAGGGGTTTTAACTTCAGTAATTTTGGCCTGCCACTTTCCAGGGGTGACATTGGGGTGGGTATGTACTCTGGTCTTGTAAGTGTATTTTCATTTCTGGCATTTCACATGTAAACCAAAGAAATGGGATAGTAGAGCCTGTGTACCAGATTGTGTAGAGCACTGCATCTTTTGATTTACCGGGTGCACGCATCTATTGAAAGAGCAAGTGTTTGGAAAGAAGCTGGGATTGTACTACAGGATTCATAAAGGAGAAAGCTGCTAATTCCCTCTTCCACTGTGTTTCCCTTCCACCCGCATAGAGCCGAATCGAGGTAGAAACCCACCCTCCCGTAATAAAGGGGTTGGATATTAGACGATAGACTGGCAGCAATTGAAACAAAAGCAGGACAACAAGTGGCAAATAATCCAGCCAGAGGCTAGTCATCAGTGAGCCTGTGCACGTGGCTATTGCCTATACACAGAAGCAAAGCACAGAGAAAATGCGAGTTGTCAATTATAAAATGAGCTGGAGTGCAAAAATTTGACTGGAGGCCAAAAATGTAGAGCTGCTGAGAGCCTGATTGCAGAGAGGTATTTATGTATATAGGGGGAAATATGATTTTTTTTGTCCAAAGTTTGATCAAGAGCACCTGAGGCTTCCTGTTATTGCTGAAAGAGGTTGAACTTGCAACATCTTCAGCAAGTGGAGTAATTGCAATCTGTGCGGCAGCTCTGCTGAATTCCTTTGATTCCTGCTCCACATTTCTGAACAACCTTATTACAACCTATTAGAAATCATATTGCAGCATTGCCCTTGGGGAGCGTTGTGCGTGAGCCAGCCTGCGAGATTATAAAGGTGTGTCGCTTCTCTTCCCTTCTGCCTCTGCAGCCATGTCCTTCCGAAAGGTTGTGCGTCAGAGCAAATTCCGCCACGTCTTTGGGCAGCCCGTCAAGAATGACCAGTGCTATGATGACATCCGGGTGTCACGAGTCACTTGGGACAGCACTTTCTGCGCTGTCAACCCCAAGTTTGTGGCTGTGATTATAGAGGCCAGTGGAGGAGGGGCCTTCATGGTGCTCCCGCTACAGAAGGTGAGGGAACAGTCTGACTTGGGAAGCATTGGGCTCGCTTTCATTAGAGGTTCTTAAGCAGAAGCCAGTGACCATTGGGGGTGGTGCCAGCCACAGATTTCCTGCGTCAGCAGAACGTTAGACTAGATGACGTTTTGAAGTCCCTCCCAACCCTGACACTCTTAAGTACTGGGGATGTCACTAGATGGGAATAGGAAAGTTGTGCACAAGGTTGACTGACCCCAAGAATTCATCAACTCATAAGAAGAGGCTTCCTGGATCAGGCCAATGACTCATCTAGTCCAGCATCCTGTTCTCACTTGTGGGAAGCCTGCAAGCAGACCCAAGCACAAGAGCACACTTCCCTTCCTGCGGTTTCCATATGGCCTCTGGTTATGGAGACAGAGCATAGCCATTGATAGTCTTGTCCTCCCTGAATTAGTCTAATCCTTTCTTAAAGCCACCCAGGTGCGTGGCCACCACTTCCTCATGTGGGAGAGAGTTCCATAGTTTAATTCTGCACTGCATGAAGAAGTACTTTCTTTTATCTGTCCTGGATCTTGCAACATTCAAACTTGGGTCTCACTATATTCCTTCTTCTGCTTCTTCTCCTATCTTATGTTTTGTGTCACCGAGCACATAGTATTTTATGAGTACTGAGGGATGGAACAGAGGGGTTGTACTGGGACTGCTTGTGAGGCAAATAGGGAAAGCTGGGACAGGAAACGGGATAGTGGCTTTGAGGAGCCTGGAAGGAACTGCCTGATGAATCTTGTCCACTTTGGTTATTTTTCCCCAGACCGGACGCATTGATAAGTCTTACCCTACGGTGTGTGGGCACACAGGACCTGTTTTGGACATTGACTGGTGCCCGCACAATGACAACGTCATCGCTAGTGGCTCTGAAGATTGCACTGTTATGGTGAGGGGCAGCTGGTAAAAGGACTGTGTGTGTGTGTGTGTGAGAGAGAGAGAGAGAGAGAGAGAAGGAGAGAAGGAGAGAAGGGGGGGGGGCTCACCTGCAGCCACGCTCTCGGCTAAATATATACAGAAGGTTGGGGCTGTAGATATTAATGAATCAAGCAGTCAATATTGAGTGGCAAATTGAGCATGCCGTGCATTTGAAAATTATATTTTTAAAGCAAGTTTCTAGTCCTTCAGATTGTGGAGGCTTGAAAGCACAGACTCTCTGAAGTTTGGTATGTGTGTACAGGCAGGATAGCTGAGCAAGGTTTTCAGCAGCAGGACGGGGAGGCCTGTTCACTGCCCCAGATACTGCTTGGTCTCGTATCATGATTATTTAGCAGAGGCAGGCTATATTAGGCAAATTAAGTTTGCATATGCAAATGTGTTTTGTTGCAATACAATGCACAGGGCAAATAATTCAGACGGAGGAGCTGTTAGCTGGGCTGTGGAAGCAAGATGCTACCTGCGGAAAGCGAGATGATGGGACCAGGAGAAAGACCCTTTGGTGTGGAGCAAGCTAAAGACAGAGTGTATCCCCCCCAAGGGTGACTGGATGTTGTTTGGGTCAGGATGATGGGAGAGCGAGGTTTTGTGGGAGGCTGTGCCACTGGTGACAGGACCGGAGCAGCTGAAAGTGCTTTGCTGTCTGAGCCATTTCACTCCCGTCTTTCTCTCCAGGTATGGCAGATCCCCGAGAATGGATTGACACTGCCTCTGACGGAGCCAGTGGTTGTTCTAGAAGGGCACTCCAAGCGTGTGGGCATCATCACTTGGCATCCAACTGCCCGCAACGTCCTCCTCAGTGCAGGTACCATCTGTGGTGGTGGAGGTGGTGGTGGTGGTGGAGTAAGAGGCAGAATAAAAGTGGGAGAACATCTGGCTGCAAGCGTACATGCTGGGGCGGTTGAGACCCAAAGTTAAGGGCAGCCTAACACAGAACCCTATGGCAAACCTCTTCCAATGAGCACCTTTCCCCCCCCCCCCCAGGCTGTGACAACGTGGTGATTGTGTGGAATGTGGGCACAACTGAAGAGCTTTACCGCCTGGAAGATCTGCATCCTGACCTCATTTATAACGTCAGCTGGAACCGTGACGGCAGCCTCTTCTGCTCGGCCTGCAAGGATAAAAGTGTGCGCATCATTGACCCCCGCCGTGGGCAGGTTGTAGCGGTATGTTTCTCCCTCTTTTGAAGATTTTTGGTTCTGGTCTGTCTAATTTGCCATTCTTGACCTGTTTACATGAGTGTTCCCTCTCTTAGGCAATCTATTACTTCCTGGCCATTCTGCGAGTCAAAGGGACACTCCTTTGTGGTTTGGGATGTTGCAGTGGGGTGTGTTTGGGCCACAGTCAGTCCTCCCTGTCCTATTATCTGAGCGGTGGTCTCTCTCTGTGGTTTGTGCGTCCCTAATCCCCTTTTCTAGCTTGGTTGCAAGGCTCACGCTTGAGATGTGACCTGCGCTGCTTTGACTGTGCAGTAATTTGGTGATGGGAAGCTCACGCTTTGCCTCCTGGGTTAATTAGCTCTCAGCAGTGCTGATCTTTATGTAGTTGACATGTTAGTGGGCTATCTATAAGATAGGCTCTGATGCGTGGCAGCGTTTATATTGCTTATTGGATAGTGCTTGGAGAAGCCTAATTTTAATTTAAGATGAAGACCGCATGTGGAATGTGCTCTAGGCAGAGGTGCTGGCTTACGATGAATCTAAATTTCACAACTGGCGAAAACCAGATTCTGCACTTCCATTTTCGGTAGAGCAAGTTATGCACATGTTCAGATCAAGTAAATGAATTTACATGTGTGTGTGGACCTATCAGCAAGTGTTCAAGGCGGGGCCATCTTTGCTACGCAGGCGACACTCTGCTAATGGCAAAATATACAGGAGGGAAGGAGGCATGAGGTTGATAAAATGATGCTAAATAGGGGAGCAGAAGCAGGGGAACTATGTGGAGAGAAGCTGTGAAGCAAGGGTGAACTCCCTTCAGCCCCAGAAAGCTCGTCTGATAGCCGGGGATGGTGTAATCCAGAAACATCTGGAGAGCCACTGGTCCCCCACCACTGTTCTGGAATCCTCATCAGATCCCTCTGAGGCCTCATCCACCTCTTCCTCTCTTCCTTCTCCCTCCCAAGCCTTTTATGAGAATTAATAAGGGCTTCTCATCAGGCATCTCAGCAATCTGACTATGCTGTCAATGATAATGCATAAGCATTTCCCAGGTGTGTTTCTGTAATATTTTTGAGAAATCAATTCAAAGGTGTTTCCAGCTAAGCCCCCAGTTTTGGTATGTGACTATATATGAAGTGGCAGTGCTGTATAGGATTGGGAAATGATTAAATTTGTCTTATCTGTGAGATTGCTTCCCCCAATCTCCCTGCTGTTCCTAGCTTGAGACTCAGGCCTGTATATAATTTAATGTGTTGTGACCTCTGAGGCCCAACCTCTTCCTTCCTTTCCCCTCTCCTACATAGGTTGATCTGGAATCTGAAGAAGGGATGCGAACGGGTTAACTATTTTTAATATAATAAGATTATTTTAAGAAGGAAGTAATATTTCAAAATAACGTATCTCTATGCTGCATTTGAACTCATCTGTCGTCATGCTGGCGAACAAGGGCACATAAATACTCAAGTTGAAACAGGGCGAAGGAAGCCCGAGAAGCCCTGAGTGGGCAGGCTGGCACAAAGAGTGGGCAGGTGGCCCAGGCACGCCCTCCCTCCCTCCCTCCCTCCCTCTGTCACCGCCACAGCCACTTGCCAGGTAGAAGGAACTGAAGGCAGGGAAAGTCCTCCTCCTCTTCATCCACCTTTTGCTGCTGAGAGAAGGAAGCCTGTATGAAGGCTCCTTTCTCCTCGCTGAGACAGTGGGGGGAACGAAGAGGGGGGAATATTCTCCCCTTCATTCCCTCCCCACTGCCAGTGGTGACAGTGGCAAAGGGAACGTGGGGATGGGGTGAGGTGTAAAGGAAGGGAGTTGGCAATGGGATGGTGGGAAGGTGGGGGTTGGGGGAAAAGTGGGCTGAGGCAGCAGCCCCAAGTGCAGCATAATCACATCTAAACAATGCATCAAGAGTGGATTGATTCTGAGAGGGTTTTTTTGGGTGTGTGTGTGTGGAGGAGATGATATTGGGAAGTTATCTGGGTTGATAGACAAGTTTTTACTTTCTAACTTACGACCTTTTTGGAGTGGGATTCCTTTGTCAATAGCAACATGGCAGTAAGTAGTTTTAACAGATGTAGTTCTTCCATTCATTGCAGCACTACGTTGGGAGAGTTTGCTGTGCTTTTAAATTCTGCCGTTGTTAAAGGAACACACAGACGCATCAAATGCCTTTGCATATCTGAACTCCGTGTCTTTTTAGACTCCAGTTCGTACCCTTTGCCTGCGCAGCCCCATGTTGCCTGTACTGACTACAGCAGTGGCTCTCAGAACGAGTCTCTTTTTTTTTTTAAAAAAAAAATATTTTTATTAATTTTCCAATTAAAACCAATTATATCACATTCATTATTTCAAATTATACACATATATATCAATCAAACCGAATGTTATGCCAAATCATCTAAAAATTTTTTTTGGGTTCCCATGCTTCAAGAAATTGGGGATTCCTCGCAACCGTCCACTGCCGTCTTTTTTCTAAAGTTCAAATCGTCTCTCCGAGTTCATAATAATCCAGATCTTTCCCTTACAGTCACATAGATGTTTTCCTCTTTCAACCGATTATTTCCCAGCTGCTGAGATAAATGTCAAACAAAGTTTCACAAATGTTCTTTCTCCTGTGTGAGTTAATCAGTCCAGCCTCCCCATAAATCTTCTTGGTCTGGAGCGTCCCTATTGCGTCGACTCTCAACACGAAGCAGCGCCATCTTAAAAAAACTCAAATCACTTTCGTTTTCTCTCATAGATTAACGATCTTTATAAAATTTACAGCTTTTCCAGGCAGAAGAACCAGACCTCACACCATGCAAAGACTCTTGGTAAATTAATGGATCTCCTTGCCCTATAGCTGAACTTAGCATCAGGTCGCTGCTCCAATTCTCAGAACGAGTCTTTCAGCCCTGCGGTGAGAGGCCCTCCTAACTGGAGATGCCTAGATTTGAATCTCAGACCCTTCTGCATACAAGACACCTCCACTTATCTTCCTATGGAGTGAGGTGGAATGAGCTGCTGAGGGCCAGGCACAGTCTGACCCTGGGGAAAGGCGCTCATGATTTTAGGGCGAATGTAAACTCAGATGAGTGCATCTCCTGCTGTAGTTCGGATCCAGCATAGCAGATACGGGAGCAAAACCTGCATTTGTGCTGCAGTGTAGCGAAGCCTGCCTGCTGCTTCACCTCTTGAATTCCCCACATCTTACCCTTTTTCTGCTCCACAGGAGAAGGAGAAAGCTCACGAGGGAGCACGCCCTATGCGGGCCATTTTCTTAGCGGATGGGAAGATCTTCACGACCGGTTTCAGCCGTATGAGTGAACGGCAGCTGGCACTCTGGGACCCGGTGAGTGGGAAGGTGGATCTGGGAGCGAGGTGTGTGTTATACTGCTGGGGTGTGGTGGTGGTGTGTGTGTGTGTGTGTGTGTGTGTGTGTGTGTGAGTGTGTGAGTGCTCTCTGTGTGTTCAGGGTCTCTTGTCCTGAGCAAAGAACTCTTGTTGAACTCCATGTGTTTGAGAGAGGTGAGAGGCAACATCTGAAGAGAGACTGCTTTGTGCACATAGACTTGTCCTCAGCCCTCAATTATGGTCTTAACCACACAGGGTTTTCAATCTCGGTGGGTTCATGAGCATATGGAGCAAGCTCCCCTCTTGCTCTCAAGTGATGGATGCCAGGTGTGGCCCTGCTGCCTTCCTCCCCAAGATTGTGATGGTGTGAAGGATAGCACTTGAACAAGGAGGTCTGTAACCTGTGCCTTTCTGTTTTTGCAGGAGAATCTGGAGGAGCCCATGGCGTTGCAAGAGCTGGACTCAAGCAATGGGGCCCTTCTTCCCTTCTATGACCCGGACACCAACGTTGTGTATGTCTGTGGCAAGGTATGCTTTCCTACTAAGCAGAAATTAGTGAAATTAAGTTAAAACCAGAGTCTGCATTTGACAGCTTGCAGTTTAATATACCTTCGGGTATAGGGCGGTGTATAAATTCAATAAATAAAGGAAAATAAAAAAGGAAAAGGTTCCAGTTTCACTCCCTGGCATCTGCAAATAGGGCAAAAGAAGACTCCTGCAGCCAGCCCCTGCAGGCCAGATGCCCCCGACCTGGTGTTTTCCAGATGGTTTGGACTACGATTCCCATCATCCCTAACCATAGCCCTGATGGTAGTTGGAGTCTTACCAATGTCTGGAGGACGTCAGGTTGGGGGAAAGCTGCTGTAGAGAATACTGAACTAAGTGGACTCCAGGGTTAAAGGGCAAAGCTGGCTTCTTGGGGTTCCAGAACTCTGGGTTTGCACCCTCTCTCTGAAGTGGGAGTTAATACCATGCAAGGTGGGTATTCCCTTGGCCCCTCTTCCTCAAGCAGTCTGTCCCACTGAAATCAAAATGCTTGGGAGGGAAGTGGCACGCCGAGGGATGCCAAGCATCACAATGTCCTTGGTAGGCTTAGTAACACTGTGTGCATCCTTTTTGCCCTCTCCCCCTTCCAGGGTGACTCCAGCATCCGGTACTTCGAGATCACAGCAGAAGCACCCTACATCCACTTCCTGAACACATTCACTAGCAAAGAACCCCAGCGTGGCATGGGATGGATGCCCAAGCGGGGTCTGGATGTCAACAAGTGTGAGATTGCCAGGTATTCTGAATAATGCTCTGTGTGTGTGTGTGTGTGTGACAGCAGTGAAAGAACTGGTAGTCTTGACTGGCTGCCTGGGCCTCAATCTTTCTCTCTTGGTGTGTTTCTGCAGGTTTTACAAACTCCACGAACGCAAGTGTGAGCCCATTATCATGACTGTGCCAAGGAAGGTGGGTGTTTGATAGTGGGGGCTAGCCTACTTTTTCAAGAAACTGCTGATGAGCTGTGACCTGTCTGTGGATGGCTTGATGTTTCTGCATTAGAATCTTGAAACATTAATCCGTGGGGCTGTTGCCACTGCTGTGTTCATCCAGCAAGTTGACAGGAGATTCACACATAACCTCATATACCCTGGAAGATTGTGAGCATTTCCATTTTGGCCATTGGGACAGGTGGTTGTGTCCCTTTGAAGGTGTAGCTTGGTATTTCCATCCAGCGCTTTTCTCCCCTCTGGTTTCTAGCTGGTCAGAAGGATCTTCTAAAGTAATATGCTGGAACCATTGCCATTTCAACGCTGTTCCTTCTACGATCAGAAGCATCCCCCCCCCATTTGACAGTTGTGTGTGCTTTACTTGCCTTCAAACCAAGCTGAGCATTACATAAGCATTAAATATCTATACAGCTTTTAGAAGACATCTGAAGGCAGGCCTGTATTGGGAAGTTTTTAATGTTTGATGTTTCATTATGTTTTTATATGTGTTGGAAGCTGCCCAGAGTGGCTGAGGCAACCCAGCCAGATTGGTGGGGTATAAATATTATTATTATTATTATTATTAAGCAAATCCCTCCCTCCCCTCCAGTGTTCAGGTCTCAAGCTTTATACATAGGCCTATTTTCGTTGCATAGAAATTGGATCTGTGTCCCTGTCTAGCTTTGAAACTATGTGGATTTAATAATAATGCTACTGCTTGACAGTTAAATATAATAATAATAATAATAATAATAATAATAATAATAATAATAATAATAATTTATTGTTTATACCCCAGCCACTCTGGGTGGCTTCCAACCGAATATTAAAAACAGTACAGCATCAAACATTAAAAACTTCCCTAAACAGGGCCGCCTTCAGTTGTCTTCTAAATGTAAAATAGTTGCTTATTGCCTTGACATCTGCTGGCAGGGTGATCCACAGGGCGGGTGCCACTACCGAGAAGGCCCTCTGTCTGGTTCCCTGTAACCTCACTTCTTACAATGAGGGAACCACCAGAAAGCCCTCGGTGCTGGATCTCGGTGTCCGGGCTGAATGATGGGGGTGGAGACGCTCCTTCAGGTATACAGCGTGTTAGCCAAAGCACAATATCTGCTTCGTCTTTTAAAACTGCTCTATAAGATAATCCAATATAAAGTGGAGACTGAGAATTGGAAATTTTGAAACACAGCAAATTTGTTGGGTGTTTTACCTTGTACATCCCGCGCCGGGGGGGGGGGAGCAGCATTGTTCCACATCGCCGCAGGCTCTTAACTCTGCCCTCTCTCTCTCTCTCTCTCTGCAGTCAGATTTGTTCCAAGATGATTTGTACCCAGACACAGCTGGGCCAGAAGCCACCATGGAAGCCGAGGAATGGGTGGCAGGGAAGACGGCGGGGCCCATCCTGATCTCGCTGCGCGAAGCCTACGTGCCCACCAAGCAGCGTGACCTCAAAGTCAGCCGGAGGAGCTTGCTGCAAGAGAGCCGCCCCGCTGCTGCCCCCAGCGCCGGGCTGAGTGCCACACACCCCAGTGCCATGTCTCAGTCTGCTGCCACGCCAGCCATTAGCGTCAGCGCTGCCAGTGGGGTATGTGCAGGGCTGGCGCTGGAACCAGGGGAGGGGGGTTTGATTTATGCTTCTCTGTCGTCCCTCACAGGGTTGCAGAGCGGTTGAGCTGGGGTGTGGGTGTGTGGATGTGGGTTCGAGCACAGAGAGCAAGGAGCAGAACAGGATTCTGGTGTGCCTTGGGGAGGGAGAACGGAGGAGAAGGTCTGCATGTCCAGTGTCAGCTGCATCCTGGGACTCTCCAGCATTCTCTCCAATAACAATAATAACAATAAATAAAGCAAATCCTTTGTATTTTTGGAGAAGTCATCCAATTTCAGTTGTTGGAGAAAGGCCAGCAGGGCTTGACTAGAGGCTGTGGTTAGAAAGTGGGCTTCTCATACCCTGCAAAGTACCCTTGCCACAGAGAGCAAATAAGCCTACAAAGGTTACCAGTGTGAGTGGCTTCAGGCAAATTTGTGGAGGATGCCTCTGAATGCCAGTTGCTGGAGAGGAGAGGAGAGGGCTCTTGTGCTCAGGCTTCACCTGTGCATCTGGCTGGCCGCGGGATGCTGGGCTACATGGACCCTTTGGATCCAGCAGACCTTTCCTTTTGTTCTACTAGCCTGCTAATCAGCTAGCAATCTCCATTTCCATGCTATCTTCAGGGGAAAGGATGCCACCTCCTCCATAGCCAGCCTGGAAACAGAGGCAGTTGGGGGGGGGGAATGAAAATGCCGCCTTCTAAGCAGACCGGCAGAGGAGGAACAGGATGATCCACGCTCTGCTCTTCGCTAGCCCACTCAGGCATCTGTGTGGAATTCCTGGCCGTCTGCGGCTACTAGGCAATTTGTCAAGTACAGGGATGCTTTAGGGCACGGGTGTCAAACACAAGGCCCGGGGGCCAAATCCAGCCCGCCAGACCTCGTCATGTGGCCCGCCGAGCGCCCCAGCCAGCGGGACCCAGCAGTGGGACCTTGCTGCTGAAGCGCCGCGCCAACAAAGCGCCGACAAACAGCTGGGGCCGAGAAAATGCTTTTTGGCCCTGGGTCACTTCGCGCTCTTTTCTGGCGCTGAATCAAGGCGGCGACCCCCCCTCCCTTTCTTCCTCTCTCTCGTTCTTATTCTTTCTTTCCCTCTCCTTCCTTCCTTCTTTATCTCTGTCTTCTCTCCCTCTTTCTTTTTCTTTCCTTCTTTATTCCTTCTTTCCTACTCTTCTTTCTCTCACCTCTTTCCTTCCTCTCTCCCTCCTGCTCCCTCTTTTCTTTCTTTCTTTCTTTCTTTCTTTCTTTCTTTCTTCCTTCCTTCCTTCCTTCCCTCCTTCCTTCCTTCCTTCCTTCCGTCCTTCCCAACTTTCTTCCTCTCCCTCATTCTTATTCTTTCTTTCCCTCTACTTCCTTCCTTCTTTCTCTCTTTTCGTCTTCTCTCCCTCTTTCTTTTTCTTTCCTTCTTTATTCTCTTCCTTATTTCCTAATCTTCTTTCTCTCCCTTCTTTCTTTCCTTCTTTCTTTCCTTCCTTCCTTCCTTCCTTCCTTCCTTCCTTCCTTCCTTCCTTCCTTCCTTCCTTCCTTCCTTCCTTCCTTCCTTCCTTCCTTCCTTCCTTCCTCCCCTCCCTCTCCCTCTCCCTCTCCCTCTCCCTCTCCCTCTCCCTCTCCCTCTCCCTCTCCCTCTCCCTCTCCCTCTCCCTCTCCTCAGAAACATAGGATGCTGCTTTATACTTCTGGCCCTTAAACCCTGGAACCAGGAGAGCAGCTTCAGTGAGTCAACCTCAGCTAGTCCCTTTGGTGAAGGGTGGTGGGTCACTGGCAGAACATCTGTCCTGCATGCAGAAGGATCACAGCATCTCCAGGTACTAGTAGCTCTGCAAAGGTCCTGCATGAAACCCTAGTGAGCCTCCACCACCCAGTGCAGTTACCAAAAATCATTTTTCAATAAATTGTACAATAATTGTACATTTGAATATCTATCTGCCATTATTCTGACTATGTTTCTTCTTTCAGAGCTAGTTATTACTTACATTATTACAAAAAACAGTAATAATTGAATGCAGTGACAATAATTTATGATAATAAAGAGTGGACACATAGTCCTACAGATACAACCGGCCCTTTGAGGGTGACCAAACTGCTGATGCGGCCCCCAATGAATTTGAGTTTGACACCCCTGCTTTAGGGCATTTTTAACCTGAATGCCAGGCTGTTTGTAGTTGAACAGATCCTATGAAGTCAGTCAGTCTGCTGAGGATTTCTTTCTTTGGATGCCTAATAGCCTGCTTCTTTCCACTGCGTGTGTGCATGTGTTGACCAGGCATTTGCCAGTGTTGCTTTCTTCCTCCCTTCCCTGCAACATGTGTGTGGGTACACATGCACACATACATGGTGCACTCCCTCTCACATGCACTTGGGGAGGGAGAAGAGGTGCAAGTCCCACTGGGCCCAGGAGTACAGGTCATGGGGTGGTTTTGAGCGGAGCAGCTGGGATCCCGTTGGGAAGAGCAGCATGACACGGCTTTCTTCTTCCTTGCAGGACGGCGGGCAGGTCATTGAAGAAGTGCTGCGTGAAGTGGCATCACTGCGGATGCTTGTGGCTGCGCAGGGCGAGCGCATTGTGCGGCTAGAGGAGCAGCTGAGCCGCATTGAGAACGGCGATGTCTAGGAGGGGTGGGGGTGGGGCTTTCCCCGCGGAGGAGACCTCACCAACATGGATCTTCTTAAACGCTTCACCTTTTTTTGAGCTGCCAGTAATCCCTTTATATACTGCCTCATCCTGCCCTGTGGTGTGAGACAGGGACTTGCCCTCTCTTGCTGCTACTGGGAATGTTTCTTGGGTTTTGTCTCGGACCAAATCTCCTCCTCCTCCCGCACCCTGTATTACCCAAGGGGCGATGTGCTGGTCTCCCCACATCTGTCTCTCTGCCTTATTCTGGCCAGAGTCCCTCTGGCCCTGTCCCCTTCCCATGGCTGGGACTGGCTTGTATGTCCCGTGGGGATCAGGACTAGCTAACTGCGCAGTTTTCCACCGGAGAGAAGGCTGGGATTGTCCTTCCCAATCTCTCATGGCGGGTGGATTTTGCGGTTTATTAGAAGCCAGTGCCTCCTATGGGCCCAGGCCTCTTCTCCCCATTTTCCCTGCTAGGACCACTGAGAATCCTGTTGAGGATTCTTCTGCTTCCTTGCCTGAATTTTATTTTATTTCAAGGAGACCATGGATGGGATCATTGGGGCTTGACTATGAAATAAATCTGCCATCTAGTCACAGTCCTTAAGTTTCTTGTCTCTGGGACCACTCCTCTCTCCCTCCTTCCAGCCCTCAAATGCTAAGCAGGTTCTGACGAAATGCACGAGGGTGGTGGAGGCGAAAAGAAACTGTTCAGGTTCAATAATCTATATTTTCATTCCAAATAAAAGTCTTTATAAAGCCACAGCTCTGTGCACAAATCTGTTGCTGCCGCCTCCCTTCTTCCCACAGAGGAATTCAGAGGAGTTCAGGGTAAGTGCAGACTTTTCCTGGAGCATTTGCTTTCTTTATGTGGGTTCACTTTCGGTGTGTGGTGGAAGAACACAGCAGAACAGGCAACATTTCTGCGCCCCTAGAGCTGCCCAAAGAAACCAAGGAGGACACAAGTCATGTTGGATGCTTGCAGGAAAAACAACAACACTTCACTTAAACTTCAGCCTTTCTAAATCAGTGTTAGGAAATGATTGGTGTCTGCATGTGCCATATAGCTTTTAGGGGTATAGGAGTCAAACTTTACATGGAAAGGTAGGGCTGTCTGTTTTCTAACCTGAACTTTTAATGTTCACTTTTTTTTATTGGAAGATTGCTTCGCTTGTTCTGTATTTATACTGGGTTTCAGAGCGGCTTGCATGCCCTGAACATGTGTGAATATTCAGGCCTTTCCCCGTTGGCTGCTCCACTTTTGTTTTGAATTCTAACAAAGCTTATTTCCTGTTACTTATAATCTGGATTTTTAAGCAAGGTAAAATGCATGCTTGCTGCTAGTTTTGAATGTAACTGGAACATTCCTAGTGTGTATGTGTAGCAGTGGAGCTTGCGGTTTTTGTTTTTGTTTTTAAAAAAGAGGGACAAGGTTGGAGAAGTGTGCCCTATAGAGGCAGTAGGTTAAATGAAGCCACCTTCTTCTGGAAGAAAGAGGAATGTAGATAGAGCTATGCCTCACACATAGACAGAGCAAACTACTACGTGCCAGCCTAGATATTTACCTGGTGAGATCCCTGCTCAAGGAGGGATAGGTAATTGTATGGGAAACAGGCTTGATTTCGTATTTGCATTTTGACTTGAGCAGGTCAGGCTCCCTCTTGTTTCTGCTACTTCCCACTATCTTAGTTGCTGAGCCAAGTTTAATCTGGGTTTTAGTTTGGCAATATCTCTCTTGATATCCTTAAAAGGATAGGTCTTTAAAGGAATGGTTTTCTGGCACTCTCCACTAGGCGGCTTTTCATATTCAGTTGCTTCACGTTGTTTTGTCCTGCAACTCCCGTTGTGTCTTCCCTTCCCCTCCCCTTCCTTTTTGATCTGGCATCTGCCTGAGCTTTTGCTCAGTGCTTGCATTTGTTGCAAGAAACTCCTTGGCAATGAAAGAACTTTGCTTCCTTCAGTTCCAGTGGCGCACCCCTCCTTTGAGCTTGGAACAGCCAGCCTTGGGCATGTGCAAGAAGAATGTGTTCTGCAGCTGTGTGTGCACAAGCACATGCCTAACATGCATAAAGTGGCACATGCCTTTTTTGAGTGCAGCCCACTTGTTGGAGCTCAGTCTTTGGTTTGATAAGGAACTGGAAGCAATGAGACAGTGGAGCTGATGACTTGTGGCAAATCTTGACAGAATGGGGGCTAGGCTGGGGCAGAGAACCTTCTTAAGCCTGAGGGCCACATTCTCTTCTAAGCAAACTTCCAAGGGCCATATGCCGCTGGTGGGCAGAGCCAGGAGCAAAAGTGGGTGGAGCTAAAAAAACAAACAGTTCCCTCCTACATCTCTCTCTATTCTCCCATCAAGGCATGCAAGGTCACAGCCACATCATACAGGTAAAACACTCTTGCACCACTTTTGCAAGTGTCATGCCTGGGTCACATCTTGCTTGGACTGCTGCAACGTTGTGGGGCTGCTTCGGATGAGCATTTGGAATCTGCAGCTAATGCAGGCTGCTGACGCCAGGAGCTTGTGACATGAGGCATGGGGCTCCTTTGTTTAATCTGCACTCGATTGTGGTGTATTTCCAACCAAGCCCAGTTCAGGGAATTTAAAGAACTAGCTGATTCTGCTTACCTTGGGAGATCTGGAGGGTGTGTGTGTTTCTGTTCCACCTCCCTCTATTGAAGCATACAGTAGTTCAGAAGGGTGAGAGATACATCTCTAGCTTCCTCCCTTTGACGTTTTTGCAAGCTGCTGAAGACCACATTGTTTAGGCAGGCCTTTGGTTTGAATTGGCTCCTGCCAAATTGCCTTTTATGCGGTCCTATCAACTGCTATATTCGTTACTCTGTGTGTGTATGTGCATACACACTCACTTATTGTTTGTTTCCACTGTTTAAAAATACCACAATGAATTGAATGCTCCCTTAGGAGCTTTTTCTGAAAAGCAGTTTTAAGTTTTTTTTAAAAAGCACAGTAATTCTGAAACATTCAATCTCCCACCGCAGTAAACACTGAATGTGGAGAGAGAGAATCTCCTGGGCTTGTGGAGTATCCAGCTCCTAAGCAACATCTTTTGTGGCTGCTGGAGAAGCCAATATGATTTGTACTGAAGTGCATGCACGCTGTAGGTACCCGCTGCGCATTAAGGTTCTCCGGAAGAGTGTAGGTGGCGGGTGGCAGGTGTGCTGCTCTTCCTGTCCTAGACCCAAGCAGCAAAAGCTGTTCTGGGGCAGGGGGTGGCAGGAAACTTGTGGTTGGCACTGTTGAATTAAGGCGTCTCTGCTGCCTGAGCCTGCAGGAAATAGTGCTGTTGTAAGTTGAATGCAAACCATGCATGCAAAGTCTCCACACTGCGGCACCAATTTGTGATCTGCGCTCTCTGCATAGACAAAAGCTGCTGACGGGATAGAAAAGTGTTCACTCTCTTTTCCCATACGACTGCAAGGGCTATGAAGTGGTGCAAATGAAGAGAGCACTTCTTGGCTCTACTTTTCCTGGGCAAGGAAACCGTTGCAAAGTTTTCTTGAGCATCCTCTGTACATCTTCTATATTACACACCCACCCTGCCGTCCTTCTCCCGGGATGTAGGTGGTGTGGAAGTGTGCTTTACTTTTTTTTAAACTCTATCAGCTGCAGTGGACTATCCTTTACAATCAGGAGTCCTCATTCCTCTTCTACAAGCCCAAATGAGGGGCAAACAAACACAGGAATCTGCTACAGTACAGAGCATAGGCCCTGTAAGCCTTGTGAATATGGGCGGGCAACCATTGATAGCTGTCCAAAGTACTTGATTTGGTACATTTTATATCTCCCTCTTCCCCACCCCTACCCCCCAAATTTAAGCAGAACAGACACTGGCATGGGAAACAAATTTGCTTAATAGATTTTGAGCTAATTCTGGCTTTCTACCCAATGAGAGATGCTCATCAATGCAATGGGGAAATTCTGCTTAAGCCTGATAATGGTTGGAAGTACCCAAAATAGGTAAATAGTTGATTCTTTGCATCAGGTGCTAAGTATAGCTTTGGAGTGTTTTCTCTGTGCAGGGTGACGAGCAGAGGCAGGAAACATCTCTCCGCCACCCCCCAAAGTGCACACACAGGGCCACTGCTTGCAAAGTTTCATTTTCCTCCAGGCTACACGCAGTGCAGCAGAGCAAAGAGCACTCCACTCCTGACGATGGTAAGAAAGAGGGTAGACCCAACAGGGCTGGAGAAAATGAATTTGGAAGGGTGGCATGTGTGTGTGAGAGAGAGTATGTGTGAGAGCGAGAAGCGGCAAAGTTGCATACCCCTACTGGACTTGAGACAGTAGTGGCGGAGACGTTTAGAAACCAGAATGTTTCCTTATCGCGAATAGCTGGTTAAGCTTTGAGCCTCTCACTGGGCTCTTTCCATTTGCTGTTCTTTGGCTACTGCAAGGAGGTGCCAGGCTCTCTCTTCTCCAGGAGAAGTTGAGCAGGCAGGGCTACCAAGGCAGATAAGAATAAGAGAGGTGCTGTTGGCACAGGCTGATTAAATGCTGCTCATAAGGTGCTGGCCATGCCCATCGCCATCCCTGGTTGGCCAGAGGGAGTCCACTTTGTCCTCTCTCTCCTGCCACTGGCAGGGGGGTGGGAATGCAGCGGCCATTCTGCTGCTGCTCTAGAATTTGTTTTGCTACAGTGGAGGAGAAGGTGCTCCCTTGGGCATTTTCTTAAGTGAAAAGGCTGCACGGAAAATGGTAAAATAAGTCAAGAGATGCCTTGAGGTGCCGCATTCTCTTCCTCCCTGCGTGCGAGACCACTTGGAAGCGGCAAAAGCTCTTAAAAGGTATTCATGGCGCCCAGTCTCCCTTTTGCTGTGATGAAAGCCCAGGACCTGGAGCACTGGAATGGCTTTTCTTTCATTGCTTATAGTCCTTTGTTCTGTGTTCCCTCCTTATTCCACTGGGCAGTTTTGATAAGGCGCACTACTCTGGCACGTTGGCTTCTTGGACACTTCTGTTTCCTTTGATGTTCTGCCTTAACTCTTAAAGTTCTTTTGTTCCATCAGATGACATTTCTGCTTTTGGGCTAGAGAACTCCAAGGTTAAGCTATGCTCTGATGCTGGCCTCTTTAATGGCTTTTGCGAGTAGTTGAAAACTGGGCCCTTTGCTGCCTTCAATCCTTTGTTGGTAAAGCTGCTCCCTTTAATATGGGATGGAGCAAAGGGCTTTTCTGCTGCAGTAGATAGCAGTGATAGGAAATCTGTTGCTCACCAGATATTATTGAACTCCCACTCCCATTAGCCTCAGCCAGCATGGTCAGGGACTATAGAAACATAGGAAGCTGCCTTATAGCTCTGTATTGTCTACACCAGGATTTCCCAAACTTTGATCTCCAGCTGTTTTTGGACTACAACTCTCATCATCCCTAACTAGCAGGATCAGTAGTCACGGATGGTGGAGATTGTAGCCCCAAAACAGCTGGAGACCCGAGTTTGGGAAGCACTGGTCTACACTGACTGGCAGCAGCCCCCAAGGGTCTCTCCCAGCCCTAGAGATTCTAGAACTTGAACCTGGAACCTGCAGTTTGCAAAGCAGATGCTTGCTCTGCCACTGACCTATGGCCCTATGTCAGCTGTGGTCTACCCCCTGCAGGAAAGCCACAAGTTCCCCATCCGTGCTTTGTGTCTTGCTGCATTCTTCAGAAATACTGTAGCGTAGGCCTATTGGCTGCCATTCTAGTTGTTTCAGGGGAGGAGACGACCGATGTACAGATTCTATAGAAAAAATGGGTCACAGAGAACTGTGGTCTCCTAATAGCGCTCAGGAACTGTTTCAGCATTTTGAAGAAGCATCGGCTTTGTTGTGTAACAAAGCTGATACTTCTTCAAAATGCTAAAAGTGTGACAAAGGCTAACCCAACGGCCCACCTGTCATACACATACAAATAGCCTCCTGACAAGGTGTCTCGCTTGGAGGTTGGGTGGAGTAGAATTCAGCTTCCATTTAGTGTAGCTCAGGGATGGGGTTCTCCGGCTATTGTTGGACTCCCATGATTACTGCCCTTTGGCTATGCTGCCTAGGGCTGATGGGAGTTGGAGTCCTGGAGGGCCACTCCCTCCCGATTCCCGAGCTACGCAAAATGGAAGCTAAAGGGCCACAAGGTCTCCACCCTTGCTGCAGATAATAATTTGCTGCAGGGGCTACCCTAGTGGCAATGTCCTTCCCGTGGCTTCCTTTCTCCCTCACAGGCCTTTTGAGGCTCTTGCTCTTACAGTTACTTTCTCTGCGTAAAGGAGCAAGTAACCGGTTGCAAAGCCATTTGCTAATGTTCACGTTGTGCTGCTTGTGGGACCTGATGGCGCCCGATGGCTGCTCTCTTCTAAACAACATGCAGAGGGCAAGTTCTTAGACGTGAGAGTACCAAGGCTGCAAGGCACACAGGCACATGAGGTGGTATTCAACTAAATACAATAGATTTATGTGGGGCACAGAGAGAGGAGTGGGACAATGCTGTGTCACACGAGAAATCTTTGTGATTACGGAATGGATCTCTTTAGCACAACTTTGAATGCAACCCAGAGGTTTCACTAGTGTGCACGTGCCCACAAAAGGTCTCTAGAAATAACCCCCCTCAAAAAAAACCTAACATTCGCGCTTTCTGTGTGTATTGGCTCACTCTCCTTCACTTTGCACACATCCTTAAACACCCACATTTCATTGGACGATAGGACTAGACATGCACACTTTCTTCTGCAAAAGGCTTCCCTGTGCCTTTTCCCCGTTGACGGGGGGGGGGCGCCTGCACCATTTTATGGTCCTGCATTTTTTAGACGTGGCAGCCATTTTGTGACTGATGCCCACGACACTCACTCCAGATTCCAAATGTGCCTATTGAAAGGGTTGGCAACCATTGGCTTCGGTATAGACGTGAACTTAGCACAGGCATCCCCAAACTTCGGCCCTCCAGATGTTTTGGACTACAGTTCCCATCATCCCCGACCACTGGTCCTGTTAGCTAGGGATCATGGGAGTTGTAGGCGAAAACATCTGGAGAGCCGCAGTTTGGGGATGCCTGACTTAGCGGATCAGAAAACAAACAGATCCAGCACTCACAGAAAATAGCCTCAAAATGTAGGAAACTTGCTGATAGCTCTATCAAACTCTCGTCTCCTAGCCTAACTTTATTCTACTCCACCAACCCCCTAACAAACAAACAAATCCTGTTAGTAAACTGGAAGTCCTGTAAAGATTACCTTGCTGATTAGTATTGTGGAACGTAGGGAAAGACTTTGCTGTTCCTGTGCTGCCGGGGACTTCTTATCCTGTCCCATTGCCTCAACATTAGTTTCCTTTGCTGCTGCTTTCTCTGCCTAACACTGCTATTTCTTCTTACTTCACTACTTTCAGGTCACAGAAGACCACAAATATCCAAGGTGCAGGTTAGTTAAAGCTTAGTAATGCAGGCTGTCTCCCAATATTGATTTAGAACTTCCCTCTCCCTGGATGTTCAGTCCTAATATTCTCCCACAGATTACCCGTTCCTTGATGGCATCAGCCTTTTCCTCCATTGCTGAATTATATTCAGCAGCCTTGCTTCAGTGACATGGAGAAAAAAGAAAGGAACAGACTTGTCACCCAGCCTGTATTCCATTAGCGCCAGTGCAAGACAGAGGTGTGGGTATACAGCATCCGATTAAACCAAAACTGTTAGCCGAAACTCCCTGCAGTCTGCTTCTACAGCCCACTTCCTTCCATACGTCTAATAGGGCATTCACCATTTGACAAACACACCCCATAAAATTAGCTGAAGCAAGACCTGCCCAAGTTAAATGGACCAGCTCTTTCTTGGTAACTACAAAGCTTGATAGTTGGCACGGTCTACCTTCATATGCTGGCTTAGCGGAAATATATCTTCTTCCCTCACCTGACATACTGAGCCTCAGGCCATTTGGGGCAGACAGTACAGAAATTGCCAATGGCCAAAGCACCAAATAGAGGTTCTGCCTTCTGAAGCAAAGGTTGAGTTAAATGGAGGGTGGCTTTGTATACAGAATTCAGCTTTCTAAAGAATCAGCTTTTATATTTAAAAGTACATGCTTTATCATATCTTCACAATCGTATGAGAAATTATTGCTGAATTTCCAAAACCACAGTAGTCATTGAAGCTGACTTCCAAAGACCCTACATACATATGTTAGTCCCTAACATAGCAGAGTAAATTATGTAAAATTATGTAAAAATAGCAGGGGAAATATGCAAGAAAAATATATATGCATGCACATTTTCTTAAGCCTGCATAATTTATAGTCAACTTGCTATAGGCTCTTATTGGCTGTAGTTTCTCCTCTGCCATCTGGATATGTCTTTATGACTGTACCAATGGAACTTGTGCTAGGAAACAATCACACACATACCGGTACTTGTTCCTCTTACATTATAGCGCTTCAGCAAATGTCTAGTGGTCTGTGAGCCGCCACTGATGATGCAAAGCCCCCATGAGCAGATCTAACACAGTAGCAAATAAAATCCCCAAACATCACACAAGGCCAGGAACTCATTTTTTCTTCTTTAATTGCAAGCCCTCCTAGCTGCAGCATGTAGGTTAAAAATATATATATGCAGGCAGTTGCTGGTGAACATTTTAAAAACTTAGACAGCTTCCGAGCAATGGCAGTGCCCTGCTCTTTTTACCATGATCCATGATCCCTCCTTAACATCTACATCAGAGTCCAATTAACACTGTGCAAGTGGGACTTTTCAGGGCACGATTCCATGATCCACACAGCCCAGGGAAGAGCGCCACAGCTCCAGACAGCAGGCCAACATTCAAGGCTCCTTGTCATATTAAAATTGCAGGGGCAGGGACTCATCCTGGCTCCTTTTTCTCTGTAGAGGCCCCAGTTCGTCCACGCGCTCTCTGCCCTGCTCCTGCTGTTTCTAGGGAAAGCCATGGGAGCAGCTCCAGAGAGAGGTGGCCACGGCAAGAGCAGTGATGACATCGTCGTGAGTTTCCTGGTTTGCCTGCTGCTGCTGCTGCTCCTCTTGCTGTTCCTGGCGTGGCGCCGGCTGAGCCGCAAATCAGGAGGAAGGTACCACCCCCAGCGCCTGCTGAGGGGTCTGATGCTCCGATGGCAAGGGCTTTGGGGAGGGGAACTCCCCGAAGAGCCGTTACAGGGACAGCAGGATGAGAAGCTGGGAGACGAAGAGTCCGGGGAGGAGCAACCCATTGATGTGGGGGATGAGAGGGAGCAGCAGCAGCTTCTCCAAGGAGAAGACGAGGAGGAGGACAAGGACGAGGAAAAGCAAGGAGCTTCCAAGGAGAAGGCCGAACCGGAGCCAGCAGAAGATAAAGCAGTGCAGGAGGCCTCAGTGGAAGAAGGGGTCCCAAAGGCAACTGAGAGCAGCGCAGGGGCTCTCCTGAGTGATCTGCATTCTTTCTCTGGGACAGCGGCCTGGGAGGACCCAGGCAAACAGCTGCATGTCACTGCCCTCTAGAAGTAGCAGGATAGAGGGCACTGAAGCACCCGCTGCAAAGACAGCTACAGACTGAAGGCAGTTCACCACCCCACCCCATGGACATAGCAGAAGTTGCTTTTGCCCTGTGTTGCCTATTGACCCCCTTCCCGTTTGCACCTAGCTTGCTCGATTGCCTGTCCCCACCAAGCCTGAGTTTCCATTTTGTTTTGAAAGTTTCCTATGACAAAATAAAGTAGAGGGGAGATAAGACAGCATGGTTTTCTCCCACCGCAACTGTACTACTGGCATAGGCCAAGCTTCATGGGCATCGTGGCAGCAGTCCTCAGAAACAAGCTGTTAAATCCTTGCCACTTACCAGCCCATTGTCTGGGCGGCAACCAGACCGCTAGGATCCACTCACAGTCAAGGGTACAGAAAGAGGCACTGCTAAATAGGTAGTAGCCCGGGGGTAAGACTGACCTGGTCACGGCCACTTAAGGAGCACCATCAGTTTTTGGCACTTGGTGCACACTGGGGAAAGTTAGACGGGTGCAGAAGCTTCCCGCGAGGGGGTGCAACTCCACCCAGTAGGATTCGCTCAATCCTTTTCGCCTGGTCAAAGCTGTGCCCCTTGCTTTACAAGTCCTAAAGCTTTAATTGCCACGGATCTGGCAGCAGCGAGGAGAGCCAGACTGCATGTCCTAACAGCAAAGTCCTCCCTACCCCCAGTTCACACTCACGCAAAATGCACCGCCAGTAAGATGGCAGCGTCCTCAGCCCCGAGGCAGGTGCCTTATGACCGATCTTTTGTGTGTCTCAACTTCCCTCCGTTCCCACCACGTTTCACTATATATTTCAAAAGAAAGCACCTCACGTAGGGATCGTTCCCTATGACGGAAAAGCACCGACACCACACCGCCCTTTGCAGCTGGGAGGGAAGGTGGCCCCTTGCAGCGGGGGAGAAAAGGTGCTCCCCAAACAGGGCTTAACGTTGCTGTGGCACAGCTCTCTCCACCTCTGAGCCCCCGTCCACCTGAGCAACCAGAGAGCGCCGCCCTGCCAAGGCGGACGGTCCAATGATCTCACTGCCTCAGCTACCGGGCCCGCCCCCGGCTCTTCTTCTTCCTGGTGCCCGATGGGGTTTTGATGGGCAGCGGAGCAGTGACTTCTGGCACTGGCATGAGCGAGGGCGGCGACAGCTCCATCTGTTCCGTGCTTGTGCTTGGCTTGAAGGCTTCAAAGGGTGAGAACTTCAATGGGCTGCAAAACATGGGCTGGAGTTAAGCCAGTTACTGACTTCACCACTTACATGCCTCCCTGTTCTCTCCTGCCCCCCCCCATTCCATATAGCGCCACAGGTATCGCAGCGACTAAGGCCCAAACAGCACAACCGTTCCCCTAGGGAAGGGATACCGGAGATAACATTGTCGTAAGCAAGGCCCTGAGCTCACCCTGCTTTTGCCCTAGCTAGTCCCATGAGGAATGCACCCTAGAATCTAGGCCACCTCGTGGCTCTCCCTTACCTGACAGGGGTGCGGGGGCTGCTGTTGAGACGGCGGGGAGATCGCAGCTTGGGCTGGAAGGAGAAGCCTTCCTTGATGCTCTCCAACACTGATGGGGCTACGTAGGTGAATCCCTGCAGAAGGAAACAGCTGGTCAACGCGGCTACGATCTGGGCTGCTATTGCAACCTCAGGATTTGGTTTAACTCGGAAGCAGCAGCAACCCTGCAGCCCCTTTGCTAGGGAAAGGCAAACACTGCTGCGTGTCCCTTACCAAGAAGGCCTGGTTGGCGCTCTCGCTGAGGAAGCCATCATCAGGACTATCCACGGGGGTCTGCCGAGTGAAGCGGGTGTCAAACTGGCTGACATCGTCTTCAGATTGCTGCAGGTGGGAAAAGGAGGAAGAGGTGACCAGTATACAGTGGTACCTTGGTTCTCGAACGGCTTAGTTGTTGAACAAGTCGGCTCCCGAACGCTGCAAACCCAAAAGTAAGTGTTCTGGTTTGCAAACGTTTGCTGGAAGCTGAACGTCTGACATGGCTTCTGATTGAGTGCAGGAAGCTCCTGCAGCCAATCGGAAGCCGGGCCTTGGTTTTCGAATGGTTTTGGGAGTTGAACGGACTCTTGGAATGGATTAAGTTCTAGAACCATGGTACCACTGTACAGAAAGCAAAAGGACTAGCAGGAGTTCCAGGGAGACACCACACCACCCTCTGGGCTGCTTAGGCAGGGCAAATTGGTACAGGAAGAATGGAATGCAGAGGTACGATAGCCCATCCACAACAGCTCAGGGGACGATCTTGAAATCAAGATCACTCAACATGGATTTATTATCCATTTAGCCATCCTGTTTTTCTTACACTCTGCATCCATTCTGCATCTTTGATCTCTGCCATCAATTCCATGCATGGCTATGAGGAAACAGAGTTGTCACCCAGTTTATCAACTACCTATGCAAACCAAAGAGAACAGAGAAGGACATGGGCTGAAATATGGGCTAGGTGAGAAGAAAGGAGTAGGGTCCTACCAGTGATGGCCGGAAGGGTGGGTCAACTCTCCTAGCCAGCAAGTCATCCCAGTTAATGTGTCGGAAAAACGGGTGTCTCTGAAAGGCAAGGCGGGGAAATTATTGCTACCCAGAACTATTTGACGTTCCAGAAACAAAATCCTAAAATTTGAGGCTGCTCCCATACTGCCTACAACCAGATGGAAAAATTGCACTCCAAAGATTTATAGTTATGGTGTCAGGAAAACTCCCTCTCCCCCACCCTCACTTCCTTATCTATCAAGCACAATAGCCAGAGAAGCATGATGGCTACAGTGCTCATAGACACCACAGTGGCACCAAACAAAAAGCTGACTTCCTCTGGTAAAATTCCCATTTGTGGTCATTTCAACTTGGCAAGAAATTTAGGCCTTTTCAAGTACAGAATTGGGGCCCAATCTGCACATTTCAGAAAATAAAATAGAGGCACAGCCTTCTAAAGATGGTGCCACTTCAGAATGTGAATAGTGGATCAGGGATTGGAGTGTTTCCTGAAAGTACTATCTATAGAAGCTAGCATGTCAAGGAGAAGATTCTTGGTGCCACAGTCCATGGGTGGCTGTACTGCATGCTTTTTCCTGAATGTAGAGCTCAGTCCTGATTGACTTCTAATTTAATGGGTGGCTTGAACAGCAGAACACCATATACGGCTATTTATGAAAATCAGCAGTCACAAAAGTATTGAGAAATGGTGGTGAAAAGGCTAAGCACAGACCACAAAAGTCACATTATGTGTGCCAGATTTCCCTCCCCTTAACATGGTACTGCTTACACAAATGGTATAGAACGTAACACTGGTGGGTTTTCCCAGCGAGGTTTCTCCAACAAGCTTCTCAGCTACTAAAATTGGCATGCAGGTGAATCACCAGATATCAGTGCAGAACTTTTGTTTGAGTTCACTAACACCATCTCCATTGCCACTGTCCCCTTGTCCAATTTACCTGTACATCTGCAGCATCGCCTGGCCCGCCCCCGATCCTCTGGCTGGCATGCCTTTTGAGGAACTGGGAAAAGAGAGAGAATGCATGGAATAAATATTGCGCAGGTGGCGCTGTGGCTTAAACCACAGAGCCTAGGGCTTGCCGATCAAGAAGGTCGGCGGTTCGAATCCCCGCGACAGGGTGAGCTCCCGTTGCTTAGTCCCAGCTCCTCCCTACCTAGCAGTTCGAAAGCACATCAAAATGCAAGTAGATAAATAGGTACCGCTCTGGCGGGAAGGTAAACGGCGTTTCCGTGCGCTGCTCTGGTTTGCCAGAAGCGGCTTAGTCATGCTGGCCACATGACCCGGAAGCTGTATGCTGGCTCCCTCGGCCAGTAAAGCGAGATGAGCGCCCGCAACCCCAGAGTTGTCCATGACTGGACCTAACGGTCAGGGGTCCCTTTACCTTTATCTTTAAGCTCAAAGGGCAGAAGCAGACTCTTGAAGCAGATGGGACTCACAACCATAGCACTTCCACAGTAACCTCTGTTTTATTCTACTCAGGACTCTAGAATGCAGGATGAGGTTTGAGTCCACTATTATCAGAATGCTTTTCACATGAACAGGAGTCTACACAACAACTCCCCACCCCCCCACCCCACTATGGCAGCCTTCCCTCATCTGGCACCTCCAGATGTCATGGACTACAGTTTCCATAACAGCAAACAACTGGCCATGCTGACATGTCATCCCCACTATCCACAAGCTTCCACCTGCTTCCCTCCCCAACACTAGCCAGTACTGGGCACACGGCCTGCCCCTCCTCACTGCCTCTCAGTGCAATGGAGCAGTCGGCGTGAGAGGTGCTGCTGCCCTCCACCCACTACATCCCCATCCATTTCAGCCCAAGTCCACTGGAGCAGGGGATGTCCCTGTATGCTCTGCAGCATCAGCTTCTGCACCAAGTACTTCCTGAAGCTGAGAGATAGCGGACAGGCCATACTGGAGAGACAGCTGGCCTCTCCACCATGACCGGTGGTACAGGAAGGGAAGAGGTGGTCACACAGCAGCCAGAGGCAAGAGAAAGGAATGGCAAGCCCCCTCCTCCCGCTTCACCATTGCCAAGCTTAGGAGGAAGGTGACTGTCTGCATGGTCTACGATTCTGCTCTGGGGAGCCCTTCTGAGCTTGGAACCAAGAAGGGGACAATCACTGGGCTGGTGCTGAACCTCAGGGGTTCCTACCTCCAAAGCTGGGTGTCACATTGAATACAGACGCTCTCCCCATCTCTCTCAACAACCACAAGTTTTGGCCTGGCTGCCAAAGTATGCTGGCCGCGCCTACCTTACATACCCATACCCATAAGTAATGCATTGATTAAAGCATATATGCAGCATTTGCAAGGTGCCCGGGGGAGGAAGGTGTGATAGCAACCTAAGCAACAAGACATTCAAAATGCAATCTGCAGGGGGGCCCAATCCAATGACAGGTGGGCTGGTACCTTCTTGATCAGGTCACGGGCATCGGGGGTCAAGTAGGGTGGAAGCGCCACCTTCCCTTTCAGGATCTTGTCCATGGTCTTTTTGCGGTTTTCGGCTGTAAATGGCGGCTGCAAGGCAGGGACACAGAGGGTTCAGCACAGGAGGAGGAAGAATCTGCTTGGAAGCTCAAGCAAGTGCAGGGGTGGCCAGGGTGGGGTGGGGAGAAGGGAAACAGTGAGGGTGCAGCAAGGAAACCGACAGCAAAACATCGGTGCAAACCCCTTGAGAATAAAAGGTGGAGACAATGAAGTGTGCTAGGACAGAGGCATGAAGACACACAGACAAGGAAGCAGCAGCAGTCCCCACCCCACCCCTTCAAACGCCTTACTAGCAGTGAGATGTTGCCATTTCCCCCCAGAACCTGTTCAGTTGGTTGCTTAGTATCTACTGCCAGCTGACCCAGAAACAAGGCTATCTACAACCCGGCCCATCATTAACCACTGATCTACAATTCCTCCCTCTCTCAGTCATGTGTGGCATCCCTTCTGTTGACACCCTGTGCCCTGTTGCTTCCAACCCCGCCTTCAAACACAGCATGAGCGAGACTTGCCGATCCAGTGAGCATGTCATACATCAGAGCACCGAGGCTCCACCAATCCACTGCTCGGTTGTGGCCGCTGCGCAGCAATATCTCTGGGGCCCTGGAATGCAAGTGGGGGGCAGAGGGAGAAATAATATTGTGACCTCTATATGTCATCTACATATATTTCCCACCCAAACTGAACCGGAAGAAAGCCTGTGCTGATTTCTCAAAAATGCCCAGGAGTCCAGGTCACCTACATGTATTCTATGGTGCCACAAAAGGTGTGGGTGACAGCGCCATCATGGATGGACTCCTTACAGAGGCCAAAGTCCGTCAGCTTAATGTGCCCTGCAGAAGAGGAAACCAGGAAAGTGAGTTCCTGTTACTGCCTTGGCAGTAACTTCGTGATTAGGTTACTGCATTTTAATGTGCTCCGTGTGGGGATGCCCTTGAGGACAACTTGGAAACTTCAATTGGTCCAAAATGCAGTTGCTGGAAACCACAGAAGGGAAGAGTTATTTTGTTCTTGAAACTTGTGGTGGTTGGGACTCTGACAAGAGAACAGGGATGGGGCTCTGTACTCAAAGGGTGAGGGGCGGATAATAAATTAGCACCATTAGTAATAAATAAATTGAGGGTAAGGAACATACTGAAACCAAGCCATGCACCCACCATCCACGCACACTCCTTTTGCACACTGGGAATACTGCTGCCTACCCTGGCTGTTTAACATGATGTTCTCAGGCTTGAGATCCCGGTAGATGATGCCATTAGAGTGCAGGTGACCAAGGGCCAGAGTGATCTCACTCAGATAGAAACTGGAAGAAGAGGGGAAAGTACTCAGTCAGCAGCAGGAACACAAGCCACCCAAACAGTTCAGAATGGGCTTGCCATGCCAATATTTGAGGAACCACCACTCAAGGGTCCCAACAACAAGCAGTGCAAACCACTAACAGAAAGCTTGATGTCAATCAAAAGGGGAGGGCAATCCACAAGATTCAGTCCATCTGTGGGACTGAAGGACCCAACTGCAAAGAAAGCAGCTGGATGGGAAGTTGCATCTTCCGGTACAGCTAGGAATACCTGTTTGGTGTAGGTAAGTCAAGGTTCCTTTTGGCTTGGGCAAGTGGAAAGAATGTGATGGTTTCTGGAATTTTAATGAGCAGGGGCAATGCAGCCAATATTTACTCTTCACCAGAGACCTACAAGTTCCCAAGAATCCATTCTGAACATCATTGAGTTGTTTGCTCCAACGTGCCTCAAGAGCATAGTCAAGCAATCCAGTATTTTATGCTGGTGTTTATTGCATTACCTCATGCCCTCCCACTTCCAGCAACAGTTAAAGCTCTGGAAGCCCCACAGAAGAATCATCAGGGCTGAGAACAGCTACATGCATTTATAGGGCACTCCTTCCTGTCAGGCCGGAGAGAGGAGCAGCAACATGCCGCTGCACACAAATACAATGACCCTCTTTCATTGGACAACAATGGGGAGAGCTGCCTTATTTGAGAATGCTTGATCTGATCCTCTTCCCTGCTTGGCAAGTGCTTTTGAATTTCTGTCGCATCTGCATTTATCCCACTGTGCATTTATCTCACCGTGTGCACTATGGATTTTTAAAACAGCAAACTTGTTTGATGTTACAGTGCAGACAGGAGATAAACCAATGCCATGGCTGCAGGAGGAGTCATTTCAAGTGAATTGTTGCAGTTGTACCATGCAAAATTTTCCATGGGTTCATCTTAGGAGGCAGCAATGATGTGGGCAAGACCAGTCACAAGTGGTGTTAGCTTAAAATCACTGCCCTGGCCAGCTGACAATTTTGTGTTGCCTGACAGACTGCTGGACTCTTCCCAAAGGGCTGCCAGTCCTTGAATACGGTAGCTGCTCATGGGATAAATCCCCAAAGAAACAGCTCTGAGACTGAAGCTGTAATTTTTAATAGGTACCCAAGTCAGATTAGGCGTGCTCTAAAAAATCCACATAGTAACACGTCACTGTGGATGTTCAGTTAAAAAGACCAATACAATCTATTTTAGAATAAATTGTTACAGGTGAAGGCAACAAAAACCTCATATGAGGGAAAGGACACGGATTAAAGCAGCACTTTTAAACACACAACAGTAAACTATGCTCAGCAGACTGGGATTTATTTCCAAGTAAACACACAGGGGCTTGAGTCAGCAATGGAACAAAGGCAAGGCAGGCTGCACCCTAGGATGTTTGTCCTGAGAAGATAAACAACAAAATCTCTCTTTTTTTTTTTCATGGATCAAGTAAAACCAGATGGTCCAATCTACTACTCATATGGCAGATTAGTTTAGTAATGTCATCCAGATATTACACAGATTTCCTTCCCCTAACCTAAGAGATTATACGGCCAGTGTACGAAGCAGGAGAGAGATCCTGCAGCTAACTCCAGCCCTCCCAACTACCCCCATTCAGTCTAGCCCGGTGCTTGCACTGACCAGGCTGTGTCCTCTAGGAAGATGCCTTCTCGCTCCAGCTGCATGAAGAGCTCCCCACCTAGAAAACACAGGAGGAAGAGAAACCATCAGCCCACGTCCCAAAATCCACCTGGAGTTGAAGGGGTTGGCTCCCAGGGAGTTGCACCAAGCCACTGGGACAGTCCCCTTTCCACTGACGGAGGCTGATCTTTGTTTCCATACCACTGAGACATTCCAGGATGAGGTAGAGTTTACCACCAGTTTGGAAGGCATAGATGAGGTCCACAATGAAGGGGTGCTTGATGGCCTCCAGGATATTTCTCTCTGCCCTTGTGTGGGCGGTGTCCTTGGCATTACAGGCAATCTTGGCCTGCAGGAGACACCGAGAGAGAATGAAGGTCCCCACTACGGGATGAAACGGGACACATAACCTCTACTGCAAAGAGACAGGCAGCTTACCTTCTTTAGGACTTTCATGGCAAATATTTTCCCAGCATTTGTGCCCTGCACCTTCCGTACCTGGAATACCTACAGTGGGCACAGAAGCAGTAAGCAAGATGAGCAGCCCGTGGCAGACTGAAGAGAAGAGCCACATAAGGTCCCAAACATTCCTTAGCTCGGCCAGGTATCATTGGCCCTCAGACTCCCACATCATGCATCCAGTCTCTGCAACCTTCATCTCCTGTGTGCTCAAACTTTATGTAAGAGAATGGCATAAGGAGCAAGCAAGGCTCATCACACGGCATGCTGGAACAAATCCAGAATGGATCAGGTATATCACAGCCCTCAGTACAGAGCCCTGGGTACTCTGCACACTCCTGCTTCAGAGTAGGCATCTAATGGCGCTACTGCCAATAACTCACCACATTGCCCCCTCTTCCCCAGGGGCTGCTACAGAACTCAAGGGGCAAAGGGTAGAGCAGCTTTTCCCAACCTGGTGCCCTCCAGATTTGTTTCGCACTATAATTTTGCATCATTGCAGGCTACTGGCCACATTGATTGAGGATGCTGGGCGTTGTAGGCCAAACATCTCGAGAGCACCAGGCTGGAGAAGGCTGGGCTATAGGGAGGGCAATCCTGTCAAGGACTCAAGAAACCATATATCTGGAAACTAAACAAGAGAGGCCCCAATCCTGTCAACTGCACAACTGGACGCCCACCTTGCAGCATGAGGGTTGCTTGAACATGATGCAACTCCATGATGCAATGATGCATGTGTACATTTCTATGAACTGTGCAACCATGCAGGAAGTCTTTTGGGGAAGGGATGACAGAAGCATCTGTTTTTTGTCGTACATCTCCTTGAGATGACTGCGTCGAAGGCCCTTAATAAAATACAGTTGTACCTTGGTTGTCAAACGGAATCTGTTCCAGAAGTCCGTCCAACTTCCGAAAACGTTCGACAACCAAGGCGCGGCTTCCGATTGGCTGCAGGAGCTTCCTGCACTCATCTGGAAGCCGCAGAAGCCGCGTCGGACGTTCGGGCTCTAAAGAACGTTTGCAAACTGGAACACTCACTTCCGGGTTTGCGGTGCTTGGGAGCCAAAACGTTTGACTTGCAAGGCATTTGGGATCCAAGGTACGACTGTAATGATGGTGATAATGAATAATAATGGGAGATAGATACACAGCCTGTATGTCTGATTCAGCTCCCATCTGACCGCCCAGGCTCAGTCCCCAGCCACAGTCAGATATCACACAGTCAATGAAACTATAGGACAAGGAAAAGTGGGCATGTTATGGTTTCCCAGTCTATTTGCCTTAGCAGATTCAAGGAAAACAAAAGAAAGTCTTAATCAACATGGCATGGCCTTAAAAATAACCTGTATTTTAACTGGTCAACTTTGGCATAAGTCAAACGCTCCCTGCCTCCTAAATGTCTCTCTTCCTGTTTCATCCATCTCACTTCCTCCATAAGCCTGAAATTACCTAAGAACCAGATAAACACAAAAAATGGTGATCACAAATAAAACTGAGCAGAGCACACAGCAAAAAATTAGGAGTCAAATTGCAGGAAAGTACTTACCTTGGGTAAACATAAATTTTAAAGAGGTGTTTAAAGATCACTACTGTCTCCACCTCACAAGTTACCCAATGGAGGGCAACCTAGAGGATAGCTCAACAAATGGTCATTTGCTGGTCATGGAAGGACAAGCAGGTGCTTCATGGAAAATTGTAAAGATTGGCTTCTACTGCCAGTGAGAGGCCACTCGACAGGTATCCTGGTCTCCAGTTGTTCAGGGTTTAAAAGTCAGCATGGAAACTTTGAACTTGGTTGGTAGCCAATTGGGAGCCAGTGCAGATATTTAAACAGTGGTGGAAAGCTTTACATCCTGCTAAGCAGCCTGGCAGCTCTTATATAATATTTGTGAATCTTAGGTTGTTTTCCTCTCACTTTCACACTTACTTTTAATATTTGTTTTTGCAAGTTGTTTTGAGTTCACTTTTCTGAAAAAACGAACAACTAATTAATAGCAACAAAACAGATTGGTTGCTTTTGTTGCCATTAATTAGTTCTTTTTCAACAACAGGGGACAGGGATATGTACATTCCGAAGCATAACTGCCCTACTTTTCCCACCCTCCCAATGCACACCACCCCAAAGCACTGCTCACCTTGCCATAGCCACCCTTGCCCAAAACACGTAGCAATTCGAAGCAGTGGGGCCCAATGCGCTCTGGGCCATTGTTGACAATACTCTCAGATATTTCAATTTCCTCATAATGACCTGGCACGAGTCTGTGGAAGGGAAAGGAGGACAAGGGAAATAAAGGAACAGGATATGGGGCAAGGCAGAGAAGCTCCTTCAAAGTGAAGTTTGACAGTTATATACCATATTTTTCCTTGTATAAGACTAGGTTTTTCCCCCCTAAAAATAATATCCAAAATTTGGGGGTGTCTTATACATTGGGACCATCTCCCCCCCATTTTCTTAAATCAGAGCCCCCGAAAATAGGGGTCGTCTTATACATGGGAGTGTCTTTACAGATGGAAAAAACGGTATATAAAAAGAGTGAAGAGAACCATTGAAACCACAAATTGTCATATGTGTTCTATAAAGGTATAGGCATGGACTCTAAGATAAGTTAACTTAACAAAGTTCACAGAAAGCTAATTTCCCATTTCCTCCTCTCCCCTGCAAAGCCTCACTGGATTAAAGCAGGGCCTTCCTGAACCATGCAGAATGGAGCATTATTGTAGAGAGGCAGGACCAGGAAATTTACCTTCTGTGAAGTTCCTTAAGTTATGTTACCTTAGAACACAAGCCAAGAGTGTTTAGAAATGAAAGAAAAGCACTACTCCTCTGGCAGTCTGATAGTCTAGAATAGATCAGGGGCAGGCCAGCTGGATCTTTACCTCCCCCACGCACTGCAGGCCAACTCTGACAGGTGAAGAGACTGTGCCTTCAAAGGGCTATACGGTAAATGCTGATCAGGGGTTACAACAAGCCTCTTTGAAGATAGTTTTCCTCTGCAAAATGGCAGAAGAAGAATATCTGTTTGCAGACATGGTTTGAATCCAAATCATGCTTGCAAACAGGAAACTTTAATGAGGTTAGCTCTTGGCACCAAACAGCTGGTTAGGAACTCTCTAGCCCAGGTGATCCCAGTGAGACTTACTTGCAGAGTGCACCACTTGCCAAAGGACAATCAGGAGTGCACTTTTGGATCTCAATTTGCTCCTTTGCAGCTCTATCTTTACCTGCATATGTGATGTCACCTATGACATCAGGTGTGAAGCAGGTGGTTGTGGTTAGGGGTAAATGGCCGCAAAGGCAAAATCAAGACCCTTGCTGAAGTCTAACTAGGCATGTGGACTAGAGGTTCTTCACCACTAGAGAAATGGCCACGTGACTTGATTCTCTTGACAGAGGTGGGAGAGGAACAGCTCTTTCACATTGTGTACAAAAGGCACATTCTGACTAATCTATACAGCAACTGCTGCTTGCTCACTGGAATAGAACAAAAGTTGAAAACTAAGGCAAATAGGGTAGATAAGGGTTCCCTGATAGCCAAAGGTACTGAAGGGTATGGCTACACTGGTCCACACTTTCCTGAAGTCTTGTTACTGTAGCTACAGGAACAAGATTAAGTTCACATACTCAAGATCTCATAACATTCCTAGATTGTCAGCCCTGAACCTACTGCCAAAGAAATATAAGCTATCTGATGGCTAAATGGAATCTCTGTATCACGGGCCTGAGTCTCCAATTCAGCAAGGCAATCATATTACCTCCAATATATTCCCTATTAGAGTGGTAAAGGAACAGTGGATTGCATTGTCAGTGAAAATCGAGTGGCAGTAGTTTTAATAAATTTTGCATGTAGCATCCTGGTTAGTTTTGCTTCTCCCCTCCCCTCCCTTTGTTGCCACCCTTCCATCAAAAGGCTGACTGTAAGCTCCTTAGGGCAGGGCCTGTAATTTGACTTACACATTGCTTTGAAGTGCCGTCATGTTACAATGACAGCACCATATAACAAAATGACAACATGCCTTTGGGCTTAGGGGAGCTTCTAAGTACTAGATGCCAAGATCATCTGACTAGCTGGGACTACAGATGGGCCCCCAGTGACTCACCAAGGCAATCCTTGCCAGTCTGCCTATATCTCAGACAAGAAACCTAGTCCAGACAAGCCTGAGAGGCAAGAGGGACAGGGTAAGCTGGTTGTGGTCAAGGAAGCACAGCAAAATCCTCCCAGGGAGGCAATGCAGGACTTTGTATTATACTCACTCAGCACCTGTGTGGCGAAGATCTAGGTCCACCTCCTGAAAAGAGGGGTGGGAAGATAGAGAGACAAAGCAGAGGTCAATCAGTACCAGGGAAAATGGAGTGTCCCAGCCAGTGTGGGAGCCGTATTAGGCACTAAGGCTGCAAATAAGCTCCACTGAAGCTCAGAGGGGCTGCCTTCTCAGTAGACATGCACAGGACCGCACTGATGGGCCGCAATCCTATACCAACATGCCTTGAAAGAACCCCCCGTGGGGTTTACTTCCGAGTAAGGATCTATATCATTGCGCTCTTACTTACTGGCTTAACTTGCTTCTTCCCTCCCTCCTTTCCACTCCCCAGCCTGCCTGCCTTGCTAGGCCCACCCCCTTTTCCCTTCTATCAGTCTGTAACCCGCCTCACCAAGGCCCCCAGTTCAGGCTCCTCCCCGTCGCTCCCCTCCTCCGTTTCCAGGTCGATGTCGAAGACGCCGGCCATAGCAGGGGATCCCCGATTACCCCCGCGGCCTTCCGGGCCCCGCCTCCCTGCGTGTCGTCATCTCCCCAGCGACGCGGGTGTTATCGTCGTCATGGGACCGAGGCTTCCGCCCTTTCTGAGGGAGCGTATCATAGAGAGGCGGGAGAAGAGCGGCCGCACTCGCAGCCCACTCCCGGTTTCCTGTTTTAACGGTGCGGGGGAAGTGGTCGTCTCCATTTTACACTGTGCAACACCTTCCTGTACGCTGCACACCCCTTTCCATACACACACACAGCCGTTTGTGGTGTGCTGGCAGAAGGGGCTTAACCCTTCCATTTGTCGCTCCAACTGTAGCACCACAAGTCTGTTTTTACCCCCACTAAGCATCTCGGGTTGCATAGGCAACGCGGGAAGCAGCGTTATACTGAGACGACCATTGAGTCCAACTACCGGTAGCTCAGTATTCTGCACACCGACTGGCAGCGGCTCTCAATGGTTTTTGGTTTTTTAAAAATAATTTATATATCGCCCTATACCTGGGGGTCTCAGGGCAGTTCACAGAATAATAATAATAATAAAAACTAAAACCACAAAATATGTACATCATAAAAATAAAAACAACAACCCAATAGCCCACCCCTGGGGTGTCTCCTAGCCCTACTGGAGATGTTGGGGATTGAATTTGAGACTTGGAGGCAAAACAGATGCCCTGCCACTGATAATATAAATAAATAATTATTTATACCCCACCCATCTGGCTCGGTTTTAAAGCCACCCCAGACATCTTGCCTGCTGGGGGAAACCTAAACATGATAGCGAATTAGCATTTACTGTATCTCTCATTCAGAATGTTACAGCTTCCAATCTAGAATAATAAACTTGACCACAACCAGCTTACCCTGCCCTTTAGTAAGGCATATATGCTCCTCAAGGTCAGGACAACGTGGGGCATCTTTGCTCTCCATCCTCATCTAGATTTGGGCCTGAAAAGCCAAGAAGTGTGGGTGCATGGAGGGGTAAGTTTAAGTCAGCGCATGTGTCATTGCACATCCTGACTAGTGATCAAGAGGCATGTATGTGAATACATCAGCCTTAGCTTCTGGTTCTCATGCTTTGTGGAGTTTGAGCCAGTTCAAGATAACCTTAATTTTGTGTTGCTAAACCTGCAGGGTTTGTTGTTAGCTGAATTACACTGCAAATCCATGGTGCCCATAAGGGAATCATGGCTAGTGACAGTTTTCTACTTTTACTAGAAGTTTACGCTATGTGTCATTTGATATTTTTCTATCTGCACAACTCTTAATTTCTCTGCAAAAATTCCACCTTCTTTTCTACAGTATGGAGTGAGGTTGTTCAACAGTGGCCTCTTGTGATAGTTCCAAGTACTGCTATGTTATCCTCTACAACATGGATCAGAAATGAGTCTTGCTGAACCAGAACTCTTCAGTATTTTCAGACCCAGAATCCATCTTTAGGTCAACCAAGAATGCATTTGAGAACCCACTTCTTAATTTTTCTACCATATATTTGTTTCGGGCTAGCATAGCTGTTGTTATACACCTTAGATCAAGTTGTGACACCATGCTGCCAATAGGTTAATGTGCTAATAGATCACAGCTATAGTCTGCTTTTGGCAAGTATAGCAAATCTTGCAGCACAAATCACAAGGTATGTTGAGGAAATGAAAGATGTTTAACATATCTGCTGACTGTTGTCTATTTGCATAAACACTTGGTAAATCTTAGGTGTGAAGAGCTGTAGCACCAAGAACACAGAAGATGTTCAATCTTTCCATTCCATCTGCTTAGTTTCCACTCACAGGTGTGACACTTTTGCAAAATATATATTTGATTGTCAGAATACGGTACTTTTCCTGCATGTACTGGAAACAATTTCAGTTATGTGAGCATGCCCTCAGGGTTTGTTTGTTTGTTTGTTTTACATGTTCAACATTTTAGGAGTGTGGGTTTGTTTGTGATGTCCACGAAGTCTTTAACCATATGAGCATCATTGAACTGGGTAGATGTGTGTGTGTTTTTAAAAATGTGCAGAAGGATGTACATCTGCATCCAGGCCCATCAGTTGTAACACACGACGAGCTTGCCTGTACATAGAACTGGATCAAGGCCATAGTCCTTGGAACAACAGTTCATCCAATGTTCTCATGGGGCTTTTGTGGTGTGCAAAATAATGTTCTGAGTTAAGGGCTAATACAAACAAGAAAATCAAATGATCAAACTTTTATTCGGATAGGTAGAGGTGCATGTTAGAATTTCATCCCGATACTTTGTACTTGTCCTAGCCAGCAAGAAACTCTTTACAAAGGCAAAGTGGTGCAGTTTAGTGTTCAGGTACCCGTGGCCCTAAAGCAGTCTCCAGCAGCCATAGCTGACTTCTGATCGGGCTTTGAAGTGACTCCTTCTTGCTTCAGCTCTTCGGTAACACATTTAGTTCTCGCTGTTCCAACAAATCACAGGACAGGCCCCCAACTTTCCTTTCAGCTCTTTGGGCTGGCTCCTTGACCTTCCTTCTCCAACCCTCTGGTTTGCTTTTCTCAATTATAACAGATTCCTGGAGCTTTGCTAAATGTTTAAAAGAAGACTCATATCACAGGACCAGACTTCTGGAAAGTTCTGTTCTGTAGAAGGCAACATCTCAGAGAGACACCAAGGTTGATTGGAGGCTGCCCTCTGCTAGGCCCAACAGATCGATAGGCTTTGCAGACTGAACAAGGTACACCAAAAGATAATTTTGATATTAATTCATTTGCATCCTGGACCTTATTCCAGACAGTGTTGTAAATAATATGTGTGTTAGAGGCAACAAACATTCAGTTTTGAGCAACCATTTTGTGAAGATCTCCATCAACCCTTATTATGTCATAATGGTAAGACAGAAACAGAATCTTCAACATATTTTTACAGGGATAATAACAATTTATAACAGGGAAACTTTTAGCCACAAAAATTATAAATTAGGGTGGGGGCTCAGATTCATAGTTTTGCTTTCTGTGGCAAGGGAGTCTCAGAACCCAACTACTGTATATGTTAAGAAAGTGAGATAATCTCTTCCTCAAAATAATTGGGGCATCCCCTTATTCTTCCATTCATTCATATTCACCTCTATTTTTCTTGCTCCACCGCTCTCTTTTTCCATTTCCCAATATTTCCTACGTTTCCTTCCTTCTCTGTTGTTTTTTTGTTCCCTACTCTCTCTCTCTCTCTGTTAATTCTTCCTTCTTCTATCTTTCATGTTCTTTCAGTTACAAAAAGTTCAGGGGAGAACAATGTGCTTGTTCAGTGGGACAAGAATCTTAGAGTAAACCCCGGTGCTATGTTGAATGCAACTCATAGATTGCCTTGGACCTAATCTTCCACTTTTTATTTTTAAGTGTGGCTGTGAATCTATCACCACACATCTGGTTGGACATATATTTGCCATTGCCTTTCCCAGTGGCAGCATTTAATCAGCATGCTTATTTTTTTACACAATAATTTAATTTCACAGCACCAAAATGAAAAAAACACTTTAACACAATTTTTAAAAACAAAAACCAGGGGTCCTCCCCTCCCATCAGCAGCATTTTAGTACTGTTTCTTTCCCAGCTCAACTTCTAATTTGCTATTAAACACTTCTAATTTGCCGTCTCCACACACAAGACCACGTCAAGCTCACTAGAATGGGAAGAAGATAGTGAAAATGTATACTGACAGAGTGCTGGACAGTACTCCTGAAATCTGAAAATTGCAAGAGTACAAAATTGCACATGCAGCTTACAATAATAGAGCAATGGTTGTGTAGTGCTGGGACAGGCATCCCCAAACTGTGGCCGTCCAGATGTTTTGGCCTACAACTCCCATGATCCCTAGGTAACAGGACCAGGGGTCGGGGAAGATGGGAATTGTAGTCCAAAGCATCCGGAGGGCCGAAGTTTGGGGATGCCTGTGCTAGGAGCTACCAGCCTTAGACATACCCAAATACATATGAGTTCAGTGGAAACTATTGCATAGTAAATGTACTTAAGATTGCAGCCTAGTAAGAATACGCTTAAGATTAACACATTCTTGAGTTGGTTTGTTTTTAGAAAGAGGCAGTAAATTAAATCTCCTAGGATAGAAATCTAGAGCGGTCTATTCTTCAGTTTTCAAAAACACTTGTGCTTGTATGGGCTTCCTACTTAGACCACTGTAGAGTAGGAGTAATGGCTTATTCGGGACGTGCTGATGTTTGAGTTAGTAACATGGCTAGTTCTAAATTAATTTTTTAAAACGTATATTATGTTTGTACCCCCTGCCCTTCTTCCATCCCAGAGTTCAAGGTGTAATGTACATGGGGTTCTTCTCCGATCTCCCATCAAAGCAGTGTTATAAACTGAGATACGAAAGCTAGGAGCTAAATGGCACCTTAAACTTAGGTTATGGGCGCAAAAACGGAATGTCTAGGCGAGCTTTTTTTTTATAACAAGAATACAAAGCTGAAAATGAACGAACTGCAGCTAAAATATTACATTCATTTTTCAAATGGTGTAGTCCTTCCTGTGCCCACCCCCCTAGTATTCTTAAGAGGGTCTCTTCTCCAGTCTTCAGAGAGTAGCTGGAAGTGGGGAGGCAGAAAAAGGTCCTCCTTTCCTTCCACTCTGCAGTTTTAATCTGAAATCTTAGGCGCAGTACTGCACCCAGAGCTCAGAAACTGTTCGCACGAATGAAATTCCCTGTTGCAAAATGTGCCTAGAACAATGGGAGTTTCAAACACTGGATCAAAGTACTGACTAGACCCAAACCAAACCAATTTCATATTCCCTTCAGACCATACCTTGGAAGCACGTCTACCTTCTGTTACACAACCTTGTTATTTGTCTAGAAAAGATCCTTCACTTAATACTTGCTTTTCTGCAATTTGCATTGGCTTTGTAGGGCTTCAAACCACTACTTTTGATTTAATCCACAATGGTTATGATTCCAAACAGCCAAGTGTGTACACTGTACACAGACAGGATTATTACTGCAGTAGGCTGCTATTGCAAAAACAGTGGATAAATTTGGTGTTTGCATTAAAATGGTGCCTGTGGATTAGGAGATTGCAACTAAGTACTATGTGGAGTTTATTAGTTGGTGTGTGGGGGTGTGTAACTAGAGATGTGCAGTTGAAAGCTCTTAGCAGGGAGGAATCGACAGAATTCAGATTCCAAATTGGAGTTTTGGATCACATCTGGGAACATCATGATTTGGATAGAATCATGAGACCACTTCACAGTGGATTCCTTTATGAGGTGGTCTCAGTGCTACAGAATTTCCTCTGTTCCCCTCTTTTTTTTAAGATCCAGGGAAGTCTTCCAGCCATCCACAGCCTGGAGTGGTTAGCAGGGCTTCTTGCCATTCTCACTCTCAGAAGGAATTGTACAGCAGAAACATGACCATCTCAGGACTATTTAATTGCTCATCTTCTAACATTGTGTATGCCATCAAATGCCAACAGTGCCCTTCAGCTCTATATATTGGACAAACAGGCCAATCCCTATGGCAAAGGATAAATGGACATAAATCTGACATCAGGAATCACAAGACAGAGAAACCAGTAGGAGAACACTTCAATCTCCCAGGACATTCTATACAAGATCTCAAAGTAGCTGTCTTATTACAAAAGAATTTCAGAAATAGACTGGAAAGATAAGTTGCTGAATTGCAACTCATTACCAAACCTAAAACCATGGAGAGACCTGGTCTGAATAGACATTGGATTCTTATCTCATTATACACAATGAAGCTATTTTTAGCCATCTCACCGCTTGCTTTTTCCTGCAAGACCAATTGCAGTCGTTAACAGTCGTCAACAGGTTTACCACACCTATCAGCCAATCACCCATTCCCACCACCCTTCTGAGTAATACCCCTCCCCACCCTCTCACTATATATAAGGGTCTGGTGACTTCTGTTTCAGTGTATCTGAAGAAGTGTGCATGCACATGAAAGCTCATACCAATGACAAACTTAGTTGGTCTCTAAGGTGCTACTGGAAGTAATTTTTTATTCTGTTTTTTTACAAACATGCAAACACTTTAAAATCTGCATGGGAACAGGACAGGATGGACTTAAACCCATCCCCATGTAGTACTGGGACAGACTGGACTTTAATGGGTCTGTCTACCTCTAGAGATCAAGTAAGCTTAGAAGGTTTGATTTTGACATACTGTATTAGAAAATTATTGTGCTAGGCTAGAGAAGTGGAATTAGGAACTATGGTAGCCCATATACTGTATGAAGCTCAAAGCCTCCATTGTTGATGAACTAGAATCAGACATATTTTTTACTGTAACATGACATAAAATGAAGGTGTAATCTGTGTAACATGATGAGATTGGCTGTCACCTGCTTTCACAGATGCTAATAGATGTTAAGAGGCATCCATAACATTGGTTGAATTCCACATGGAAGCCACTGTTCTCTGATGCAATGTCACGTGGCTTGGACCTGCAAGCTGACATTCCTGCATCGCAGGGGGGTTGGACTGGACGACCCTTGGGGAACATTCCAACTCTACAATTCTACAATTTTATTAACCTATGCAAATATGAGGGTGAGTCAGATAGCTTGGGTCATTTGCTGATTGCATGGGAAGGCCCCACATAATCTGCCCTGACCACATAGTTGCAAATTCACACACCCTGTGGAATTGTATTGCAGAAAGATGACTTCCACATGGGTGCATGTGAAAAGCACAAGTAGCAGGAATTCCACCAGCCATATCAACTTTGATGCCTGTTGCTGCTTTTGGAAAATGGCAGCAATCTTTACCTAATCAGAAAGGAGGGGAAATATGTAAACTTTACATGATCAGCGGGGGGGGGGGGATGACATTCTGTTACTTCCAGCAGTCTATAAATTCCAATAACAATATTCCATGTACTTCAGCAGTTATCACCGGTACACTGATTATAGCTGCACTGTGATGTTGGGATTTTTCAAAGATGTTAAGACTTGATGGGTCCCCACAAACATAAGAATCCTGCTGGATGAGGCCAAAGACTCATGTAGCCTAGCATCCTGTTCTCACAGTGGCCAGTTAGATGCCCACAAGCAGTACATGAGAGCAGAACAGCACTCGCCCCATTTGTATTCCACAGCATCTAGTAGACATACTACCTGATTCTAGAAGTAGTACACAGCCATTGTGGCTAGAAGCCATGGAGACTTATCCTCCATTAATTTGTGCAAACCCCTTTTAAAGCCATGCAAGTCAGTGGTCATTAGATTGTCTAGCAGCAAATTCTGTATGTGTGCTGTGAAGAGGTGATCAATTTTGTGTGTTTCTTGTACTACTTTACTCGATCATTTTCTTTAAGGCATTTTTTTTTTGCCCCATGGGAAAGCAATCAAGTCCATTCCCTCATCTCCTTTCTTCTGAGCTAAACATTTCTAGATGAAACTTATTTCCTTGACCCTTTACTGTTGGGTTTTTCCATAGTAGTTTTAGCAACCCTCAAGAATCCTCTTTATTATTACCCTGTTGATCTTGTTAGCCTTCTCAGTGGCTTTTGATACCTTGGATCAGATGGGAAGAAGAGCTAGCTTTTTGGAGCTGGCTTTTCAGTATTTTTCCTTTTTTTTGTTTTCCTACCCTCAAAGAGTTGTCATTTGTAATGCTCGTTGGCATGGGGTGTTCCAGAAGACTCTGTGTTCTCATTAATGCCACTTAATGTCTAGATCATCTATGAAGGCACTGGGACAGCCCTGGAATTCTGTATCACTAGCTAAACTGACAGGACTGACAGGCTGAAGTAACCAGTGCCTGGAGGTTGTGAATGAGTGGACTAGAGGGGAAAACCCAAAGGGATCTGGACAAGATGCTGCTGGTGGGGTAAACCTAAGGCTGTGGAAGTGATTAGTGTGCCCATGATAGATGTGGTGGAAATATCCATATCTGAATAAATTTGTAATCTAAGTATAGTTCTGGATCTGACTCCTAGAAAAGGAAGTATTGGTGGTAACCAATGGTGACTGTTACATGGACACCACTTTTTGCAGGACTCCCCTTCACTTATGCGTGCTTTTATAACTTCTTGGCTACTACAATGTGGCCTGTGGTGTTTCCATTCAAGATCACTGAGAACTGCAGGAATATGTTCTTGCTCGATGAACTCTGGGAGGCATTAGCATATTCAGTTAGTCTTGGGGCCTCTGCACTGCCATTCTGTTAGCTTCCAGGCCCAGTTCAAGGGACTTACCTTTAAAGCCCCTCAGGGCCTGAGACTTGACATGTGTTTGGAACAATCTCTCCCTCCATCAATCCAATAAACAGCCTTGGTCCAGTATACCTGAAGGAGCATCTCTACCCCCATTGCTCAGTCTGGACACAGAAATCCTTCTCTGAAGGTCTTCTGGCGGCTCCCCCACTGTGAGAAGTGAAGTTACAGGGAACCAGGCAGAATTACACAATTTAGTAATTCTGCGCATGCGTGTGCGCCGAAACCTGGAAGCAACCCGCTTTGGTACTTCTGGGTTTGGCGCGGAGCGCAACCCGAAAACACGCAACCTGAAGCAGCTGTAACCCGAGGTATGACTGTATTCACCAGAGATTTATAGAAATTACATTGTGATCTGGTAGGCTCCCAGCTCAAGGGCCAATGGAAGCATGGATTTTTCTGACATGGGTAATCCTCTCATGGGGATACATTAAAATGTTACCTAACTCTCTAACTGGGACGCGGGTAGCGCAGTGGTCTAAACCACTGAGCCTAGGGCTTGCCAATCAGAAGGTCAGCGGTTCAAATCCCCGTGACGGGGTGAGCTCCCGTTGCTCGGTCCCAGCTCCTGCCAACCTAGCAGTTTGAAAGCACGTCAAAGTACAAGTAGATAAATAGGTACCACTCCAGCGGGAAGGTAAATGGCGTTTCCGTGCCCTGCTCTGGTTTCGCCAGAAGTTGCTTAAGTCTTAAGTCATGCTGGCCACATGACCTGGAAGCTGTACCTCGGCCAGTAAAGTGAGATGAGCGCCGCAACCCCAGAGTCGCCCTTTACCTTTTTAACTCTGTAACTAATAAAGACTGGTGTAAGTTTCCTCTTATTCTTAACATGCAGCTTGATCAGCCCTCCGTATTCTGCCGCTAAAGCCCTGTATGGTATAGGGTTACGCATGCTAAAGGACACCCAAGATTGTGAACATTGTTTCTACCCACGTGGTCAGCAAATGACCTTCATGCTGGCACTCCTGTTGAGAAACTAAAGGAGGAGAAGGCTCAAACGGAAGAGGGGATAAAAAGTGGGGAGTGCATTTCAAGGCAGTACAAAAACGTGTAAGATTTAACTGGCCTTGACAGTGTGCTGCTTATTCAGAGCCGTTTACAAAGCACACTGGTGTTTTGGTAACCAAGAGAACACAAGCACTGGCCCAATAAAGTATTTTTATGTGCTCTTGACATTCTCTCCCCCCCCCCCGAGTTTTTCTTCCCTTGGCACTTATTTTGAGGGAAGAACTAGCACGGATTAGATGTCAAAAAACAGGGCTCCCTGAGTTCTGAGCTCTCCCTGTATCCCTGGTAGAATGGTTAAGGCTACAGAATGTCAAATGCCTGGGACTTGTGCATTCTCCATGGCTGAACAGAAGTGGCTTGGCAGTTACTTCCTCTTCCTTTCTCCACTGCTCAGTCCCTCTGCCAACAGCACCCCTTACCCCATTTCATTTTACAGCTTTCGACTTTTTACCCTCCGGCACTTTCCTGCTGAAGCACTTTTCTCACGCTACATCACTGCCAAAGCATTACAAATTCCATGACAACATTATGGAATTACTTCATGAGCAGAAGTTAATGCAAGTTGAGAAAGTTTGCCAGAGCTTCCCCCCCCCCTTTCCCTCTCTTCAATATGCCTACTGCATTCCGGTCACGTAACTAGGTTTCTTCATGGTACGTTTTGTATCTAGAATTCACGAGCACGCTGGTCTTAGTTAAGTACAAAGATGGTTTTGTGAAGAGAAGGCAGGAAATGTGTGGGGTAGATCCAGCAAATGAAGCTTTGGTTCCGATGGCAAGGCCTGAAAAGTGTCAGGCTTCATTCCAAAGCAGCAGAGAAGACTCATTTTTCACAGGTGGTCATTCATAACTATGTAGGTGAGGGGTAGGTTAAAACAGAACCAAGGTAAGAGAATGACAGCTACACCTACCTCACCCTCCTTATTGGAGAATGCCAAACCCCTCCTCTCAGTCATTTTGGTTAAAGGGAGCAACTCAACTGAGTATATCTTAAACCTGCAAAGTGCTTAAGACAAAGGGAGAGCTGCTCTTTCCTTTCAGGAATTGGGGAAAGGGGATAAATTCCAGTTCAACTGCTCTAAACACCCTAGGTCAGAGGAGAATGAATGAATACCCTTGGGCAGAACAGTGCCGAAAAGAACATCTGGTCTGGGTGCTGAATGAAGCCAGTCTTTGTTCTTCACATGAGATGATGAACAGCCAAACTCTGGAATGCTATTTCCACCACCACCCCCTTTGGGAGCTGCTTCTTATAGAAGCATCTGGAAGCCTCCCTGAAGTGAACAGGTCCATGGGGTAAGGGGGGGCGGCTTTGAAGAGACTTCTCCATCCAGTGAAGTCCTCCAAAATCTACTTGCTTCTCAGTGAATCTTCATTCTCTGCCAGGTTTTCTTTCACCGGCCAGTAAGCAATTGGGTATTGAGCTCTGGAGCAGGTGCAAATAACACCTCTGCAGTCTGGATGTTTTCACACGGCATTTTATTGTGGGGGAGGAACTATTATGCCTGCCTGGTTACAGAAGTGTTGGGAAGGATAGGCAGGCAGGAAGGCAGGGTCAACAACCCATGTTAGGAGGGCACACTTAACTAATGGTCCTGCTGTTAGTCACCCAATCATGGGCACCCTGAATCTCTCAGTTCCTGCCTCCCCTCTCCCCCAATGGGATCAATATGCCTGTCATTTTAAGCCTCACAGGCTCTGGAATGTAATCCCAGGCCCTTCAGGTGCTCCATCCTGCAACTGCTTTCAGAAGCTGCAGGAAACCCATGAGCTATTAAACAAGTGTGGTAGGCTGATGGACCCTCTAGATGCTGTTGGACTGCAACTCCCATCATTCCGGATCATTGGCCATGTCTGGTTGGGGCTGACAGAAGTCGTAGTCCAACCGCTTCTGGAGGGCCAGTTTTCCACTAGCGTGCTAAACAGACAAGAGATGCTCTTCTACCATGCCCGTCAAAACTGCTTTTGCTTCTTTTTCCTTTATGCTGGTTATAGGCATTTTTAAGGATGCTGGTACTATATTGGTAACGTCACTTATTTGGGGATGCTAGGACTATGCACAAAGCATTACTACTTCACCATAATTCAGAGTGGTGGCAAGGTTGTGGCTTGTTATTGCAGAAACACTCAGGAATGCTGGCACTATGGTTTCTTAGTAGTGTAGGGTCTTCAGGGGCATTGGAAGGGGCTTCCGTCGGAAGGCTGATATTTTTAAGGTAAGTCAGGAGTCCTGGTGCTGTTTTTCACTGGAGATTCTCATATGCTAATGGGTTACTGGTAGGTGCTTGGAAGCGCTGTCACAGCGATATCCTACTGTAGGGTCTCTCTTGGGACACTGCAGGGAGATTGTTACAGCAGTTTCTCTTGCAAGCATTGAAAACTTGGTTGGCAGCTTCTCCCAGCACTAAGCATGCATGTCAGAGATTGCCACTGCATCACTGTTTGCCCTCTTGTTATTTCTATGGTCATTTTATGAGCACAGAATTGTGCATGCTCATTAGCTCCTAAAAGGATCACGCGGCGCTAGGATGTTACTGTGGGGGTTTGCAAGTGCTGAGTCAGTGGAACTAGCTTGTTAATGTCTTACATTCTACTGCACTGTAAACATCTGTTATTGCAGGCTTGCATATGGTCCTTTTGTTACAGTAGCTTGGCAGAGGAGTTTGCGGGACTTTCCCGTAATTAATGGCGTTTGCATACGGGGGTTCAATATGGGGGAGGGGCGGGAGAATGCTCAGATTTGCACTATTTTGCTCTTGCAGGATCACTGAAGTATTGTTGCTGGTGGGGAGTGTACTTTTTTTTTTTTTACCCCAGCCCTCTTTCCACTGATTTTGGAAGCATGAAGTAGGGGATGCCTGGCCATGAGCCCACAACTTTTCCCCCAGCGGAAGAAAGGGAAAGTGAAGAGGCAAGATCTTGCCTCTGTGTATGATGGTGGGGGAGGAACAATGTAGGACCCAAGGTTGTAGTCGGGGAATTAATCAGAGCTGCAAATAAAGGAAGAGGAGATGACTTCAAGAAGGGTGGGACTCTGCATTGAATAGGGACCCCCTGCAAAAGGAGGATGTGAGCCCATTCAAGGGTGTGAATCGTGTGTGTGTGGCACTTACCAGAGATGGCACCAGATGATGCCACACTCCTTCCTGAGGGAGACAGCAGCCACTTGAGAAAGACTGTAGGAAACAGGGTGTATGTGTAATAATGCAAACCCCAGTGGTGAGTTGGGAGCAAGGGAAGGCTAATTTAGGAGCGGGGGCAGGCAAGGCTCCCTCTCTGGAGAAGGCCCAGGCTCAGCTCCAGACGGAGGGAGCCATATCTCCAAGGCTATTTGAAATGTGAGAGGAAGTGGGCCACGGGGTAGTTTGGGGAGTCGATGCCCAGCACCTGGCAGATGCCTAGCAGCTTGAGGCAGGCCTCGCGGCGGCTAGAGCTAGCACAAGCCACGTTGCAGTAGGGCTCCTCATACTCGCTGGACACGAGCTCGTCATCGAGCAGGTTGAGGCGGATGACGCCACGCTCATGCAGGGCCTGGAGCGTCTCCAGGCTGGCTGTGGACTTGAGGGCCTGCAGGTGCTGCGACACCAAGCACATCACTCCCACCAGGTGCGTGCGGGGGCGAGAGCGAGCAGGCAGGAGCGGGACCACCCCGCAGGAAACCATGACGGAGGCCAGCATGATGTCTACGCCGTAGATCTCCTGAATCCAATCGCGGAGGTAGAAGCCGCCCATGCGGGGGTTGATCTCGATGAGCTTGGGGCCGGACGCGGTCAGCTTGAGCTCCACGTTGAACACGCCGTCGGTGAGGCCGCAGCCTAAGCAGCACTGGTAGGCAGCGCGGATGAGCTGCGCCTCACGGTCAGGGGGCAGGCAGGTGGGCATGCAGGCCGCCGTTTCGGTGAAGTTGGGCACCCGGGTGGGCCCATTGTCAGAGACAAAAGCCCCCAGCATCCGCCCTTCGTACATCACCAGATCCACGTCGTGCTCGGTGCCGGAGACATACTCCATCAATAGCATGGCGTTGCCCCAGCCCAGCCCGATGCCTGGGTGGTCTGAGTCATCCTGCAGGTCCCTGGAGATCTTGTCAAAGTGCAGGTGGCACTGCTGTGCATCCTCTACCAGCTTGACCCCCACAGCCCCAGCCCCGTACTCTAGCTTCATGACCCCAGGGAAGCTGATGTGGCTTGCAGCCCGCTCCACATCCGTGTGGCTCTCTAGGTGGCAGCAGGGCACGGCATAGAGCGCTGCCGAGGGCCAGCGAGACCCCTCTTTGCGTCGGCGCAGCAAGTGCAGGTGAGTGCGGCTCTTCTGCTTGGCGACGCGCATGGCTGTCGGGGAGCTGCAGCGCAGGCCCAGCCCTTCGCACACAAGTGCCGTCAGGACCATGCAGTCGTCCCAGTAGGAGAGGCAGCCGTCCAGATGCAAGCCCCGCTCCTGCACAAGCCCCAGCAGCCTCTGGGCATGCTCTTCATCCCTCTTGTGGTCAGTGGTGTCATAGTGGATGAAGGTCTGCACCAGCTGGGAGGCAAAGTGGTTGGGGTCGGACTCCACCAGGTGGATCTGGGGATGGGAAAGATCAGAAAGAGAGCGAGAAAGAAAGAGGGGGGTGGGGTGGAGATGGAGAGAGAGAGAAAGAGAGAGTGGGGTAGGAGAGAGGTAGGAGTGGGAGCAGGGACGGGGAAGAAGGAAGGGCAGACACAGAAGGGCAGAGATGCAGAGAAGATGGGAGAAAAATCAGAGATGCATCACTACTGATAGTACCAGAGAAGGACAGCTCCTTGGGACCAGGCACGGCACAACAGCCCCCTGGGAAGCAGGCTCCAATTTATGGGCTGCAACTCCCCATCTTGCAGGCATCCCATTTGTGCTCTCAGTGGGACAGCTTCCATTAGGTTTGGTGGCAGGGGAGGGAGACAGGATCTGATCATTCTCTACATGCCTGCTTCAGCAACAAGAGAATTTAGAATGAGGAAACATTGTCCTCTAGGTGTAGGAGGAGGTGGTGCTGGGGAAGGACCCTGGCTGGCAAGAGGGCGGAAACAAAAAGCTGAGCCAGGTGGTTGCAAAAGGGAGTCACTCTTCCGCTCTGCATCTCCACTGTGCCTCCTTAAACTGGATTCAGTTTGCATCAGGGAGGTGCCTCCATTCAGCAATCTGGGCTTTGTGAGCCATAAGCATATCCATTGTATGCCTTTAAGTCTTACGTTACACCGCTTAATATAAATAGCTTCAGTAAATAACTAAACAAACAAACAAATAAGCCAAGTGGATGGGTAAGGCAGCCTTAACGGTTTCACTGCTGATTATTTTAGCAGGGACATATAGCAACTCCAGAGACACGGGGACATCCAAGCAGGCTCCCACCAGCACCACCACTTTAAAGTAACTCCAGAGCATAGCCATTTTCCAGGAGAATAAAGCATACAGACTGTCCCATTGTGAACACCGTAGCTGTTGACATAGACTTTGGTCAAAGTGTTTTGTTCAGGGTCTGAACTGCAAAATGGCAGCAAGACTCCAACAGGGGCAAATTCAGCCCTCAGAGGAATAAACTGGCATCAAGGCACTTGTGATTTTGAAAGAAAAATGGGTCTAGTCGCTGCTGGCTGAACCGCCAGCTGTCTCCTCCTACCAATTTAGTTTTCATTTCATTACAATATCACCACCACCACCACCCCACATACTTTCCCCATATCTATTCTGCTTGTCAGTCTCCTGCCTATTCAGAGGGGCCCCCTTTGTGGCTCCAAACTGGTGGGGCCAAGGTAATCTAGAGGTCCTGGAAACAGGATAACCCAGGACAGTTCATTCTTGAAACTGCACTGTACACCCATGTCCTCCAAAGGAGACAATAACCAGCACAGTTATGTCCCAGCAGCAAGAACGGAACAGGGTTTCTTTCCTGAGTTTGGAGAAGCCACAAAACTACAATGTTTAGGAAGGTAAGAATGAAAGTCACTTGGAGACCTTTAGTTAACAAGTGACTAATAAGTCTAATAAATAATGATACAAGGGATGGGAGAGGCAAAGCAGGGGTATTTTACTGAAAAAGCTCTTTTTATGTATCCCTGTTGCCTCGGCTGTAAGGCTCCCATCCCATTTCCTTTAGCCTGTACCTTTAAACAGCTGCACACTGTGGTGGAAATGCAGTGACAGAAGAAGCTTCAGCCTCTGAAGCCTCCTGGCTGCTATAGAAGGCCAGGAACAAGGAAGCAAGTGCTGCTTGGCAGTGAGCAGGTCACATCCCACAATTCTGGAGCCAGACTGGGATCTTGGGGATCCAGAACCTGCACAGCAGTCGTGCCTCATGTTTGCTTCCTACCATTTTTAAATGGAGGCAAGAGGTGGTTAAGAAAGAAGCAGACCTGGCTACGCCTGAAATCCTCAAGAACTCACTTTCATCCCCAGTGACTCGTCCAACTTAAAACTTGGTTCCAGACTGGGCTGTCCGATGCCCTGCTTGAAGTAATCCTGATAAGATGGCCAGCCTCAAGAATAGCATGGCTGGGGAGCAGCAATGCAGCAAGCAGGCCAGCTCCACTGGTGTAAGTGCATAGCACAATGGTGAGCCCTTTTGATTGGCAGGGGGACTGTGCCTTTCTCCCCTCTCTGTGCTTAGATGGCACCCATAAAGTTTATATTATATGGGCGGGGGCTTTAAAGGGGGTGCTGCTCTAGTTAGTCCATCCTGCAGCCTGTGGGGGGCTGCATGGCTCCGGTTTCCGCATCTTACTTTTAGCCCGTAGTCCCTGGCTGCCTCCCAGACGAACTTTTTGCTGACTCCGCCGGCCCCAATGACCAACACGTGTTTGCCCTCCATCAGGTGGCACTGCGTACGACGCATCATCGTCTCCACCAGGGGGCGTGCTGCCTCGCCCGCTGGAGCCCCCACCACCCGGCCCATGGACTCAAAGACGGAGCAGGTCTCTAGGCACAGCTGTGAGTTCATCTCCAGGGCCACCAGCTGCAGCACCTGGTCCTCTGAGCTTAGGAGAAAATCCACACCTGGAGAAAGGAGAAGCAAAGGAGGCCTTGTCAATCAAGAACATGTGGCTGAAGATCACTGAACTTCTGGTCAGCTCAACCATTAGCTGAATCCCAAGGGTGAGATGATGGAACAAATAACCCCACTGAAGTAAGAGCTCCTTCATTATACATATGAACAGCCCTGGTAGGAACTACTGAAAAGGTCCATCACATCCCATTTCACATGGATTCCCAACCACACGCCTCCCCCCAGGAAACCATCAAGGCCGCAGTACTCTTCTGTCACCCACTAGGATCTGATACTGAGCATCCCATCCTGCTTTCTGAACATGGTGCTTTTTACAGGGCCAACATGACAGAATTATCCTCCAAACATTTGTTTTATTTTTAATTCCTTCTCTAATAATTCCTAATGTGGAATTTGCACTTTTCACTACTGCTGCACACACTGAGAAGTCGTGCCGCTGCTGCTGTACCTCTTGCCCTGCCTGCCCCATCAGTTCCCTTGCCTGCTGTCAGGCCAAATTTGCAGCTGCTGCTAGCTCTCTTGCCTTAGAGGTTGGCAGCTGGCGGCAACCCTCTTCCCAGGAGCAGCCAGACCAGCCCCTCATTCCGTAAAGGCTGGAGGATTAGACATTGGGCCAATAGGGAACATCTCTCATCGAAATGAACTATTGGGCCAAATGTGTCATGAAGACAGAAAAGGAATGAAAGAGAAGAAACCTCAAAGGTGCACTAAGAACAATGGATTAATCCAAGTATGGGGAACCTGTGGTCCTCCAGATGTTGTTGGACTCCAACTCCCATCAGTCCTGGCCAGAATGGTCAAGGGGTGAGAAATCAATAAATAAAATAAGCAAGGGGAGAAGAGTGTGCCTGCAGCTTTTGTACATCTGCAGACCATTGCCATCAGGCAGTGAGTGAGGGTGAATTTTTTTTTTTTTTGCACAGTACACATCATACAGTAGGAAATAAATCTAAATGAGAATTAATGGTTTCTGATAAGCTGGTCAATGAGATCAAAATGTAACTAACGGGCGGCAACTGGGTTTGTCATTTTTTCTGTTTTGTTTTAGGAAGAATGATTGCCATAGGAACCTGTTGCTCAAGAATTTTATTGAGGCAGAGTTCACAGAAGGCATTACAGCAGAAGTTTCCACAATAGCAACTCAGGCTCCACCACTGAGCTGCAGAAACTTAAGGGATTGGTTCTTGCACTACCAGAAACATACAATGAAGATAATGGGGAATCATTACTTAAGACAGTTTCATGTCCACATCAGAGGCCGGAACAAAAAGGTGTATGCAACTCTGGGGTTGTGGGATTTCAGGGTCCCAACCTGCCACTGGTTCAAAAGGAGGAATTTAGCACCACACTTTGCCAATCATTCTGCCAGTGCAAGGATTTCTGAACACAAGGGCTTGAGTTTTGCTTGCTGGTGCATAGCTAAGTGCAGCTGCTTCGCACTGCTGCCCCACAGCTAATGGAAACTGGGCTTGAGGAACGCTGATAGCCTCATGCTATTCTGGGCATCGAAAGTGCAGGGTCCCACAGTGTCTTAGAAGCAGCCTCCATAATGACTTCACAGGGTAACTTACCAATGATGTCGGTTTGTGCTTGGCGACCACCTCGTTGCTCAACTGACAGGCCAGCTTCCATGTCCATGAAAGCCTTCATGGCTGCTTCAGCCTTCTGCTTTATCTGGGCATGAATGGCTGCAATCTGGGCCTCATCCTTTAGTCCCCACTGACGCAGGCTGCTCTCCAAAGTCTGGGGCACTGTGGCCTGGTGCTTCAGGGGCTTATCTGCCCGGCCCACACCACACACTACCTGAAAGAGAACCAAAAAAATGCATACAGTCTCTCTGGGCTGCTATCATTCAAGCATCCGTTCCTCCAGTTAGTCTTAACATCTCCATACCAACAGTCCAAATTGGAACTGCTCCACTTTCTTCTGTTCATACAGTGGGTTATGGTTGTGTGCATGCAAGGTGTCTGTGGGATTTTGTGCCGTGATCTATGATTTCTGGGGTCTTTCCAAGTAAAGGTTAGAGATGGCGGGTGTGACAGCTGATAAAATAAACTAGCCTGGTTCCAAACAAGAAATTATTTTGCAGTCAAAAGATCACCCAAATCTACAAATACCTATGTTTGTGTGTCTTCCCCACAAAACAGTTTAAAACTGGGCAGAGCCACTTATTTCCTTGCCCTCAACCAACAATTAGTTCCCCTGAAAGCAGGTAAGAAGAATGGACTACGGGGCTACAATTTTTCTGCCAGTGAGGATTCCTTGGGCTTTCTTCCCCCAAACTTTAGTGGAGCTCTGGGCTTTGGTTACCTTGCTCAGTAGAGGCTGGTCTTTTCGGGATCTGCAGACAACAGCACATATTCGGACTGCTAGATTGGGCTGTGGAGATGAATTGCCTGGAATCGGAGAGGGAGGAGAGGGAGGAAGAGGGAGATAGAATATATCTGAGAGGCAAATTGATAGGAGTGGGGCATGTGGAGGGGAGTGAAAAGAAGGGGTGCCTCCAGACTCATCATTTTGCAGGAGGGATTCAAGTGGATGCTGGAACTTGCATGTTTACAAGGTACCAAAGGGCTCTATTGGCTTAGCACAACAAATGCCCTTTTTAAAGAAATACTTTCTGTGGTTTGGAAAGTGACAGCAAAATGCGGTGAAGTGTGGGATAAACAAATGACCAGTGGAAAGACATGTAAATACCCCAAAAGCCAATCGGGGATGAATGCAGGACAAATTGCCCTTGATGTATAACCACCCCATAAACAACTCAGAACACTTGTCAATAAAGACCAGATGTAATCAAACCTCTGCATAAGCTTTGTGCAAGCAAAATTGGGATGAATGTTCAGTAAACAGGTCATCAGAAGAGGCCCAAAGTGTGGAGTACAATCAACAATGCAACATGATCCTGGAGGATTATCAGATTCCAACATGGTAGCCTTCCCAACCTACCCATGCCATCTTTTGCCCACTTTGACCCCTTCAGAAAATAGTTGGTGCAAGGCAACTCTTTCAAATGCTCTTGAGTGGGCAAGAGATGACATGAAGCACAGTCAATGGGAGAGACTCATGGAGTAAACTATCATAATCGTGGGCGCTGATTTGGAGGACAGTTCATTATGTGGACCGACCTCAGTGAGAAGGGATGAAAATATATCCCTTACATGGAGAGCCGTTCGTGTCAGGAGGGCCAGGCCGGACCACATGAGCAGTGGGAATGAAGGCCTCCACCAAAATGCTCTCTTCTTCTTCCAGGGTCTCCAGCAGCGTGAGGACAGCTTGAAGGACGCATCCCTGTTCTGACTTAGCATGGAATGACACAGCTTGGGCTCCGTTCCAGCGCCAGCCTGATGGTTTTACGACCACCTATAGGAAGCACAATAGAGACAACACTTAGGCTCAGAGGATTATCTTGGCTCAAACTCCAGGATTGAGGAACCTGAGGGCCTCCATGTGTTGCTTTACTGCAAGTTGCACCTACCCTGGCCACTGGTCATGCTAGTTGGGGCTGATGGGAGGGCCATCAGTTGGCCACCCCTGCCCCATAGTTTGCCTATCCAGCTGTCCTGGATACAGGAAGTGCACTGCTCTTGCCGTATAGTAACGCACCTTTCCAAGCCTCCCTTTTGTAGCTTTCCATCTCAGGTTCAGGGCTCCTCACCTGGCCGTAGGACTCCATGGCGCCACTCTGCAGGAAGGCTGCTATTTCCTCCTGCAGCAGATTGTCCTGCCCCTCGCGGCCACTCAGCTCCACCATTCGTACGCGCTGCTCCTCTGTCACACTTCGCAGAGGCACCGGGCGCTTGAAGGTGAAGGCCAGGGTGGGGGGCACGGCCACACATGCCTGCTGGTCCATCAGCTGGCGGGTCAGGAGCTTGTCCTCCAGCAGGCGAGCTAGCTCTCCTGAGCCCCCCGTGGGGCAGTCGAGGTCTCGGGCCAGTTCTGCTGCCGACTGGCCCTGCACCTTGCAGGGCCCAAAGCAGCCAGTGAAGTAGGTGACACGGCGCGGGGGTGCAAACTCTTCCAGGGTTGTGCGGCCGCCGAGTTCAAAGGTCACGGCCTTGAAGACCAGCAAGGACGACTCTCCCGGGTGGGATTCCGATGGTGCCTTTGAGAGCCAGGTTGGCGACAGGCAGAGCAGCATGTTACCTGGGGAGGAGAAGGCAGAGAGCAAACCCAGCCCATGAGCGTGTGCAAGATAAAGACTCACACAGCAGAGAAACGTGCCCTGAGCTGGACCAGGGTGGCAAAAATGTCTCCCCTGCTCAAGGTTCTGGGCGGGGTTGCCAAAATGCGGCAGCCTGCGCGACGGTCGCGTCAGAGTAATCAGCAGCAGCTGGGAGACTTGGTGCCTTACGTGCTCTCGGTGCCGTCAACACCCTGATTATCTGCCCCGACAACTGCCTTTGAGCCAACTAAGCAGGAGTATATCTTATTCTGGCTCTCTGGAAAGTGTTAGTGTGTCATGCTTTCCCACAAGTCACCAATGAATGGAGAGAGATTGAACAGGGGAAAGGAAATGGAATCATCCGTTGTGACATCATTAGCACTTCTTCTACATTTCCTCCCCATCAGTAGCCAGTGGCACTAATGCTTCATTTATATCACATTAGCAAACGGGTCTGTTCATAATGTCAGTGCTTTTAGGGCTTACCCAGATGACAAGTCAAATTTTACCCTCTAGAATAGGCATGGGGGAACCAGTGGCTCTCCAGATGTTGCTGAACTACAACGCCCATCACCTCTGTTAGCAATGCAGGCTGGGAGAGATGGGATTTGAAGTCCCAGCAACCCTCTGGAGGGCCACAGAGGTTGTCTAGCCCTGCTCTAGAACCATAGACTTGGCAGGGAACTTGGAGGACTTCTAGTGCACCCCACTGCAGAGCCTGCAGTGCTTCCTTGCAATTTCCACCCTTTGGAGCAACAGAGAACAAGTCTACTCCATCTTCTGTGTGACAGCCCTCTAGGTATTTGAAAACTGCTATCATGTCTCCCCTTAATCTTCTCTAGATGAAATACACCCAGGCTTCTCAACCAGCCTTCACCATTCTGGTCACCCACTTTGGAACACAACCTGATTTTAATCTTTAAAATATTTAATGCATTTTAATATTTGAGGGGTTGCCCCCCCCAGTCGAAAACTAGTCAGTAATGCGGTATTCAATCCAAAGTTGAGGAGGGGAGCATGCCCAAAAGATAGAAGATATACTTAGATAAGACAAAACTTTCAACTATAAATGCATTACTTTACAAAGTTGAAGGCTATTGCCTCTGTGTGGATACATATATATACGCTTCTCTGTTTTGGTTTCTCATTTTATGCTTTGGCTATCTGAAACTAAATCCACACCCTTTTGTTTACTTCCAATTCAACGCCAACAGATGGAAGGGTGAGGCATTTCCTTTGACCCACAGAAATGATATTCATCATGCAAAGTAAAAGTAAAGAGAAACTCTTCACCATCACTCTCTCCCTTACTGAGATAATAGGTGTGTGTTAGCCCATAGCACTGGGGGCCGGGAGAAGCACTTCTTATCTTCTAAGGCTGCCATACCTGGAACTGAGCTGTCAGATTATCAGTTTTGTTTCATTAAGACAGAGCTTCAAAATCCTCCAGTTTTGTAACCAAATTCTCGTACTCTGGCAGCGGGGAGGCAAAGGGAAAAAAGCTTTCCTCACACAGCAGCACTATAAGCCACTTCACCTCCAGTGAAGTGCCTTGCAGTAATGCAGCTGCTCCATCCATCAGAAATGTCTTACCTCTGGCAGCAGTGACCTGAGGCATATCCACTGTCCCTCATACCTAATCTAATTTAAAGGGATGCAGAGTTCTTAACTCTCTTAGGCCGCATTCACACCATACATTTGAAGCATTTTGATGCCACATTAATCAGAAATGGCTTCCCCGAAAGAATTCTGGTAGCTGTAGTTTGTTAAGGGTTCTGAGAGGAGAACCTGTTCCCTTCCCAGAGCTACAATGCCAGAGTTCCATGTTAAGAGGGATCTATAGTTTAACCACTCTGGGAATTGTAGCTCTGCTGGGAGGGGAGTGGGGTATCCTAACAACCCTTAGCGCCCTTAGCCAGGCATTGCCAAACTTGGCCCTCCAGCTGTTTTGGGACTACAACTCCCATCATCCCTAGCTAACAAAACCAGTGGTCAGGGATGATGGGAATTGTAGTCCCAAAACAGCTGGAGGGCCAAGTTTGGCAATGCCTGCGGGCCTTAGCAAATGACACCTCCCAGAATTCTTTGGGGGAAGCAAGCCATGACTATTTAAAGTGGTATCATAGTGCTTTAAATGTATGGTGTGAATGTGGCCTTAGGGAAACTTTGCCCTTTTCCACTTCACTTCGCCGGCAGCACTGTGAGAGGCATGCAGCCCTCACTTTACCGCTAGACGTTGGACATTTTCCGATGGAACACAGGAAGTAGCTTTATACCAAGCCAGGCCACTGTTGCATGTAACTCAACATTGTCACTACACTGACTGTCCATAGCTCTTTAGGATTCAGACAGGGGACATTCTCAGCCCTACCTGAAGATGCTGGGGATTCAGCGTGGGCTCTGGGATCATGCAAAGCAGATGCTCTAGCCACTGAGCTACAGCCTTCTAAAGGGCAGTCCCTACTCCCAGTCTCCCAAACTGATCACGTGGAACCTCAGGATTCCCGATAGTTGCGGGGAGGGAGCTGTGTATATGTTCAGCATTTGTAGAATCTGTACAGTCAGCCTATGCAACCCTGCTTTCTTTGTACATGCACTGTACTCTTCTCAGAAGACTTAAACAGAGGGGTGGGGTGGGGAACCCTTTCCTCCTACTCCGCTGCTGTAGGGAAGCAGCACATGCAGAACCCTCCCCTAACAGTCGGGGCAACAACTGCACTGGAGAAGGAAAAGGCTATTCCCACCCTTGTCACCCAGCACACTCTTACGCTTGAGATTCACCAGCCATGTTGGGAACTGCTATTTTAGCTGGCACCAAAATTAGCAGCTACGCTGGGCAAATCTAATTCTATATGTTTATGTGTCAGACAGCGCAAAAGACCTTGTCTTTGTACAGAGGTCACCACGTTCCTGTACCATGACAATACTTGCAGAACAGAACCACACGGAATTAAAGACACACAGGGAGAAGGGGAGGTAGTGTCCTTCTCATCACTATGGAGGGTTCTGGCATCAAGCTGGACTGCAGGACCAGTAGTCCTTCAGGAGCAGACCTTTCCACTATTAAGACTAATTTCCTTGCCACCTTAGCAGTGCCCCGTTCCCTAGAAACTTTTGCATCTGTTTCTTTGCAGATAGGTGATTGAAAGCTACTAGGCCACTTTTGTATCAGCTGGGAAAGAGAACTGAATAATTTCAGTTCTACAAATGCTCATAGGTTGGGCTAGTTATTATCTCTAGGAAACCGCAGCACTTTCAGAACATAAAAAGGGGGAAATTATTTGGATACGCCCTGCTCTAAAACCACACCTTTAATTTTCCCTGCAGCTGGGAGCTGTCCAGTCTGGATTCAAAATAAAGAGGTTACCTTTTGAACAATCTCTCTCTCTCTCTCTCTCTCTCACACACACACACACAGAGAGAGAGAGAGAGAGAGAGAGAGAGAGAGAGAGAGAGAGAGAGAGATTCTAGTTAAACAGCAACATAAAAATACGATGAAGTCTTAATTGCAAGCAGATTGTGTGCATTTTAGAGGCTGGATTTCCGTGCCCTGAACACAGAAATGGTACCTGATCCTTTCCCAGAACCCAATGCCGCATGTGCATTCTGCCATTGAGAATCCGGCACTTTTAAAGTGTGAATTAGCCCTCGGAATCTCAGCAGAAATGCTGCCAGAGCATTCACTGATCAGAACAAAGAGTTGCCGAGCCCTATGGGAGGCTGATGGGTGGAGGGACTGTGCCTTGGTGTGGGAGGTTGGAGAGTTGACCTTCTGGTTTATTCCAGCCCTGTTCTTCTATATGCACTTTAGCCAGCGGGAAATCTGAGCAGCTCAGCTGCCACGAGAGCTCTGGTTACCACCATCCCGTCTCGGCCTCTGAGAAGAGACGGGAAGAATGCCAGGAATACAGCACAGCAGCTGCCCAAGAGTCTCTCTAAGAAGCATGCACAGCCAGATAGCTTGGTTGAGACAGGATTGCAGCTAGAGGCAGCATTCTGATGAAATTCAGGCACCGGGTTTGTAATGAAGTGGTCTGTTACAATGTACTTGTAAATAATTATATTGCTGGCTCAGATATACAAATCAAAATTTGTCAAGATTGAATCGGATTTCACTGGGTTGGGGGAAAAGACCCAGTCCAGTGCACATGTCACTTCAATAAGGCTGAGAGAGCAATAGTTTGTTTTTATCTATCAAGTTGCCTGTTTGTTTGTATAGGAATTGTGATAGCAAATTCCCCATCTTCTGGAACTGCCTCTATGCTGAGCATCGTGTTGACTTGTTTTTAACAGGGCTTTTACATGCCACTGATCAAAAAGTCAGCTTCCATTACTTTTTTTCACAATGGAACAGCTGCACCGTTTCCGCAGGTGTAGGTAACCCATAATCCAGCTCTTCCAGCCTACAGTTTGGTAATGGCCTCCACAGATTGTGCTCTAACTGTTTCCTTCTCTATGGTCCATCTCCCCTCTCTCTAGGAACCCACTTTATCAGTTTAATCCACCCTCCGTTTTCTAAATGGTGCTGCCATTATACCCATTTATTTTATTTTCCACCCTAAATTGCAACTGAGGAGGGGGAGAAGGCAATCATTACTGGAGATGCAGCCAGGGGAGGAGGAAATAATATTTAACCATTTCCCCACATGCCATAGTTCCAAATAAAACTGAAGCTTGGGAAAGGGGCACTGATCCCTTGGCTGCAGAATGTTATTTGCACCTGTATAAACTCTGTGGTTGAAACAAGACAATTTTGGCAACGTTAAGGGCCTACCATGCGTTATTATATTATATTATATTATATTGTGTTCTTTATTTCTACAATTAGGTATAAACAGTATTTTTATTTATTAAAATATGTATTAAATTTATTAAGTAAAATAGAAACACCATCACCTGACCCCCCATCTCCCCCCATCTACTTCTATCCCCGACTTTCTTCCCAATGTCTCAACAAATGGAACCAATTTGTAAAAATGTTACAAGAGACATTGCATATATTTCTGTAAATCAAGAAAATCTTAAATAAATAAAAAAAGTATTAAATTAATTAAGTCCATGAATGCTAATGATGTGATTACATGTAAAGTGAAATGACATCAGAGCTTGACTATTAGTCCCCAACCTTATGTGGAGTATGAGAGCTACCAGGATGAACATAAAACTCGATGGGTGGCCCCGGGGGGGGGGGGAGTGATAAGACTTTGCAATGGTTCTCACAGCTGTTTCTGCAGCAAGAGACAACAGGCTCTACATAGTAACCATGCCACTTTGTTGCAGCAAGAACAGAGACTGAATTAGACCAATTTTAAAAGTTCAAAAGGAATATGAGCGAAGAGTCACTTTCTATATGTTTCTTTTGTTCCACTATTTTGAAACTGCTATAAAAGTTTTAAAAAACTGCTATAAAACTTACTTACCAGTGGCAGAATTGTGACAAGTGTACATACTCTTAAGTGGATATCTCAAACAACTACCTTCATCCCTCTGAAAAATACTACTGCCTGTCTTCCTGATAATGTATTGCGTTTCTTCCATTTCCTTTGCCTTGCTTTTAAGACTCCTTTTCATCAGTGTGTGGGTTGTGTGTTCGTGTGTGTACGCAAACACACACTTTCCAGACCTCAGTACGCTTCTGGTGAAATAGGCAGTATTGAACAAAAGGTTGTGACATATTAAAACTGTAACCCTTTATTATAGATGACAGTTGGCAGCATAAGGTTGGGTACAAATAATATACTGTTGATTTATATGGCTTGAGTCCGCAGTCTGAGCCAAACTAGATGCGACAAGAGATCCACTGGTATTTTATTCAGATGTCTCCCTGAACTATGAAGAAAGTCTATTTTTAAAGCAAAAACATTTCCCTTCCTCGTCTTAAATTGCTATACTCCATTGTTTGAGACTATTTCCTTCTAGCCCAGCTCATATGCTGCAAGTGAGCCAAAGGGGAGAGAAAAGTGCTTGAAGGGACAGAGCTTATGGACGGGAGGGAACAAAGTTTAGCTCCTGTTATGTATTTATTTTTATTTTTTAAAAAAAAAACCACTTCTGTCCCTTTTAACCAGAGCACTGCAATCAAATAAATAAAATGCATACAACTGTGACCTGTGACAAAATGCTGCAGTGTGAAGTGCTGCTGTTCAGTGTTCCAGCCAGCCAGGCCTTCTTTCAAGCTACTCCATTCCATGGTTTCTTATTCTGGTTTTCCACCCTATCCACACCCAGACACTCAGAAGGGCTGCTGAGCATACAGAGTCCTCACTGGGCTGACTGCATTTTTTGTCCCCTTAGGGCTTCATCCCCTGAAGTTTCTCTTTCTGTTTCAGCAAACCTTGGGCTTTCTCTGGGCATGCTGACACTCCCTTCTTATATCTCAGTAGTCCTATTTCAGCTACATAGTCAACACCCCAGTTCACTATTTGCATATGATTATGGCTGGTCCGTCACAATCATTGGGACCTAAAGTACCTTCATAATGTAGCAGGTCAGTTTGAACCAGTGTACAGTTTTGAAGGAATAACTGTGTTAAACACATGCAACTTTTCCACAATAAATTGACAAAACATGAAGAATTAAGCAGGTATATTGTCCAAAACTGGTTTGAAGTTCACATCATGATAATTGTTTCATAATACTTGAGCTGGCAATATATTGCAAATCACAATGTGTTCAAGGGCTAGGCGATACAGTACCTGGTTTTCAATGTTGCGATAATTCACCAGCTAAACAACGCAATAACTCACCGGCTAAATGTTATCAGTGGCTAAACCTCACAATATCACCGGCTAAACCTCATAATAAGGTAAAGGTAAAGGGGCCCCTGACCATCAGGTCCAGTCGTGTCCGACTCTAGGGTTGCGGCGCTCATCTCGCTCTATAGGCCGAGGGAGCCAGCGTTTGTCAGCAGACAGCTTCCGGGTCATGTGGCCAGCATGACAAAGCTGCTTCTGGCGAACCAGAGCAGCGCACGGAAACGCCGTTTACCTTCCCGCCGGAGCGGTTCCTATTTATCTACTTGCACTTTGATGTGCTTTCGAACTGCTAGGTGGGCAGGAGCTGGGACCGAGCAACGGGAGCTCACCCCGTTGCAGGGATTCGAACCGCCGACCTTCTGATCAGCAAGCCCTAGACTCTGCAGTTTAACCCACAGCGCCACCTGGGTCCCCAAACCTCATAATATCACCAGCTAAATGTTGCAATCTACCACAATGTCTGAAATAAGGATTGAACTATACAGAGGCGAACAGGACAGCATCACGACAGCAAAAAAAATAAAAAAAATGGCGGCAGTAGCGGTGGCAGCCTGCAAGGCCTTGCAGTGGCAGCAGAAACAGCAGCGGACTGCAAGGCCTTGTGGTGGTGAGTGACAGCACTAGCGGCGGTGGACTGTGAGGAAGCGATGGGAGGCAGTGGCAGTAGCGGTGGAGGCCTGTAAGGCCTTGTGGTGATGGCAGGAGTAGGCGGCCTGTGAGGCCTCATGGCGGTGACGGAAAGTAGTGGCAGTAACGGCACTGGCCTGCGAGGCCTCGCAGTGGCGACAGAATTTGGCAGCAGCAGCAGAGGTGGCCTGCAGGGACTAACAGCAGTGTCAGGTGACAGCAGTAGCGGCATCCTGCGAGGCCTTACAGTAGCAATGGGAAATGGCGGCAATAGTAGTGGCAGCCTGCGAGGCCTCGTAGTGGCACAAGCAGTAGGGCTTGCAAGGTCTCACCATGGTGGCAAGAAGTGGCGGCGGCCTGCAAGTCCTCCTGGCAGTAGTGGGAGGTGGTGGCAGAAGCTGTGGCAGCCTGCCTCAGCAAGGCCTTGCAGGCCACCTTTGCTTCTGCCATCGTCTCCTGCCACCACCACATGGCCTTGCAGGCTGCCGCTACTGCCACTGCCATAACAAGGCCTCACAGGCTGCTGCCACTTATGCCCACAGTCACAGTGAGGCTTCAAAGGCTGCTGATTATTGTGCCCCTGCTGTGAGGCTGCCACTGCTCCCCCCCTCATTGTTGATCCTGACACATAGCAGGCCTGTGGTAGTCCCAGATTATTAGTATTCAATATGACTCATTGCCGTACTTTGGATTGTCCTGAATACCACCATTTGGTAGCCAAGCCCCAAACCAAAAGTGTCATTTGTATGCATTTTGGCTTGCCTGCTGCTGAAAGTGACCATGAGGTGATTGATAATATCATCATTTATCAGTTTTAGACCCTTAAGCAGTAGCAGTTGCCAGGACATTGTCCTGTTCGCCTCTGTGTAATTCATTGGTTGTAAAACCAATTAAAATATTTATAAAAAAATAAAAAATAAAATCTGTGTAATTCCTTATTTCAGATATCATGATATATCGATATATCACGATGTTTAGCTGGTGATATATCGCAATACTGAAAACCAGTTATTGCCCCTCCCTAGCAGGTATATATAGCTGCTTGCTGTGACAAAAGTTAATTCCAGGTGCCTTCAGCTGGCATACAGGTAAGTGAAACAATCCAGTGAGTTAAAAGTTCTTGAGGATGAAATTTAATCTAAAAGAAAAGAATCAACCCCAAAGGAAGTGGATAAATTCAGTTGCAGACACCAGCTGGGGTGGAACTCTGTATGGTAACTCAAAACGGTAAGCAGCTCTGGTTCAATACAATTCAAGCTGCACAGCTTCTGTTTCAGAAACAAAATAGTAGTAAGTATCCCAGTCAGCAGCCAGTCAAGACTTGAGGATTCTAGCAACCTCTTCAGGCAGCCCCTCGCAGATAGCTTCCCCCACACACACACTTTGGAGTTTAATTGCTCCTGGTTACCAAAGATAATGACATTTAGTCCCCTTCCCTTAAGGAGAATGTACAAAAAAATGGGGTGTGACTCACCAGAGTGACCTTCAAAAGTGCTAAATGGTGTCACCTTGGGTGACCATCTCCACTGGATTTTAAGGGCCTGTGTGGCAAGGAAGCAAAAAGGCAGCCCCTTCTCTCCTTCCCTCTCCAGATTTCCTGGTTTCCTTTCTCTAGAGGAAAGCACTGCTCAGTTCCTCCATTGAGGAGAAAGGGAATAAGGCTAGTTGCCTCTTACTGGCAAGATGCTTTAGTGGGAGGCAAAGCTTTGGAAGTTCATTGACTGCCTGTGGGAGTTTTAACCTAGTGGTCCTGCTGGGTGAGGTGAGGTGGGACACCACTGGACTCCTCAGTACTTCACCAGCCATGAGTAAATGGTAAGGATGAGTGAGTCACCCAGCAGGGCCAAGGCAAAGAGACGACCTAAGGCTTTTGGCCATGGCATTAGGATGGAACTCACCAGGACACTGGTTGCCACCTTCCAGAAGCACAGACAAGTATGACGTGGGAGAGCCCAAGACACAGATGGTTATGTCTGATGGTCCAAACCCTGGGAAAGAAAAGAAATGAGTTGGTGACCTGATCCTCATACTAGATCTGGGAATCCTAATGTCCCAGCTCCATGAACTCCACGTGCTGGGATTTGAAGATAGGATCACAGTAATTAACTCTGCTCTCTTAGCCACAGCCCATATCCCAGAGTCATTCTACAGATGGATTCAGATGAAGCACTGAGGTGGAAACGGTGATGGTGCCACCATGTGATCCATCTATAACATTTACTATTAGTGCGGACGCTCTGACACATTCCAGGTTAAAGGAGAGAAACGGCAACCTTCCAGCCAAAGAAGGACTCACCTGTTCGAGGCTCCTTGGTGTGGTCAATTGTCTCTGGGAGCCCCTCCTGCTGCAAGGTGCACTGCAGCAGGTCATAGTAGTAAGCCGTCCAGGCCCGGGCCTGTGCATCCTCAGGGCTGATCTTGCAGTCCAGAGGCACATCCCGGCGCCAGGCACAGCGCAAGGGGCTCAGGGGTGGTAGAAACCCCTGTTCTGCCCAATCCAGTTCCTTGGGAGTTGGAGGTGGCTCAGTGTGGATCTGGTCCAGAGACAGCTACAGAAAGAGAAAGGCAAAGAGTTGGGAAATAGGCCTGGAAAAGGAGAAGGAACTTAGCCGGGATGGAATCATTCCTGCCAGTAGCCAGTGGAGAACATTGCTCTTTTCCCAGGCCTTGGCTAGTTTAAACTATCTGTGGCAGTGATGGCCAAACTCGGCCCTCCAGCTGTTTGGGGACTACAATTCCCATCATCCCTGACCACTGGTCCTGCTAGCTAGGGATGATGGGAGTTGTAGTTCCAAAACAGCTGGAGGGCCAAGTTTGGCCATCTATGGTCTTTTAAACTGTGGGGGGTTATTGTTTTTATTTGCTATTACGTTACTTTTTAAAAAAATATTGTAAACTGCCCTGTGATCCACAGATGAAGCGTGGTATAGACATTTTAACAACAATGTCCAAGGGTCTATTGCTGTAGTGTGGCGCTGGCTGGTTGAGTAGCTGATCCTCAGGGTCATGGAGGACTAAAGAGGCTGGGAACCCACAGGAGAACTGAAGAATTTTCACATAGAGAAGATGGTACTAGCCTATGGCTAGTTCTGGTGTCGCCCAGACTACACCTAACAGGTTTTTTACCTTCATGCTGTTTAGCTACTACAAAAAAAAAAAACATGTCTCAATGAGAAAAAAAAAGGAGGATATTTTGGCCAGAACAAAGGGAGTTCAACAAAAATGGGTCTCACAAATAAGTACAGTGGTGCCTCGCAAGACGAATTTAATTCATTCCGTCAGTCAATTCGTTTTGCGAAAAATTCATCTTGCGAATCGCGGTTTCCCATAGGAATGCATTGAAATTTCTTTTTTTGCCCATAGGAACGCATTAATTAAATTTCAATGCATTCCTATGGGAAACCGCGATTCGCAAGATGAATTTTTCGCAAAACGAATTCGTCTTGCGAGTCACTATCAGATCGCAAGACGCATTCGTTTTGTGAAAAATTCGTCTTGCAGGGCATTCGCCTTGCGAGGTACCACTGTACCTGGAAACAAAACCAAAAACACCCCCGGTGGAGTAGACAAGAAAAAGGAGTGTTGAACCAATGTGTTTTGTACTCTACTGGTTCATCCTCAGGGAGTTACAGAATAGTAATTCAGATATGCTGCATATTCGAATTACTGCTGTTTTGAGTTTCCCCAAAGAGGGACCATAAGGTTCAAATGAGAGCTATATAAGGTGCGAGGAGAAGAAAGCCAAAGAAAGGCTAGACTCACCATCATTCCAGGTGACGATGCTGCAAGGAAAGAAGAAAAAAGAGATATGTGAATATTTTTTGGTACTGCTTGTGACCCAGGGCTATCCCATCTCCAAGGGGGGTTATGATGGTGAAATGAGACACTGTGAAGGTGCAAGGGCCAGGGAGAAGCTATAGTGGGACTATACTGCCTGATTTGCTGCCCTCACTACACCCATGAGCAAGAGGATATCTAGCCTTTAACTTGCCATCTTGAAATCAATCATGCTTCTTTAGTCCATACTGAAAAGAGAACATTAGATTACTTAAGAACTGACAATCTGTTACATGGTTTTTCAATGCCTATTTTTGTCTTGCATGTACACATATCAAAGAACAGAGGCTGTAAGTTTTAAGCAGGACAAACCCATGTATGCTTCCCACTGCATTCAACAGGGTTTACTCCCTAGTAAGTGTGCTTAGGATTGCAGCTGACCAGCACTGACAGCAATCAAACAGTGCTGTGCTCATCCCTATTCCACAATGAAGGTTGGCACAGAGAGGACAGTTAGAAAACACTTGCAGCTGGTATGTGCCTGGGGCTCTGTGCTGGGCTTTTGGGTGTGTTTTGGTGCCAGGCAAGTGCCCTGCTCTGTGTATACAGGCCAGGCTGTTTTCTGAGCAGTGACCTGGGGATCAGTGAGCTGTGAAATTCCCAGTTATTCAAGAAGATTAAGGGGGCATGGGATGAGGTTAGGATTAAACTAACATGCTCACCCACCCTTCCTCCTCGGTCTACTACTGCTGGCTCAGGAGGTTCATGCAAGGCCTCCATTTTATCTGGTCTGTCAGTGGCTTTCCTGTCCCACTAGATAACAGTTGCCCCAGGCCCCAAAGGAAGGCTGCCCAGCTGCCAGAAAGGACAACGGGGGGGGGGGGTGTAAACATGGCAAGTTTACTGCAAGTACTTGGCAATTGTTTTTAATTACTTATATGCAATTTAACACACATTTTACTTAGCAAACAAAAATAAATTATATTAATTTAACCACAATATATTTTAAATTCCCAAGTCATTTTTAGCTTTTTAGCACCCCTCATTTTTTGGAATTTGAAAAATTCAATGTGACTTCTTGCCTACCCATCTCTACATACCATATTTTTCCGTGTATTAGATGAGGGTTTTTTACTCAAAAATTGTGTCAAAAAACTGGGTAGTGGCATGGGGGGGGGGAGAAGTGGCGTGCCCACCAGCCAGCCAATTGGCGGGAGCACAACTTCCCCCGATGCCGCTGCGTGCGGGAAGCGACCTAGGGAGTGTTTCCTGCCCGCAGCTGCGGGGGGGGGGGGGAGAAGCTCAATGACTTTGGGCCATCTCCCCTCATTTTCTTAAAATTGAGCCCCCAAAACAGGGGGAGGGTGTCTTATACATGGGGGTGTCTTATAGACGGAAAAGTATGGCTCTTGCGCACAAATGTTCTGCGAATGAAGTGTGAAAATGAAAGTTAACTTGATGCGAGTTTCTCCATTTCCCTTTATACGCTTGCTGGTAACTGGCAGTAGCACCAACCCGGTGCTTCAATATATTAAAAGGTTCCTGTGCCTTTAATAATTTTGAAGGCAAGGGCGTTTGAGCAGCTGCAGCTTCTCCCTTTGCACAGATGCCTAACCTGCCTCACAAAGTCATTGTGTAGCTTTGTTTGCTTAAGAAACATATCTCCTCCTTTAGCATCAAAAAGAATGTGGCTAACAATAAGAAAACAATAAGCACAAAAATACATACATATATATATATATATACACAAACACTCTTACATACATACGTGTGTGTGTGTGTGTGTGTGTGCGTGTGCTTTTAGTTAAGCCACAGTGTTTCTTGCATCCTCTGGAGTAACTGTCTGGTCCACGAGCTTCATTCAGGTGGTCTGAGGCATGTCCACGTTATGTAGTCACGTTTTGTTTTTTAATTGTATTTTTATTGCCTATTTTATTTCTTATACTGCATTTTATTGTATTACAACTTGAATTCTATGGCACCCTTAGAAATGTGTATGTCTAAGCCAGTGTTTCCCAACCAGTGTGCCTCCAGATGTTTTGGGACTACAACTCCCATCATCCCTAGCTAGCAAGACCAGTGGTCAGGAATGATGGGAGTTGTAGTCCCAAAACATCTGGAGGCACACTGGTTGGGAAACACTGGTCTAAGCAATATATAAGCGTCATAGCAATCTTCATTTTTTTTAAAAAAATATTTTTATTAGTTTTTTGTATATAAACAGACAAGACATAAAAAACAACAATATATCTGTTTTCTGTCCCTCCACCCTCCCTTCCCCCACCAGTCCACTTAGACCAGTAGGCGTTGAGAGCTGCAGGGGTCCATTTTGAGGCTAGGTTCGTCCTCCCCCCCACTCCTCCCCCCAATCTTCAAATGGTCCGTGAGGGGAAAGGTATCACTGGCTAAGTCATCCTGGCGCAGAGCAACCTTCTCCTCCTGATTTGTAGGAAGGATGTGTTGATATTAAGCAATACTTCTATGGGCCAAGCAACAAGGCAAATATCTTTAAGGCAGGATTCCTGCATTTGTTTCCTGGCTCTCAGAGGTTCTAGATAAGCTCCTCTGACACACCCATTTGAGGCAACATCATCATTCTAACAAATCCCAGCTACTATATACAATTTAAGCGTCATCTTGAAATGATCTGATGAAGCCACTTTCTGGGATTGAGAACCCTTGATTTAAATAACTACTGAAACAACCATTAATGCTTGAGATAACCATTCCCTAACAGATGGGCTTGCTGTGATCAAGAGGTTTTAACAGCTAGACTTTCCCATTCTTTGCCACATTCTGTATACTGTATGAATATTCTTCTTAGGCACATGGAGACTACTTATCCCCATTCCCTTTGCAGGTAACATGAGAGCCACTGAAGGTGTGAGCTGAAACAGCATGCAAGGAAAAAAGGCACCTCCTGGCTCTCAGCCCACTGCACTTTCCCCTAGTCTGAAAGGCATCACTTTCCCTCTTCACCCCATCTATTCTTGGATGCTACTCCCATACATCTGGATATGTTAAAGAAGTACCTGGGAAACAGTCAGAATCTGGAAGAATATTAACAAACATGTAGGGTTATTTCCACCAATAAAAACATCAACTCTAGCTCCAAGGTTTCTTAAAAGCCAGAGGCAATCGTATCTCTGCAGTGATGAATCCCACACAACCATAGAGGTATTGGCTGCGGTCCTGCTCACAGGATACTTGAATTCCAACAGCATCAGTGAAATTGTGCTGGTTGGGGATGATGGGAATTGTAGTCCAGAACATCCGGAGCATCCCAGGTTAGGGATGCCTGGTGTGCTGTACTGCTGCCACACCGTTCCACAGATTGACAACATGACACTATGCACTGTTTTACAGCAGGGCTGGTACCTTGGAATTTAATGAACAAAATTACCACTGATCTGACGGTAGATGGTTCCTTTCATGTGTTCACCATCAAATCTGTGAATATGGAATTCCCCCAAGTGACAGTATAACAATCACTTTAAAATGGACATGTTCAAAACCTATAGACAATCTAGACAGGAACACAGCAAGATGCCTTATACTGCTATGACATTTGGTCTGCTGAGCTTCGTAATAGCAACAGTCACCAGCAACGAGAAGAGCAGTAGCACCCTAATACAGTCTCTACAGCAGCAAGTCTTTTAAAGCCTAAATCCCTGAGTCTTCACTTGCTGTGAGTCCCACTGATGAATCAGGGATCAATTTTTAATCCGTGATTAAAGCTTTAGTTGATTAATCTCACCAATTAATCAATTAAGGCTTGAAGCTCTACCTACTTAGTGCTCTAAATTTGGGGAAATCTTGCTTCCAAGTCTAGCTAGGGTAGAAAGGATTATTTGAGTCTTCAATAATTCAAGTAATTAATTCATTAGTAAATCCATTAATACATTTTTTTTAAAAAAACACTGGGGCCCATTAGTAAGATTTTAATCTAAATTGAACTATGTGAAATGGGTACTTGGTGGCGAAAGCACAGTTGTAATCCATGTACACACACATATATTGAACTTAATCTACAAAGGAAGAAGTAATCTGTCTGTATGATTTTTGTCAAGAGAACCTGTTATCTACTACAAAGAATGTCAGTTGGAATTGGCTGCTAAATAATCACTGAAAGCCCAAAGGTTAATTATCAGTTCACTAGGTGAGGCAAGGGAGCATGGGCTTCATTTGTTTTAAGGGATAGATCCCTTTAGACTTTGGGGAAAATGTCACCTGCATTTCTGCCAGGACTGTGCAGCTGCTTTGTTGATGCAGAACTTACTAAGAGAGGTGATCTGCAGTTTACACATTACCTGGCAGAAGTTTGGTGTTAACTCCAATTTATTTCCCACTGGAAGTTCTTGCAGTAGCACAAACATCCCTGTGTTAAAATGGGTGGTGCAGGTTATTTTAGGGCTGTGCCATCACATGCTTCCCTTCGAATAGAAATGGTTGTGGCTCTGCCCTACCCCATCCTGTCACTTTGGGATTGCCCAGTTCTTTATTACATCCAGGCGGAAAAGTCACGTCTCCTCTTCCAAGACACATCAGTGTCACCTCACAGCAGAAGTGGCCAAATCCGGCAGCAGTTAACAGCCCACCTCTCAACTTTCCCATAAGTGTGAAGCACTCCTTCCTGAAGTGCATGGCCATCCTATGATTGGCTGGGCTTAGCAACCTGTCACTCAAAGCCACCTTGGCATAAAAGACCATAAATGCATGGTCCATGTGGTCTGTTGCCCCTCTTGCCACCAATGCCAGACCATTGTTCTGTTAGCTTTGCCTGGTGCAGCGTTAGACCAACATCCTGGTGTGCTGTTTAATTTTCATTTTGATTCTGGACACTCACTGTTTTGGATTTGCGAATCTCTGGACACACTCAAGAGCTGGCTGTCCCCTGCCTCCCGCCCCCGCATTGGTTAAACCTTCTCAGTTAGGCTATTAGTTGTTAAAGTACCTGGAATATCCGAAGAGGAGATGGGCTGAAGGTGGCCAAGCAGGAGAGCTGGAATTCAGCTGGTTGTTCCTTTACTCCTGAATAGACCACCTTGAGGCAGTGGGAATCCCCCTTGCCCTAGGTGACATTAAACAGGTGGTGGCAAGCAGAGAGGGAGGGAGGAATGTCACCTGTTACTAGAGGACTACCCTCCTGGGTTGATGTAGCAAGTAGTGTGCTACCCTCCACCACAGTGATTCCCAATACAGCAGCCTAGGTGAGCAAACACCCGCTCATGGCAGGAAATGGTATTTAGGATTTATGCACTCCCCCTGTATGAGACATAGAGTGTGATACATCATCGACTGTCATCTACTGTTTTCCTGCCAGGCATATTAAACTGGATGGGTTGCAGCAAGGTTGACAGTTTTTTACTGGCCCCACAAAGCTTTTGACATTAGCAGGTGATCATGATGAGATCTCCAGGTCTTAAAAATTTATTTCCCCCTCTTTTTTCCTGTTGCTCAACCTGCTGCGAAGAGCAGATGAGGCCAGTTTCCTTGTCTGTTGGTATCTCTGAGTTTAGGTGACAAACCACACATATTGACTCACTTTACCAAATGCAATATGTGCTTTTAGTCCCGAACTGCCCTAAGCCTACTTTATTGAGCTATGTAAAGTTTAAATGACCACCAGGAGACTGAATGGTTTCCCCAAACCATCTGGGGATGTGTTTGCATCTCTCCTTAAGATGGAAAACATTCATCTTAGAAGTTTTAGCTTGCCGTTTCATTGTTATGAAAACCTAATTCATAAATTGTTGTTTGGGAAACTGGCATTGAGTAATGTACTGATGTAGCTTGGTGGTTGGTGGCATGTATGTCACATCTGCAGTACAGCTGGAAACAAAGGTTTACTTCAAATCAAATGAATTCCAAGTAAAAACTGGATAAACAAACTGAGGTTAACACCTGACTCCACAAAGCAGCCTCCTATGCTTATGCAGCCTGACCCTGTTCATCAGGGGTGGGCAACCCCTTTTGTCCTCTTTCCAGGATTGCATTCCCTCAGTGTCATCTGACAAGGGTCACATAATGGCAGTAGACAGAGAGAGAGAGTCCATGTGGGTAGGGCCACTCTTTTTCCTTCTTCTCTGTCACCTGCTTTCCCACTCCTTACCACTTGCATGAAACTAGGGTTGTGTACACACCGTATCTGTAAGCACATTCAGAATACCTTATTTCCCTCAAAGAATTCTGGGTAATGCAGTTTACTCCTCATAGAGGTACAATTCCCAGCAACCCTCAACAAACTACAGTTCCCAGAATCCTTTGAGGAAAAGAATGTGCTTCAAAAGAGCTGTAAAGGTATAGTGTGTATATATTTGCATCTCTCCCCCCCCCCCGCAAAGTGCCATGTTTCAGAGGTTTATTTATGACATTTCTATTCCACATTTCCTTCTTCAAGCTCAAGATGGAGTATTTGGTTCCTGCCCCCCCCCCGGTCCCACATATTTTAGTCTAAGAAACTGTGACTGCCCCAAGGCTGTCCACTGAGGGGGATTTGAACCTGGGTCTCTCCCCAATCCTAAACTGACATTCTTAACTGCTTTGCATCTGCTGATGTGGACTCTAGTTCATGAAAGTATATGCCACAATAGATTGATTAGTCTTTAAGGCACCACAGTGTTCTTTGTTGATTTTGCTCCAATAGACTAACCCAACTTCCCCTCTGGAAACTGTCTGAATGAGAAATGAGGGCATTTTTTATGATTTCCAAAAAGCTACACTACCTGGAGGTGCCTCTTACGCCACAGGCAAGGGGTAAGTTGCTGCTCCCAAACACTGGCTTATCAGCAGCTTTCTCAATTGTTTGGCTCTTATCTAAAGTGAAAACAGGGAATTATCTGCGATCATTCAACAACTTTGTGTAAAGCGTTGGCTGCAGCTATCATGTGATGAGTAATGTAGATTCAGTAAAAATCCGAGTACTTGTCTGAGGAAAAATAACTCTGGATTTTAATTATTTGAAAGACCATTCTTTACATAGCTGCCAAGTTATCCCTTATTTTAAGGGATTTTCCCTTATGCTGAATAGGCTTCCTCGCGAGAAAAGGGAAAACTTGGCAGCTATGATTCTTTATTTCAGCTCCACTTGCAAAATCATTCGCTCTTCAAGCCTGCATCTAGGACTTGGAATGGTGTTGGATTGAGTGTCTATTATTTGACTGCCGCCAACTATTTCATGAAGTCAATAATGCCACTATGTAGAGGGCACCTTTTCCTTACGGTAAAAAAAGAAAATTCATTGGGGTGTTGTTTCTTAGCAAGAGCAAGAGTGAAGGGTAGGTTGCCTTTGGTCCCACAGACGTTATTGGGGTCAAACCCAGGGCCACGGTCAGGTGTGGGAGCCCCTTGCCAATCCCTGGAGCTTAACAGCCCAGCTCCTCTGCTTTGCTGCTGCCTGTTCACTTGCCCTCTCCAGGCAAGCAGTGAGGAAAAAAGGGCTGGAACATGCTTTGTCTTCCCCCTCTGTGTGATGGTGTGCACTAGGACCCAGAGGGAGAGGCAAACTAATGGGTGCCAGCAATAATAGAGAGGAGGAGGTAGGTGCATTGAGGGGGACCCACTGAAAGGACCATGCCTAACCCCCCTCCCCAAATAAAACCCCTGGAAGCAGTATAGTACCATGTTGGACAAGCCTTGCAGCAAAGCCAAGCTCCTCCCGTTGGCCACCAGCTATAACTGCAGGCATCTCCAAATATTAGCAACAGTTGCTACCTAGGACGGTCCATGACTCCATCTTGCTTGCCTTAAGAATCAGAGTTGATGTTTGAAGAACTGGTCTGCAGCCTACTTAGCACAGCTTCCTTTAGAAACTGACTCCCCCCCCCCAAGATAACATCAGAAGGGTCTCCATGGTGAGAGAACTTGAGATGCAATGGGCACCAATGCTGGGGACCCTCCAAGCAAGCTTCATTAACTATGAACCCTGAAATTTGGAGAGTGAAGTGGACAATGTTGGACCACAAACTCCGGATTGATGTATCAATTTCTCAGTTTGGGGGGACCTACAAAACACACAGTTTGCCCTACAAAACCATACAAAGGGTCTGGAGGGGACCCCAATTTCAGTGTTCACAGTTGCAGTAGACGAAGCCCTCAAAGCACAGTAGTGGCATTGTGATTTTGGGGGGGAAATTTTTCTTTTACTCTGTGTTGTTGTTGTTGTTTAGTCATTTAGTCATGTCCGACTCTTCATGACCCCATGGACCAGAGCATGCCAGGTTCTGTGTAGCGATCAGCAACTTGCTCTGAGACCATGTGGTGAAGAGATGGATATGAAGTCCCTAAATAAACAAACTTCTATCACTTCCTGAATGCTGTTAACAAGTCCATAGGAGACCACGTTCATGGAAGACAATCTTACTCCGCTAGGAGTGATCGCCAAAGAAGAAAGACAGAGATCCCTATTGTGTTAGTTTATTCCACACGGGATACTTTACAGCCAATGGTTTACATATAAACAGTGGAATGGCTTCCCCAAAGTTGGCAACTGCAAGGTAATATAATTAATCAATCATTACCTGCAGACCCAACAGCTTCACTGAGGAGAGACACCCATGGAGCGCTCCTGTTCTTTAGGACTTTTATATAGGGGCTGCATCTAGACTTTTGGCTTGTCTAGCTCAGAACTGTCTCACTGACCAGCAGCAACTCTGCATCTTTCAGGGTTTCTCCCCGATCTACCTAGAGATGCCAGGGATTCAACCTGGGACTTAGGCGTGCATAGCAGAAGCTCTCCCCACCTGCTGCGCTTTCCCAGCCTTCTCTCCAAGCTCACTGCTGCCTTAATTTCTTGTGCCATGCTGCCCCCAGCACCCACTGCTACAAGCCTGGAGACTCACAGATAAGAGCTCGCTTGGCAGGTCTTCAACTCACCGGCTGGAAGGGGAAAGATGTCTCATAACTATTTGATCTGGTTGGGGAAATTTAGGCCACAGGCATGGGGAAAACAGTAAACAGAAATACCTGTATATTGTCAAAACACTGAGGAAGAATTACGGCAAGGGCACATCTTTCATGGAGCTTGGGCTGTGACATGGACCAAATGGCTCATATTCTGATCCCCTACCCTAAGTCCACTTAGCCACATGCTAGAGGACGACTGTGGGGCCCTTGTACATGGCACAAAGTCTGCACAGCTGCCTTCCTATTACTAGTAAAGGGGAAGAATTCCAGGGTTGTTTCAAATTTCTCTCTGTGTGTATTTGTGTTAAATTATCTCTCTCTGTGTATCTCACTTAATGCCAAAAGAAGCTTCCTTCTTTTCAAATCAAGCTTTCCAAGACTCCCATGGGGAATGCAGAAAGTTGCCTGCCATCTATGTTCTAAGCATAAGTGCATGACACTTCCCAGCACCACCTTCCTTTTGTTAGCACACACCAAGGAGGAAGAGGGAGGGCTTTGAATGTACCCCCCCCCATTTCAGCTCCTGCTTATGTGCAGAAGAAATAGTGCGTCCAATCTGCAAGGGGAGGTGAGAACTGACGTGGGGCGGTGGGAGTTACTCCGGACCGTTTAATCCAGCAAAAAGGGGGGGGGGGGACAACAGGCGACGATTTCGCGTGCCGATATTCCTACACCAGTGTAAGCATCAAGATGCCCGCAGGCTCCCTTGAAGCCAGTGCCCAGTTGCATCAGCTGGGGATCCTAGCCTTCCCCAACCTTTTTTGTCCATAGGAACTTGATGCTTTTATTCCCCAGCCAATTCTAAAAAAGAAAAGGAAAGGAGGGGGGGACGCCCAGGAGCAAGGCGATTGGCGGAGACGGCCCGTGTGGGCGGGACTTCGGGTCAAGCAGGGACCCCGCCAGGCGCTCGAGAAACCCCTTTCCCTGCCCCCCACCGCCAGGCAGAAGAGCAGCAGCCTTACTGCACGTCCCTCAGCTTTGTGCTTCCCGCAACCCGCCTCCCGTCTCCCTCCGCGACCTGCAGGGCGATCCGCGCGCTTCTCGCGCGGCAACAACTGGCAGGAGCAGGCATAATAAAAACAGGTTGCGCCAAATCCAGGTGGCCCATTGTAACCGAGGGGAGACTTACATGAGAAGGGAATGGCATGACTCCCGCTCCGTCCGTCCTGCTCACCAGGCGCACCGCAATTCTTCAAGCGAGCCGCGCGCGCACACACACACACACACACACACGTGGTCCCAGCCGACCCCCCTTTCTTCCCCGACCTCTCCAGCAACAGGCTGCGCTCGCGCGACCCTCGGGCACTAGCGCCGCCCCCTCCCCCAACCCCCGATCCGGGCCTCATTCCGGGCGGGAAAGGCGCCCGAGACCCACCCGGCGCTGGAAGAGAAACCCAACATCCACCCCCGCCGCCGCTCCCCGTTACCTTGTTGCAGCGCAGCGGCAGCCGCAGCTCTCGTGCAGATCTGCGGGCGATGCTGAGGCCGGGCGAGCGGCGCGATCCAGCGCAATCCGATGGAGAGGGGCGGGGTGGAAGGAGCCGGGGAATGTCCAGGGATTAACTCCGGCGGGTTTTATATAGAAACGGAGCGGGCATGCCCAGTAAGGCGAGGCAGCTTATCGAGCATCGGGGCAAGGCGGGCAGGCACTCGCCAGCGCCGGAGACACCCACAGCCATTGACCGAAGCAGATAGGCGCTCCCGAGGGCTGGGAGCGAGTGAGCGCCGGGGTGGGTGTGCGCGGGAGCGTAATGGGCGCGAGGGGGCTGGCAGCGCCTCGCAGAGGTGGCGGAGGAGTGCTATGCAAAGCGGAGGTGGGAGGGGTTCCACTCGAGTTAGCGCGGGGGAGACGCCGTGCGGGGGAGGGGAGAGGTGGGGTTGGGGGCCGGAGCCGAGGAATTTCTTGCTGAAAGAACCATCCACTCCCATGACGTGCGGCAGATAAACGCGGGGCTGTTGCTAACCATTTTGTAGCCCTCCTCTAACGAACGCCAAGTGCTTTCTTGGTGAGGAGCCCGTTCACTCGCTGGGTTAAGCAAACCTTATTATGCCCATTTTACAGATGGGCAACCGAAGTGGCTTTCCTAAAGGTTGGGGTGTGGGGGGCGCTGCTCCCAGAACTATGTAAGGCACACTTTTTTATTATTTATTCCTTTATGACCTTTGTGCTCCCTTCCTCCAAGGCACAACAATCTAGAGGGATGGAGGGAGCGGCTTAGCAACCTACTCATGGTTGACCCAGGAGATTAGAAACCACCACAGTGACATGCGTAAGAAAAAGAGGCACAAAAACACCCAAGGTCACCTGTTCCCCAACCCCTGGGGGGTGGCTGAAAACCAGATTCGAGGCTGTGAGTTCCAGTTTTGCTCAGAAATGTTACAGGAGGTTCCTCTTGCATTTCATGACCTTTTTGGCTTCACAGTTTTATCTTTCACCACCTGGTCCCATGTGTATACAGCTAGCACATCTTGCACCTGATGTACCGGGTTCTAGTTCACAAGAGTTTCTGCCGCAATAAATCACTTTATCTTAGATAAATGTGGATTACCCATATATTAGTGAACTGATAACAATTTAAGGGTTTTAAACATCTGAGCATGTGAACAGATCCAGCTATCACCTAAATGCAGCAAGGAAAAACTGAACTTGGTTGCGCTGCTGCCTTCTTAGCATACATTAATAAAACGGAGCGACAATTTCTATGTACTGTATGTATATAAGCTACATACTGTGTAGCTTATATACTTCCCCAAGTACATCCAACTGAATATGGGGTTGTTTGCAACTTTGTCTTGAGTGCAGTTTGAACATAGGAAATGCTGCCTGGAAGTTGGAAACATGCTTCATAAATAGTATCATGGATTCCACGTCTACACGGCGTGTCCCTGGAGCATGGGCTGTGATAGGGCCTGAGTGTGCTGCAGATGTGTATGCAGCACAGGAAGGGCACAGACAAGCTGAGGTGGGGTCACACTGGGACAGTGAGACTTGAGACGCTGCACTGCAGCCAGGCAAGGGAATGCACAATATTAGATAAATAGTGTGCTGCTTTTGTTAAGAATCCCTGAAAATGAAAAGGTGGACATTTCAAAACATATGCCCAGCTGATGACTTAATTTATTACCCATCCTTCAGCAGCACGTCCCAGTGCATATTACAATTTAAAATTCAAAACAAGTTTGGGGAACCCTGGGTTAGAGAGATTAAAAGCAGGTATCATGGTACTTTTGCCAAGACCAGTCTAGGCTGCTCCATCTTTCTAGTACCTATGCACGGTGCTTCAAATTCCCATGCCTGTGGAGTACAGTGGTACCTCTGGTTGTGGACATGATCCATTCCGGGGTGCCATTCGCACCCCAAAAAGTCCGTAACCAGAGCGGCGCTTCTGCGCATGTGCAAAGAGCGAAAGAACGCTTTTGCACATTGCAAACCGCACAGAACGCTTGAGTCTGACCAAACTGCGGGAGGCAGTGGAAGACAGGAGTACCTGGCGTGCTCTGGTCCATGGGGTCACGAAGAGTCGGACACAACTAAACGACTAAACAACAACAACAACAATTATAACAGTTAAAACAAATTATAGTCACAGGAAAAGAGTGAGCCCTGAAAGCATATTTCTCAAGTGCCAAACGCTAGGCTAAAGAGGTGTATCTTCAGCATTTGGAAGAAGCTTCCTTGGAGTTGGCTGGGACAAGAGACTCCATATCACAATGCCCTGCAGGTCATATACCAAGCCAGCATCCCTTTGACTCCCCATAGCTGTTCAGTAAGGAAAGCCTCACCATCTCAGTCCTACTTCTCGCCTCCTAGAGGGGATTGCTGGTGTTCCCTGACAACATGGGTTGCCTCTTCACTGTGTCAATTGCCCTTCTAGCTGTCAATCAAGATCACATCCATTAAGAAGCATAAAACACGGCATTGTGCTCACATTCTTTGTCACTCATCTTCCAACCACCTCCAAAGGCTACCAGCTGTGGAATCGACCTATCTCTCACATGTGGCTGGGGCAATCCAGCCAGATGGGTGGGGTATAAATAATAGAATGATGGTGATGATGATGATGTGTTCAAATTAACTGCCCATTTTCATGTGAATTGTAGCCAAGGATTAGATGTTAGAGAAGAGGATAGTAAAGGAGTATTTCACCCCATTACATACCGGTACTCCCAATTTCTGTCTGTCAAGAGTCTAGGAACATCCCTCACATCATCAGCACTGTGTACTGGTAATGGTATTATGACAGACTACTTCTCTTTCTTTCTTTCTTTCTTTCTTTCTTTCTTTCTTTCTTTCTTTCTTTCTTTCTTTCTGTTTTTCATAGTTTCCTGACACACAGTTTCATATGCAATATAATGCCAAATCTGCAATTATACCATACCCATGGGGTGGGCAAATCTCTGTTTCAATTTCTCATTTTTAAATTCTTAATTTCAGTTCTCAATATCTCAACCTCAGTCTGTGATTTTTGTAAAAGGTCTTCATGAAAATGCACCAGCTTTTTGTTGCAAATGTGTCCTAAAATACACTATTGCACAATACTGTTGGACAATACTGTACAGTCATTTCCCCTAATGCAATGTGTTTTGTTGGTTTATTTTCACTAATATATGGGCACTTTGTTTTGTAGACATTACTTGGTTGTGGAACTGCATTGCAAAATTCAGAGAAATGCAAATTTGAAAGGATGGCTCCGTTTCAGTCCCCATACTATTTAAGGAAGTGTGAGTTAGGTAGGTTCAGCTTCAAATGCAAATCAAATCCCTCCTCAATCCCTACTTGGGAGTAACACCCACTGGATTCAGTAAGCCTTATTTCTGAGTAGACAATCATAGGATTAGGCTGCATGTGGCAATGGTCAATATTGTAATCTCTCATATGCAGGCATAATGGTTAGATTTCTTCAAAAAGAATGGCAACATTTCTGTGCTATAACCTACACACTTTTAACTGTTACAACACCCGCTACGTTCATAAATAACTCAATGAAATGCAATTCTCTAAACGTGCTTGGGGCACTTGAACAGCTCTCAGCATTCAGATAAGTCTGCAATTCCCATAATTCTTCAGGAACAGCCTGCATCCTCTTTTTAATGTATTTAGCATCAAATATAACTGTGCACAGAAAAAGTGGTAGAGAGTATAAGTAATAGCTTTAACCATGACCACCATATACAGTATGAGAATTTGGGGCTGCTTTTGTTTAGTATAAGCAGATGCCCATAATAATTACAGGTTAACGAGGGCACTGCTCTGTTCCTGTTTATCTAAGGTCAGTGGTTCCCAACTGGGGGTCTGCATAACCCACCCAGGGGATCCGTGGCACCATTCACTTAACAAAAGCTACCCTAGAGACATAATTTTTTTTTCAAAAGTAGGGGGTCCATGGCTTGGCTTTTGAAAATCAGGTGGTCTAATTGGGAACCACTGACCTAAATGATTATATGATCCACACTTTAGTTTATGATTGGATACCTACCACATATACTTTTGCAAATTGTTCTGAAGAATTTTTATCTTCTGAAACAACAAAAGCCCGTGAAACCATTGAGGGAGAGCCATAACTCAGTGATAGAGCAGCTGTCTTGCATGAAGAAGGCCCCAAATTCCATGCCTCCAGGTATGGCTGGGAGAGACTTCCACCTGGAACCCTTGAAAGCCACTGCCAGTCATGGTAGACGGTGCTGAACCAGATGGACCAATGATCTGACTCAGGATAAGGGAGCTTCCTGTGTTCCAATATTTCAAAAAGATTTTTAGTCTACGATGGATCGTTTCAACCTCCTAAGTATCTTACTAGCTTTCCAGCATTATTCCCTTACCTGGATCTTGTAAAATACTGTGGAACAGAAGGCTTAATCATAGCTAAACCCCTTCACTGGATTATGCCACCCCCCAAAAAAAACAACAACAACGTACATAGAGCATCTAAAATTGCTGTACTCCACCTTTGCCAGGAGAAAAAAAATCCAAGAAATGCATAGCTGAAGGTCAAACTTGTCTTCTTACACAAGTAGACCTCATAATAATTTAACTGCTTCACTGGATCAAGGTCTAAGTCTATTTCAGAAGGCTAGCCAAAATCCAAAAAACTCTGTGATTGGCTGGGCCAGATGGGTGGGTGGGGATGGGACACAAGTAGCACAAGGTCCTACTGTTCCCTCCCCAGTTGCCAGCAGTCCTGTCATAGGCATGGTCACCAGAGTAAAACTTTGGATTGTGGCCTCTTGTCACCAATAGACACTCTCAGGCAGGGCATGAGGGAGGAAGCCTTCCTCTAGGTTTCGTCCCCCAAACCTGGCAACCAGCGGTATGCTTCACTTGAAGAAAAAAAAGAAAAACCCTGCAGAAACCGGCATATGCCATCTATTCAAGATATGGCTTGCAGGATCAGCAGCCTCTCCCGAGGCCTGTACACCAGGAGCCCACTTTTATATTGTTTAGTCGTTTAGTTGTGTCCAACTCTTCGTGACCCCATGGACCAGCGCATGCCAGGCACTCCTGTCTTGCACTGCCTCCCGCAGTTTGCTCAAACTCATGTTCGTAGCTTCAAGAACACTTTCCAACCATCTCGTCCTCTGTCCTCCCCTTCTCCTAGTGCCCTCAATCTTTCCCAACATCAGGGTCTTTTCCTGGGAGTCTTCTCTTCTCATGAGGTGGCCAAAGTATTGGAGCCTCAGCTTCAGGATCTGTCCTTCCAGTGAGCACTCAGGGCTGATTTCTTTTATATACCCAACAGGACAATAGAGAATAGCTCATTCGGTAGAGCAAGTGACTCTTAATCTCATAGCCTTGGGTTCAAGCGCCATGTTGGGTGAAAGATCCCTGAACTGTAGGGGGTTGTCCAGTTGGCACCTGAGGATTCTTTCCATCTCCACATTTCTACGAAATCCTAGCTGAATGGGAATTATAACTGCAAGAGCATACCACTAATGTCAGGAGTGTATACATGGCAAAGGGACACAAGAAAAGCCCAGGTTCAGCAAACCAGCCCTCTTTTGTTCCCAACAGTTGCCAGCCAGATTCATTTATTCATCACACCATAATCAGGATGGTAATGCAGCTACCTTGTGATGTTGAGCACTTCTACTGTAATGTCCATTATTGGCCAGGAGGACTAGAGATGGGATACTGAGTAGATGGGCCAGTATGGGCAATTCTCAGAATTCAAAGTATTACTGTCCAAAAATGACCCTTAATATAACACCCTAGTGATTTTGGCTATGGGAATAAGGCTTGGGGATTTACAAGCTGCATTCTGCCTTTGCACAAAGTTGGATCGTCTCCAGTCCACATTCATCTGCACTTGCTTTGGGGCTCCTGCACAATAAAAAGAGTATGAACACCCAATAATACAGAGATCACAAGAGACTCCTTGTGAGGAAATGGAAATTTTAGGGGCCAGTGTTTTCTCAAGGCAGGAGATAATCCAAATGAAGGCAAACACATGCATGCATGCAAAACCTTGGTACTAAAGGCTTCAGCTTCAGCAACAGCAACAGCCTACTTATGTAAGCCACACGGAGGGGGTCAGACACAGGTAGATTTGGGAAGCCGGTAGGAATTGCTAAGCTGTACCAGGGACTTTCCACCACGTGGCCTGTGAAAGGAGCTTGTCTGTCCAATGCCAGATTTGCACCCATAATAAAGGAAGTCTGGCCAGAATGAAGAGGAGCTGTACTGCTTTTTTCAGACTGGATAGGAAAATACTCTGAATCCCTTTGAAAACAGAAAATGAATGGATGATTTCACTTCATAATTTTGGCCCCAGGAAGGAAAGACAACCCAAAACCCATCTTTGTGTTGGGAAATTGTCAAGTCCTGAGACTTTATACTGTTGGAGAGAAAATACCATTGCTCAGGAAGCAGAGAAGAATGCGCAGCTGGACATGGCTTCACTGTAGTACCAGCGCTCACTCAGTTGAAAAAGCAAGCCAGCTTTAAAGAAGCCATTCCGGGGAGAGACCTGAGTTCCAATCCTTGTTCAGCCATGAAGCTCACTGGGTCATCTTTGGCTAATCATCCATCTCACTCTCACCTACCACGAGAGGCACCATCTTGCACCCAAGATTGGGGGCGGGGCATGGTTGGGAGGAGGCCGAGCAGGGAGTCCTGCACAGTGTGGCTTTCTCTCTCACGCTTGGGAGGAGCCAGCCATTGAACCCTGCCACACTTGGCCTCCTCTACCCCCTCAACATTGAGGGGGCCAAATACCCCTCCACTCCCTAGGAGTTGGCGTGCCAGCCTACCACAGAGACTTGTTTATGAAATCAAAATGGAATCACACACAGGAAGGCCACTCTAAAACTCATTAGAGGCAGACAAAATTAGCAGATAAATGATAAGGAATAGTAGCTTACCCAATCAGCTGTGGTGAATGCCTTCATACCTCAGACTTCAGGTGCACCTGCCTCTCCCTAGCCCCTGCATATAGCTGTACTGTATAGGATTGTTAGCAAAGCTGCCTGTATTTTAGGATCAACTGTGGTTGCATACACACCATCCAGCCACAGAGGGAGATTTAGGTGAGCGTGACTGGTTTGTCCGCACTGGGTGCCAAGCTGAGAAGGCACTGCAGCAGTGACTTAGAATGGAAGGCAAGAGATGCTGTATTTTGGAGTCACGGAGGGTGCCACTGCTATTGGAAAGCCCAATGTCCACAATTGCCATGCATTTAAAGCATACCCCGCCCCCGAATCCTGGAAACTAGTTTGTTAAGGGTGCTGAGAATTGTAGCTCTGTGAAAGGAAAACTAATTCCCAGGATTCTTTTGGGTGGGGTGGGTGTGCTTTGAATGTACAGTGGTGTACGCAGACTCTGTTATGCACAAGCCCTTTCCAAAACAGCTCTAATCATTTGCATCAGGTCGTGGAAGAGTAGAGAGCAAACACTCTGGGACATGGTTAGGCAAACTAAGGCCCAGGGGCCGGATCCGGCCCAATCGCTTTCTAAATCCGGCCTGCAGACAGTCTGGGAATCAGCATGTTTTTACATGAGTAGAATGTAAAAATGCATCTCTGGGTTATTTGTGGGGCATAGGAATTCGTTCTCCCCCCCCTCCAAAATATAGCCCAGCCCCCCATAAGGTCTGACCGGCCCCCTGCTGAAAACGTTTGCTGACCCCTGCTCTGTGTGGGATGGAACACTGGGGCAGACAAGTCACAACAGTTCCTAGAGTGTCCACTAACAGGAACTCACCTGGAGGGACACCTGACTACAGGTCAGTTCATGTTCCCTCAGACATGCAAATGAGTTGGATTAGACAAAAGCCCTAGCCTGCAATCACTCTCTCTCTTAGCTACTTCCTCCCTCGATGAGGACACATCTCCAGAGAATCTCTAGTTAGCATGGTTCTCACTCTAGGCCTGCAGCCAAGAGTGAGACCAAATGGAGTCTTACTTTACTAAGTAGTCTCTAGATATATATGTACTTGTAACTTTTCTAAGCAAGCCTGCCTTTCTGAGATTATGCTGTAACTCAGGATGAAACTGTAAGTAAACTCTATCTTATTTTATAAACACTGTGTTGTGTATTTCTTTTAAGAGGGACAAAGGGGACCTTTGCCAGGAAGTGTAATATTGAACTATAAAGTGTAATATTGTTATAGAGATTCTAGCGAATCTAACGCACATGCTTTGCTGCGCACAAAAGGGGAATGTCACTCTGCTAATATTGGAAGCTTGCTAACACAAGCTTGGATAGGATCTATCTAATAATATATCCTAATCCACATCCCTAACATTCCCATAAAGGGTTATTACGGCCCAGGACTGCGTATTTTTGTGTATTTTTGAAGGATTGCTTTGGATTGTGATTTTGAACTGAGTAGGATTTTTTCAGTTAGAACTTCCTGGTGAGCACATGGTCTATTGTTCTCCAGTGTGCCTAGGGGATTAGCTACCCCTCCCCTCCCTCAGAGTTTACAGCACTGAGAACTCAGAGGCAGTGAAGATTATTTTGCATTTTGAGATATTTTTAGAGATTTTGATTTTGGAATTTTTGGCAAATTTTTGAATTTTGAGAAATTTTTTAGAAGTTTGAGATTCCAAGATGGCTTTTGCAGATTTTGATAGTGGAGTTAAGCCAGGATTCATGGCTCTAGATGATGACAATTATGTATTTTGGAAACAACGCCTGATAGCATTTTTAGATGCAAGGAATGTTTTGGATGCCATTGAAAAACCTATGCCTACTGGCACAACAGCAGAGGATTTAGCTAAGATAGCAAGTTGGAAACGCATGAACAGCGAGGCCAGACACATAATTTTGAATGGACTTCGCAATAAGCATCTAACGTCAATTAATAGCAGAGATGATGCAGCGCAAATCTTAAAGGATATTGAGCGCAAGTATGGAGCATCTACAAAGAATGAATCCCGCCCCTTTCCACCAAAAGGCGAAAAGAAGGGGGGGCGTGGGCGTGCAATGATATTGCAAGAAAGAAATGTAGCTTTCCAAAGCTGTGAAGGAAAGCGCAATAAGTGGCTTCTGGACAGTGCAGCAAGCAGCCATTTCTGTTATAAAAGGGAATATTTCAATGAAATAGACAATAATAAACAGTCTGAGATTGAAATTGCTGATGGAAATGTTATAAAGTCAATAGGTGCAGGATCTTTGAACTTGAATTTCAAAGTGAACAATGAGTCTTTTGATACTACAGTGAGTAATGTTAAGTATGCACCAAAGCTGAACTGTAATCTAATAAGTGTGTCTAGCTTGGACAAGAAAGGTTTTGAAATTATATTTAAAAATGGACAATGCAATGTGATAAAAGATGGTGAAGTGTTTATTCAAGCCAAACTAATCAATGATGTGTATGAGATTGATATTTCAGAGAATGAGTCTGCAAGGGTTGCACAACCCAGCAGAAAGGATCAACCAGATCTGGAACTCTGGCACAAAAGGCTTGGACACAGGGATACCAACCTTATCCTGAAAATGCAGAAGGAAAATCTGGTAAAAGGTCTACAGGTAAAGAATTGCAGTACACCAATGCCAAACTGTACAACTTGCATAACTGAAAAGGCAGTCAAGCCTTCCTTCCCACGTTGTACAGAGAAGAGAAGCACAAAAGTCATGGACACTGTTCATACTGACCTATGTGGTCCGCTAAATGTACCTTCCCTAGGAAACAATAAGTACATTCTGATATTTGTAGATGACTTCTCAAGATATTGTGTTGGATATTTTCTAGAAGAAAAGAGTCAGACACCGGAATTGTTCAAACTGTACTTAAACATGGTGAAGAACAAATTCCAGAGAGCTCCTTCCACCTTAATTTCGGATAATGGTGGAGAGTTTTGCTCACGGCAGATGAAGGCCATCATGGCACAAGAAGGCATAGCACATGTAACTACAGTTGCTTACACGCCTCAACAGAACTCCATTGCTGAGAGAAAGTTTAGGTCTATTATGGAGATGACAAGGTGCATGTTAAAAGAGGCCAACTTGTCACAGAAGCTATGGGGTGAAGCGGCGAATACGGCGATTTATTTGCAAAACAGATTGCCTACAAAGGGTGCAGAACGCACACCATTTGAACTTTGGCACGGGAGAGTCCCAAGTCTGCAGCACATACGTGTGTTTGGAAGTGTCTGTTATTACCACGTGCCCAAAGAGCGCAGACACAAGCTTGACTCCAGAGCAAAAGCAGGTATCCTGGTTGGATATGCTCCTGGAGGTAAGGGATATAGAGTTCTAGATCCAAAGAGTGGCAGAGTAGACCCATACCATGTGGTTCATTTTGATGAACTAGGAAAGTTTGATACAAAGAACACTGTTATTGACTGTTCTAGAGAGTCACCAGATGAAGAGTTTATAAGTTTTCCTTTAGCACAAGGAACTAATATACCTTCTAGTGTCACAACACCCCCTACAGGCGACACCCCAGAAGACGCAGAGGTCCAGACCCCTGGCGGCACCAGAGACGAAGAGGAGGAGCTGTACGTGGACATGCCAGCGTTGGAGGAGGATGAGGATGCTGATGCGGTTGCACAACCAGAGGTCAGATGCTCATCCAGAACCAACAAGGGCGTTCCGCCACTACGACTGTCCTACTTTGCAGGGTCGGCGTCTCCACCAGAACCTTCCACTTGGGAAGAGGTAGAGCAGATGCCAGCCACCGAAGCCAGTCTCTGGAGGAAAGCCGCGCAGGAGGAGATTGACGCACTGCACAAGAACAAGACCTGGACACTCACAGAATTACCTGCTGGTAAGAAAGCAATTGGGAGCAAATGGGTGTTCAAGGTTAAAAGGGGTTCAGAAGGGGAGGTGCAACGTTACAAAGCAAGACTAGTGGCACAAGGTTTTTCACAGCAATATGGCCACGACTATGACCAAGTCTTTGCACCGACAGTGAGATACAGTAGCGTAAGATTACTTTTAAGCATCGCAGCATCAAAAGGGATGGAGGTGAAACACATCGATATAGCTACTGCGTTTTTGCATGGGGAAATTTCTGAAGAAATTTACATGAAGCAGCCTAAAGGTTTTATAAAGCCAAATGAGGCACATTTGGTTTGCAAGCTTCAAAAGGGACTGTATGGTTTAAAACAAGCAGCCAGAGCCTGGAACTTGAAATTGCATGGAATGCTGGTGAAACTTGGGTACAAGCAAGGTGAAGCTGACAAGTGTTTGTACACTAAGCAGAGTAATGGACAATTTTCTTATATTCTTGCCTTCGTTGACGACCTTTTAATCGCAACGTCAAATGACAGGGATTATAAAATTGTAGTCCAGCACCTCAACAAGGAAGTGCAAGTGAAGGAATTAGGACCAGTTGAGTATTACCTCGGGATTCAAGTGGAAAGAGAACAGGATGGTTCATTTCTACTTAATCAGAAGCAAAAGATAATTGAACTGTTGGAGAGTATGCAATTGCAGGATGCAAAACCCGTCGACACCCCGATGGCTACAGACTTCTTAAAGAACCAAGAGGATTCGAAGCTGCTGCCAAACAACACCGAGTATCGTTCAGCGATTGGTAAACTTTTGTATTTAGTTACCACGTGCAGACCTGATTTAGCCAATGCAGTAGGGATTCTCAGCAGGAAAGTGAGTAGTCCCACTGAGCATGATTGGGTTGGTGTAAAGAGGGTGGTTCGATATCTTAAGGGTACAATGGATTGTAAATTAAAGTTACCAGCTGTCAGTGACCCTAAGCTCATTGGGTACACTGATGCTGACTGGGCGGGTGATAATTCTGATTATAAATCCACAAGCGGGCATGTCTTTATGTATGGGGGCGGAGCTATCACATGGGGCAGTTATAAACAGAAATGTATAGCTTTATCGTCTACAGAATCGGAATATGTTGCGGCTACAGAAGCGTGCAGAGAGATTTCCTGGCTGGACCAACTCCTAACAGACTTTGGCGTGGAGAGAAAGGAACCTATAAGCCTGCTGGAGGACAACCAAAGCTGTCTAAAGCTGGCGCAGAATGAGAAGTTCCTAGCACGCTCAAAACACATTGGGGTCAGGTACCACTACGTTCGCCAGATGATACAAGATGGACTTGTCGAACTGTCGTACTGCTGCACATCGGAGATGACAGCAGACATCCTAACAAAACCCCTGCCAAGACAGAGTTTCCAGAACCTGCGTGTCAAGCTGGGACTCTTGGGTGGTTGAATAAAGTTGCTTATGTTTTGTTTTGTATGTAATGAATGTTGTGAATTGCCTGAGAAGGGGTTTGTGGGATGGAACACTGGGGCAGACAAGTCACAACAGTTCCTAGAGTGTCCACTAACAGGAACTCACCTGGAGGGACACCTGACTACAGGTCAGTTCATGTTCCCTCAGACATGCAAATGAGTTGGATTAGACAAAAGCCCTAGCCTGCAATCACTCTCTCTCTTAGCTACTTCCTCCCTCGATGAGGACACATCTCCAGAGAATCTCTAGTTAGCATGGTTCTCACTCTAGGCCTGCAGCCAAGAGTGAGACCAAATGGAGTCTTACTTTACTAAGTAGTCTCTAGATATATATGTACTTGTAACTTTTCTAAGCAAGCCTGCCTTTCTGAGATTATGCTGTAACTCAGGATGAAACTGTAAGTAAACTCTATCTTATTTTATAAACACTGTGTTGTGTATTTCTTTTAAGAGGGACAAAGGGGACCTTTGCCAGGAAGTGTAATATTGAACTATAAAGTGTAATATTGTTATAGAGATTCTAGCGAATCTAACGCACATGCTTTGCTGCGCACAAAAGGGGAATGTCACTCTGCTAATATTGGAAGCTTGCTAACACAAGCTTGGATAGGATCTATCTAATAATATATCCTAATCCACATCCCTAACATTCCCATACTCTGGGAGAATGAAGGGCCAGCACTATGCAGAGAGGAAGCATGCCCAGCTCTGCCATAAAACTGGCTGCCTGCCTCAGCTGCAACTACATGCATAAGATGACTCTTGCACCTAAGTAGCAAGTTATTAGGACAATTTGGGGCACATTTTCTTCCTGTACTGAATGATTGCCAGAGGGGTGCAGATTGACAGGTGCCGTAGAGGAAATTGCCAGCATCCACACAGATCAGAATGTTGGCAAGATACGTCCCCCCAGGACTCCCTGGTGAGTTGGGAAACCAGGAATGTAACTAGGCTGGATATCGGGTGGCGGCGGCCTTGGATGCAGAAAAGAGGAAAATCAGAACGCCTTTCCATTACAAATCTGGGTGTTCCAGAATCATTAGTGCTGCAAGTGATACTGTACTTCTGAGGACCAAACAAGCCCCAGTGGTTGAGGGGGGTGTCAATGGGGTTAAGAGATGAAGGGCACGGGGTTCCACTTTCAGATGGATGATATCAGAGGTGCTATGCATCAGGCTCCCTTTGCTCTATTCCTGGCATAAGGGGGTGTGGTGGAGTCTGGCTCTGTAAGCAATGGAATTCCGTTTCAGGATCCGGCTGTGGAGATTAGACTCTTTTTCTGTCTCCATGTGCAACAACCTTGAGCATGTCCTCTGTTCAGTTCTTGTAAATGTAAGTTGAGGATCAGGAAACACTTTGTGTGTTAAGATCCTTCATGTCAAAAGGCTCAGGCATATCTTGTTGCTCCTGATCAGATCTAAACAAATAAATCATTTGCCAAAACAGAGACACCAAAGACCAAAAAACCATCCTTAAGGGAAGGTTAACCAATGTGGTGTATTTATTATTATTAAGAATAATACTTTTATTTATACCCCGCCCTTCCCAGTCAAGACCGGGCTCAGGGCAGCTAACAACAAAAATATCAAAACAAGCATAAAAGAAACAATTCAATTAAAATACAGATTAAATACAATGTTAAAATTCAATTTTAAAATGGGAATCTACAAGTGGAACCTCATTTAAATACATGTAGGATAAAACCTTAGGGGAGGGTAACACCGGGGTCAGACTGAGTCAGATATAATCATAGCTGCCAAGTTATCCCTTTTTTAAAGGGATTTTCCCTTATGCTGAATAGGCTTCCTCGCGAGAAAAGGGAAAACTTGGCAGCTATGGATATAATAGATATTATATTTCAGATATAATAGACTACAACTCTTATCAGCCCCAGCTAGTATAGCTAATGGCCGTGAATTATTGAAATTATAGTCTGCAACATCTCAAGGGCGCCATGTTGGTTATTGTAGCTTTAATGAAACTGGCCGAAATTCAGCAGGTCCTGAACTGCACACAGAAACAGCTTCCTTTTACCATTCCCTACAGATGTAGAGAGCAGGTTTAGGAAGGATGTGACTCGGGTGTCAGAGGGTTGCCACCTCTGCCCATTCTGCAGGGCTCCTGTGCCTTCAACAGATGCCTGGCATGCAGAAATTCAACAGATTCAGATTTTCTTCAGCATGAAGATACAGTGATGATGAATGTTCACGCAATCATTAAGCTTTTGTGCGAACTGAGACTCTGCCATTCCTCCAATGAGCTCAGGTCAGCTTTCATGGTTCTTGCATCCCCTTTTGAGAGAGCTTAAGCTGAAAGATGGTGACTGGCTCGAGCTTCTATCTTTGCAGAAGCTTACAAAAAGCTTGGCCTATTGTTCAACATCCAAAAAACAAAGTGCTGCACCTTTGCAAAGCCACAAATCCAACTCAATGATGTAATGTTGGAAAGTGCTGATCACTTCTCCATCAATGGTGTCTCCAAAAAATTCTGCATATCACTTGGGAGGACAGGTGAACTAATGCCAGTGTACTGGGAGAAGCAAAGATCACCAGTGTTGAAGCAATGATTCTTCAACATCAACTTAGTTGGGCTGGTCATGTTGTTCGGATGCCTGATTATCATCTTCCAAAGCAACTACTCTATTCCGAACTTAAAAATGGAAACCGTGGTGCTGGTGGTCAACAAAAGAGGTTTAAAGACTCCCTCAAGGCAAATTTTTTAAAATATAGGCTTAACGCCAACAATTGGGAAACACTGGCCTGTGAGTGCTCCAATTGGAGAACAGCCTTTACCAAAGGTGTCATGGACTTTGAAGATGCCCAAACTCAGGATGAAAGGGAGAAATGTGCTAAGAGGTTTGGCAAACCCTCACCATGATCAACTCCTGCCTGGAAACCTATGTCCCCACTGTGGAAGGACATGTGGATCTAGAATTGGCCTCCACAGTCACTTACAGACTCACTGTTAAGCCCGTGTTCATGGAAGACAATCTTACTTAGCTACGAGTGATCGCCAAAGTAGAAGATGACTTATTTATGCAAACCTTGGCAAATAGTTGCGTCCTGATTGGCTAGGCATTTCCAATTTCAAGGAGATAAGGCTATCTGGAGAATTGGTGGGTGTCATTGTCCTACCTAACACTGTTTTTCTCTGGGAATTGGGGATGGAGTTGTGCCATGAAAACTGTGAACTGACTTCTCCTTTACAAACACTTTATTGCTATCAGTTTTCTGTAAAACTGAATGGAGCCATTCAGGAACCAGGATTCTAAAGCACCTCATTTTGTTCTTTTTCTTTCTAACTCTTTTTCTTTCTAACTCACTGCCAGAATGGAAAGAAAGCATTTCTAAACAACAGCAACAACACAACTGCATCAAGATTACAGCACCATCATACCAACTCTTCTCCCTATTCGGGGAAAGGCAATAATTATTAAGAATGATTAGCACAGCACTGTCTTCTAAGCTGTGCACAAACATCATGCTAATGAGTCATCACAGCGGTCCATGGGGTAATGACACTTTTGTTCATGTTTCCTGAAAGGGACTGCAAGCAGGGTGAAATAGTATCGAGTAATTTACTCAAGGGGAGCAACAACGAAATAGGCTTCTGCAAGCAAAGTAATTTCTTCTCTTGGAAAGAAGTCACACAGTGAGCACACTTTACATGCTGAGGATTGGGCTGCAAGAGCTTCATGTTCCAAGTTGCCATGCTTTTCTGTGGCAGGGGCTCCTGTGCCTTTAAGAGCTGCATGGGAAACAAAAATTCAACAGCCATAGCATACACATCATGCCAGGAAAGACTGTTGAACTTCTGTATGTCCTACAGCTGTTATTTAAAGCCTTGATATACCACCCTTCATTATCAAATTCCAGGGCAGTCTGAAACATTAAAACAACAACATACTAAAATCACAAATACAATAATCTGCTAGTAAAGGCACCAAGAGCTCTGCCAGAAGAACATGGCAACCCTAGAGATGCTGCAGCCATAGAAACATTGTCAAAGCAAGCAGCAACAACTACCAGCAGCCTCATCCCCACTGCTTGCCTGCAAATGTAATGAGCTCCCATAAGCATTTCTGTACTGGACCAGGGGAGGAAACTTTGTCACTGGGAAGTAGAGGCTGCGCCAAAAACTGTATTCCCCATGTACCCACTGGGATTCCTTGCTTCCTTGCTAGTTAAGAGCTTGACCAGTCCAGTAAGACCTACCGGTAAGTACTGCCCCATCAGACACCCATGGCAAAAACTATGTGGTCGATCCAATCCCATTAGACATGTTCTGACCCATCATAGTCCATACAATCAAAAATTCAAGACAGCTAAGTTTGTTGTGTCCCACACACAATGCCCTGTCACATGATTTGGTCCTGCACTAGAGTCACAGGTCAGAGGTCATCAGCTGCATAAATGTGGTTTTGGATACTTCCTTGAGATTTACAGGTGCAAATGGTCAGACAATTTGACTGGCTTCTAAGAACACTTATGATGCCTAAATGTCTTAATGCTTCAATACTGGAAGGAGAAGTCTTCCCCCCATACTGCAATTGTGCAGTGGACAGAGGACATGACTCAGGCGGCAACAAATAAGGTGACTTTCCATAAACATAAGAAAGATAGAATGTTCTCTCATATTTGGACTCTTTATACAGTTCTATTTGCTTGAATGTCTAACACTGAGCTGGTCTGGACCACTAGCCATTCCCTACTCCTGCTCCCTTGTACACATAGGACTCATAGCCTTGATTTATTGTGATTTAGTTAGTATTGTTTGATTGTGCTTGTTTCTGTTTTGAAAATTAAAAAAACAAACTATTAACAGCAACAAAAAGAAAGAAAAACTCCCTCAACAGTCACACTACAATAATTCCTTAACAGAACCAACTAAATATCACAGAATTGTGAGTTCTCCAGAACTCTACATCAAGCAAGATGCTGAATAAAATAAAAGCAGATGGGGAGAAAAAAAGGAGGGGGACTTGAAGCTGGGAAAAGTTCAGAGACAGGGAACCAAAATGAACAGAGAGGGTAGAGCAACTCCCCTTTGAAAGAAGTTTTACAACATTTGGGGCTTTTTAGTTTAGATAAAATGTGAGCAAGAGGAGGCATGATCGAAATGTATAAATTTATATTACGGTGTGGAGAAAGTGGAACCAGGAAAGTTGTTCTCCTCTTATGATGCCAGAACTCATGGACATCCAATAAAACTTAAGGTTGGAAGGTTCAGGATCAGGGGTCAGCAAGGTTTACCTCGCCTGGCCCAGTTCAGTCCAGCGGAGATCCCTCTATGGGCCAGATTTCTGGTGTCTGTGTCTGCGCAGATGTGATTTTCGGCATCTCAACATGCACAGACATGATTTCCAGCACCGCGGAAGCAAGTCCCCGCCCCACGCTGCACCGGTTTAGCGCAGCACGTGGAGACTTGCCAAGCGGGTGGCTCAGTTTGGGGGTGGCTCATGGGCCGGTTAAACGACCCCTATGGGCCACTTGTGGCCTATGGGCCTTAGGTTGCCTAATCCTGTTCAGGACAGACGAAAGGAAGTACTTCTTCATACAGTACATACTTAAACTATGGAACTCACTTCCACAAGAAGTAGAGACAGCCACCAACTTGGATGTCTTTAAACGAGTATTAGACAAATTAATGGAGGATAAGCCAGGATGGCTATGTTCTACCTCTACTGGCAGAGGAAGGATGCCACTGAATATCACTTGCTGGGAATAGCAAGTGGGGAGAGTGCTTCTTCATTCAGGTCCTGCTTTTGGGCTTCCTATAGGTATCTGGGGTTGCCAGTGTGAGAAGAAGAAGAATTTGGATTTGATATCCCACTTTATCACTACCTGAAGACGTCTCAAAGTGGCTAACATTCTCCTTTCCCTTCCTCCCCCACAACAAACACTCTGTGAGAGGAGTGAGGCTGAGAGACTTCAGAGAAGTGTGACTAACCCAAGGTCACCCAGCAGCTGCATGTGGAGGAGCGGAGATGCGAACCCGGTTCCCCAGATTATGAGTCTAGCGCTCTTAACCACTACACCACATTGGCTCTCACACAACACTGGCTCTCTGAGAACAGGATGCAGGGCTGTTGGACCGGTCAGCACAAAAAAGGTCCCAATGTTTTCCTCCTGGTTTAATTCATATTGGCCACGGCCACGAGTCTGCCGCTGTTGATTGCTTTCAGCATATACAGTATACATGCAAGGGAACAAATTGGGCAGATGCACTGGAGGGGTAGAAATACAAGGAGATTTGGTAACAAGATTCCCTTGGGCTGAGCTATGTGTTTCTAATAAATAATAATAATCCCCCATCGAGGGATGGGGTTACCTCAGTGCACAGTGGCAAACCTACGTGACTGATCTAGAAGAGTGAGGATAAAGTCAATCCCATGTGCCTGTCAGAAATTCCCTCACAATTGACAGAATGGAGTCCCAGGCTCAAAACTCATTTAGCTTCTTCCATAGCCACGGTCCTAGATGCAAACAGCCCCCCAGACATTGCTCTGTCTTCTGCTTTCTCCTTGTCACATATCTCATGTCTCTAAGCTTCTGTCTTCATTACATCTAACTCTCTATTTTAAACTCCTGCCTTTTATCTGCAGAGCAAGGGGGTCCTCATTCAATTGCTTTGAGCCTGTGTGTTGTGTGAATGGTTCATCCCTGCCCCACCTGCTATCACCTCCAAGGAAATTAGTATGACTTTATTACCTTCTTAACACATGTTGATTCCTTCGGAATTAGAAGTGTCAAATACACAGTTTAAGAAGCTGCTTGGCTTAATTAGTTTTTAAATTCATATTAAAATATGAATTCCAGAGGATGAAAATACATGGGCATTGAGTACATTCTAACACTTGAAGGTCTGACACAGTTTTAACACACAATCTTTAATTAAATTCTAACATTTACTGATCCCAGGAATTTAACACCCCACAAACTCACAACAACACTATATATTTAACTAGTCACAGTTTGTTTTCTACCAGTTGCCCTGGGCCTACAAAGCAGAAAGGTAAGGCACAGACTCTGGCCAATGCCACCAGTCAAGGGACCAAGGATCACCGGGAGGCTACTCCTGCTGCCACCCACAAAAAAACATCCTAGCAGGGGAAGATCAGCCTGGCCCTGGCCAGAAAATGAGCAGCTTTCCTGCTTCCTGCCTGAAATAATTCTGTTCCAGGGCTTGATTTCCTGTTCCCACCCCATTGCTTTTTCATTGCGCCTATTAGATTGTGAGCCTGCAGACAGTCTTACCTTTTTTCAATATCTATACAACTCAGGGGGTGGGGGGAATATCACTTTATGTAGGTGAGCAACAACAACAATATAAGTAGAAGCATGTTGTGGAAATAGTTGTCTCTCACAATACAGTGGAACCTCGGTTTATGAACACCTCGGTTTATGAATTTTCGGTTTATGAACGCCGCGGACCCATCTGGAACGGATTAATTCACTTTCCATTACTTTTAATGGGAAAGTTCGCTTCAGTTTATGAACGCTTCAGTTTATGAACAGACTTCCGGAACCAATTACACCCATGTTTCAGTTTATGAACGCTTCAGTTTAAGTACTTCACGGACCCGTCTGGAACGGATTAATCCACTTTCCATTACTTTCAATGGAAAAGTTCGCTTCAGTTTATGAACGGTTACTCCGCGGACCATCTGGAACGGATTAATCCACTTTCCATTACTTTCAATGGGAAAGTTCGCTTCAGTTTATGAACGCTTCAGTTTATGAACAGACTTCCGGAACCAATTGTGTTCATAAACCGAGGTACCACTGTATGTTAAATATGCAGCTCATCCATTCCCTTTAATAGGTAATAGCGTTAATGCCCCACACATTCCAGGCGCCATACATTCCAAAGCAACCATTCTTCCTGATCAGACACCCGTCCTCCCTGCTTCTGCCTTCCCGAGTGGAGCTCTTTCCCTAAATATCCCCAGGGGCTTTCGCAGCAGGCCAGGCTCCTCCTGGACCACCACCTCCCCCTCTCCTTGCCTCTCCTTCTTGGCATGCAGGCACCCGGCCACTCGCAGCAGCCTGTGCGGTGGTGCGGGGGCACCTGAGGCCCTGCAGACAAAGGCCGCTCTGTGGGCCCCATTGGCTGGGAATTGGCTTTATTCTTTGTTTGGAGGAACACTTGCCATTTGTTTCTTCACGCACCAGGCCCTGCTCTGGCGGCCTGTGTTCCTTTCTTTCTTTTGTGTGCTCTCTCCCCACTCTCACTTTGTAAACAAGTAAATGGATTAGGAAACCCTTGCAGGGGGTGGCCCCACCGTCTTCCCTGCACAACATACCCAATGAAACAGAACTGGCCTGCCCCTGTCCACATGACCACTGACACAATCCCATTGGGAGACAACAGGCCAAATCTTCAGACAACAACAACAAGAAGCGAATACTTAGCATTTACATAGAGGTTTAAGCATGTTCAACAAGCCTGAAAACATTGCCTCAGTAATCCTTACAAGAACTCTCTGGGGAGAGCCTTCCCAAACTAGTACAAATACCCTTCCCGCCTAATTTCAGAGAGTGGGAGCATTCGCAGAAAGGCCTCCAATCCGGGGGTGGGGCGCTTATGCATCATTCAGGAAAAGAGGAATCACATCGCCAAAAAGGGGGTCAAAAATAGAGCACACATGGGCATTAAATCCACATATGAAGTATGCATGAAATCATAGGTGCATAACTGCTATCATTTAAATAGAAGTACGCGGGTGGCGCTGTGGTCTAAACCACTGAGCCTAGGGTTTGCCGATCAGAAGGTCGGTGGTTCGAATCGCCGAGATGGAGTGAGCTCCCGTTGCTCGGTCCCAGCTCCTGCCCACCTAGCAGTTCGAAAGCATGTCAAAGTGCAAGTAGATAAATAGATACCGCTCCGGCGGGAAGGTAAACGGTGTTTCTGTGCGCTGCTCTGGTTTTGCCAGAAGCGGCTTAGTTATGCTGGCCACATGACCTGGAAAAACTGTCTGCAGACAAACGTCGGCTGCCTCGGCCAGTAAAGTGAGATAAGCGCCGCAACCCCAGAGTCGTCTGCGATTGGACTTAACTGTCGGGGTCCTTTACCTTTACCTTTTAAATAGAAATACAGTACACCTCACCATAGTGGGGAAGGCTCTGGCTAGGTGAGCTGTGTGCCTGCTCAGACAGTGGTCTAACTGTGGATGGCGGCTTTCCCTTTTTACACATTTTTAAACCAGGCTTGGATCAGACAGCCCTTCAAAAAGATGGCTTCCCTCTCTACAGCAGAACACACATGGCTACCTTGCCTCCAATTATCTTAATGCACGGGCAGGGATATGTGGGGAAAGGCCTTCCCGCAGGTACACACATCACAAGCTGTTGTGGGCTTCAAATGGAAGTGTCTTTGGAAATGGACCGGCAGCCAGAGCAAATGTTTCCAAAACTATTATGACGGCGGTAACTGTGAGCATTTTCACCCCTCCCATTCTGAAAATCTGGTGATATCTGCTGTTGGGAGGGAACAGTTAGGAATTGTTACTTTGTTGTTTTTCAGTCCTGACTCTGCTCTCTGCCGTGTGCTGTGTGCAGTTTAATATCTTCTGTAGACAAGATGGCTAAGTGAGAGGCTGTAACACTCACAAAGCCAGATCTGTAAATATGCAGTAGTTAATAGAAATAAATGAGGAATGTTTTGAAACCTCTACAAATGCTTCTGCTGTTTACTGCTGATTTGGTGCTCATAAAGCCCAGTTATGAGTCCATGATTCCCGGGTGTATGCTGAAGGTGTTCCAGACGTCCTGCCCAGGCATAGGGGCCTAAGAAGACCTGGACAGATCCTGGCATTTACCCACATATGGTAGCAGGCGGATGGTTGCTGGTAGCAGACTGGTGGTTGCAGATGGCTATTGATGGTTGGATAATTGGATGTTTCTGATCCATTTCCATCTGATGCTGCACATCGGAGTTGAGCTGTGAGCTGAAGCTGTTTTTCAAGCTGCTGTTTGATTTACAGAAAGGTATGTTGCTGGCTGCCAGGAAGACAGCAGAGACGCTTTTCCAGTTTGCCTGTTAATTGTGCTGAGTGGGGAGAGAAGTTGCTGAGAGAGTCAAGAGTATTTGGGGTGCATGAAGGGAAGTGTCTTGCTGTTAACTAAACACAGGCATGGCTTCTGCACATTCTGGCCAGATGTCTCTATCTTTTCCTCTCCTTACACCAGAGACCTATCCTACATGGCAGGTCAAAATGAAAGCACTTTTACAAAGGGAAAAGCTTTACCATATTATAGAAGATGACCCCCCTAATGAGGATGATGATGGATGGCCAGCGTGGCATGAGGCAGACATGAGAGCCAGGGGGACAATTATTCTGAGTGTCCAGGACCAGTTGTTGGTCAACTTGGAGAACCAGCAGACTGCACGGGCTGTTTGGAATAAACTTCGAGATATGCATCTAAGACAAAATGCAGGATCCAGTGTGCTTTTCTTTAAAAAGCTGTGTAGGCTGGAATTGCAGAAAGATGGTGATTTGCCCAGCCATCTAGCCCAATTAAAACGTCTCAGACAGGATCTTGTCCAGCGAGACTTAAATATTTCAGAAGCTGTTTTTGCAATGCTTATCATAAACAGTTTGGATGAATCTTATGATGCTGTAGCTGCTCAATTGTCGTCTTTGCCCAATGACCGTCTAACAGAAGATTATGTGTCTAGCGTGCTCTTGAATGAGTGGGATCGCAGACAGACTGCTAGAGAAAGCAGGGACAAGGCTGTTGGAAATGCCTACAAGCCTTCAACAGGGGAAAGTGAAAGTGTTGCAAAAGCTCTTAAAATGCGCCGCTGTTTTTCTTGCGGAGAGGTCGGCCATTTTAAAAATCAGTGTAAAAACTCTTCAAAGAAGAAGGGCAACTTCAAAGGCAAAGGCTCAGCAGATATGTAAATAAACCTACAGTGCAAGACTGGAAGGCGCTGAAACGCATAGTTAGGTATTTAAAAGGCACTATGCATTACAGGTTGAAGCTTACTAGCCAAAACTCTGGAGGTCTTGAGATCTATGCCGATGCCAGTTTTGGTAGTGATACAACTGATGGCAAGAGCACCTCAGGTGTGTGTTATTTGTACAATCAGTGCCTATTTGATTGGTCTTGTAAGAAACAGGCAACAATAAGCATGAGTTCATGTGAAGCAGAACTCAACGCTTTAAATTTTTCCCTCATGAATGTAGAGTGGTTATTGCAACTATGTGAGGATATGAGAGTTAAAATTTGTTGTCCAATTCAAGTTTATCAGGACAACAAAGCCTGCATAGAACTAATCCATTCAGAAGGGTGCAAGCAAAGAACAAAACATTTGCTAATCAAATTGCACCGTGCCAGAGAATGCATTCAGAAGGGAGTTGTAAAAGTCTCATATATGCCAGGGAAAGAAATACCTGCTGATGCTTTGACTAAAGCTGTTAATAAGGAACAACTTGGTATATATGTAAAGAAATTGCTTTTGTGCTAGATTTTCATAATGGTCAGAATGAAAAGGGGGAGGTTGTGAGCATTTTCACCCCTCCCATTCTGAAAATCTGGTGATATCTGCTGTTGGGAGGGAACAGTTAGGAATTGTTACTTTGTTGTTTTTCAGTCCTGACTCTGCTCTCTGCCGTGTGCTGTGTGCAGTTTAATATCTTCTGTAGACAAGATGGCTAAGTGAGAGGCTGTAACACTCACAAAGCCAGATCTGTAAATATGCAGTAGTTAATAGAAATAAATGAGGAATGTTTTGAAACCTCTACAAATGCTTCTGCTGTTTACTGCTGATTTGGTGCTCATAAAGCCCAGTTATGAGTCCATGATTCCCGGGTGTATGCTGAAGGTGTTCCAGACGTCCTGCCCAGGCATAGGGGCCTAAGAAGACCTGGACAGATCCTGGCATTTACCCACAGTAACATCTATAAGCAGAATGCAAGTAATAACCATGGAACCAAAGAGCTGAAAGAGACCATGAGCTTATCCATGTCCCCCTGTCCCCCAGGAGAATGCAGTGGGTGTGCCGCAGAGAATGGCGTCTGAAGGCAGACGATGCTATTACACTGTGAGGCAAGACTCAGTCTGGTCACATGTTGCTAGGCAAGGCACAACCACACAAGGTCTTTAGCCAGTCCTTACCTGGAGACAACTCATTTATAGGCCAGCCGTCTGAACTTATTGTAAATTCTACACGTAGAACAGTCACAGGCCTATCCTGGAGATTATATCTCATCCATTTTTCTGGTTTCTTTTCTTTTGTTTTCTTTCTACAAAGATTGTGAACCGTCACGCCAGGAAGCAAATGAAAAAGCCCAAAGAAAGTAGCTTTGTCTATAAGCCACAATCTGATTCTTCTGATCCGATTTCAGGCTTTTCAATAGAGTTAAACAAAACCAAACTGGTTGTGTAACTTGCAATTCCGCCCCCACCCCCCTTGCTTCTGCCTCAGCAAATACAGTATAAAAGGTTTAAAAACACAGAGCTTGATTAAGGGACTACAGAAGCCTTAAATGACAAAGCAGTCGTGCCCACAGCAGGAGTGGGGAGAAAAGAAGGAGCCAACAAAACACAGATCAGGCCACGAGTCTATGAACCACATTTCCAGCAGGTCTGATATACAAAGGCCTTAGCCTGCCAAACCTGTGCTGGGAAACAGCTTTAGCAGCAGTCCACTCCAAATGCTGGACAAACTTGGGAGAAGGGATAAGCAGAGTTCTGAAGCAGATGGATCCCCCATAATTATTTGAGGGAAAGAATGTGCTTCCAATGTGCTCTAAATGTATACAGTAGCCATAGTCACCCCCTACAAGCATTTCAACTTTTCTTTAATGCAGAAATCTAGGGTGTTTTCAGACGGCTGTTTTATAACATTGTCTCCACAAAGTTTCTTACTCCCCCCCACCCTGGCATGCATATGACACCATCAGCCTTTTGCAATCAACCCTTGCCCCTGCTTCCTTTCACCCATTTCTTCAGCAAACATGGAAAATCCAAATTTTGCAAAAGTCTGGGACAGCATCACAAAAAGGTGCACTTTCATCCCTTAGCTTTAAGAGGGTGTGGTTTTGACATGGGCAGTAGGGATGTGTGAAATCTGTCAATTTTGGTTTCTCTCAGTATCTCATTTCTCCAGTCATCACTTCTCCAGATTCTCACATCAGTTTACAATATATATTTTTTTTAATCTTCTTGAAAATCGACCAGCATTTTACCGTAAATTTCTCCTAACGTACACATTCTTGCAAAGCAATTTCCCCTAATTTAATGCATTTTTGTAACTTATTTTCACAAATATATGAATTTTTATACACGCTTTGTCCCAGTATAGTATATGCACACATTACTTGTCTGTGGAACTGCATTGCCAAATTCAGAGATACACACATTTTGAAGGATGACTCTGTTTTGGTTCATCTATTGTTCTGGAAAGTGGGAATTAGGCAGATTCACCTTTAAATGTGAACTGAATCACATTTCTCCTCCATCCCTAGGAGGCAGTGACATTCTGGGTAACTTTCCTCTTCTGGTTTCTCCTCGCTTGATCGCACCCAAACCATTTTGCTTCAGCCTGTCATTTCTTTTATTTGTACAAATAATAGTTCTGAAGAGCTCAGGACCTCCAAATAGTGACTGTGGACATGTTGCTACAGCTTGTTGCTTTAATTTTTTAAAACACTGAATTGAAGGTCTTCATTAATTCTGGTATCTATTTATCACAAACCACCACTATAAATGATTCTGACTTTTAAGTGAGGTGGTATCTGGCAATTTCATTTTACCTGTGTCTTTATATGGAACACTTAGGTCAGGCATCCCCAAACTGCGGCCCTCCAGATGTTTTGGCCTACAACTCCCATTATCCCTAGCTAAGAGGACCAGTGGTCAGGGATGATGGGAATTGTAGTCCAAAACATCTGGAGGGCCAAAGTTTGGGGATGCCTGACTTAGGTAATGTTTTTCATTCATATAATGCTAATTAGCACGTGCCAGCAGAAAACTTAACTTATTTCTTGGCAAACTGGAACCCATTTTTATAATAAAAAGGAAAGGTTTACAGAATGCTGAAGTGCCTTACAGTAATTTCAAAATACAAAAAGGCAACGCCAGATGGGAAGGGCAGCACTTCCCTTCATAACACAGCAAAGTCTAGCAAATGGTATCCTGTATTACAAAGCCTGTCTATATCCTCAGTTCTCCATTGGATATTTTCCTATGCCTTTCTCTTCTAGCTGGCATTTTCTACATACACAAAGTTAGATGAAGACTTTGCTAGGGCCAGTGGGTTGCATGCATACTCAAAGTAGGACCACTGAAATAAATGAGTCATGCCTATTTTTTTTTAATGGGCCTACTCTGAGTAGGACTAACATGGAACACAAGCCAATATGATTGCAAAGAAAGAACCGTTGGAAAAGGGAGGGGAGGACTGACCACGGCAAATCAGAATTTTGAGGTTTCTAGTGGAATTTAAAATAGAAATAAAATAAGTGCACCCAGGTCTATGCAATGCCTGCCTACGTCTCAGCAACCACAAAAACTTGTAAGTGGTGAGAGTGATGAGGAGAGCAGTGGAAGAGCTCTTTTTATTACAGACACATCCCGGCATGATCTGCTCACTGCTGTGAACAGGGATAGAGTACAATCAAATAGCAGCAGTTTAGGATGGTGTGGATGGTCCAAGGCCATTCTACAACCAACAAACAATGGACAAGCAATGGCCTTATGTTCACAAAGGCAGCATCAGAAAGCATACATACACACAACCATACACAGTCTCCGATTCACACTCAAATCTAGTGTCTGGATAGAAATATGTGCTTTAAGTGATAGGCATAATTTTGTCATAACATCGCTTTTTAAAGAAAATATGATTAAGGCATATTACTGACTTTCCCAACGCCTGGGATTTTTTCCTAAGTAAGATTCTACCTCATTCGGGCTCAGTTCTAATCTCCTGGATGCTATCATCATCATAATTTTACATCTGAATTTGGAATCAGCGAAGGATATTTTGCTGCTGAAATCTTAGCTGGGTGGGTCCTTTCTCTAAGGCACATTCTGGATCACAAAAATGAATAAATAGTCAGAAACAAGCTTGTTAAAAGGGTAGGTTAGGTATTGCTTTGTCTGTCAGTTTCACTAGGAAGTTAGACTACATGTTTTATGGGCATCATTTATTCCTAGGGAGATTAGATTGCTTTGGCTGTTTAATGGGAAGTAAGTGCTTTCCCACCCTTTCCAGTATACTTCCCCATCACTTTGCTTATCACAGAAAGTCTGATATTTTGCAATAGTGGAATGGTTGCAAATGACCTCCCAATCTATAACTGTGCAGCCTGGATTTTCCAGTATGTGATTGAATCCCACCCTAAAATAGTGACACTCTAGCAGCAAAACAAGTTTGAAAATTTCATAAATGATGTAACACAACCTTTCGAAGGCAGAGGCTCAAATAAATGAGTCATTAGGGCTGGACAAGCCCATAGATGCACATGGGCCCCAATAAATCTCAAGCTTTGCAAACAAGTGTTGGATTTGCATTATGCCATAGTAGAGATGCTCAGAGTTTGTCAACCTCAAAACAGTTGGGGTGGTATTTGATTGTTATTCATTTCATATTTGAAACTCCCCCCTCCTTTGGAACTTATTATTTATAATCAGTCTGGGTAGTTTCTTCTCCTTCCAAACAACTTCAAAATTAATAGACCCTCCAACAAAGCAAGGTTCAGGTTTGAGGTGGCCCTAGCAAAATACTGGGTTGTGAGGCATCTCCTTTTTCAGGGCTTATCTCGCTGTGGTGATAGGACTTTGAACAGAATTAGAGGGATAGGTCTACCCTGTCCTTACATTTCCCACAATTCCTCGGAGATTCTGAGGGAAATTAAAATGGTGGCAAACAGCAATGGGTCCCCACAGGTGCCCCAAGATGCCAAGTTTTGGTCCTGGCTGTTTTTCACTTCATCTAAGAGTGAAAGTCTTATCAGCCAAAAGAAAAGCATAGGACTCTGGTTACTATACCAGTATACAAAATTTGCCATGCCAGTTTTCATGGTTACCTGAAAACAATCACCTTGAACTCTCCCAGCAGTACCTCAAGCGTTATTGATTACATAAGTAGAAATATTGTTTCCTACAATCTGAATTTTCAGATTCATTTGAGGGGCACAGGGCTTTAGGCAATGGGAAACTCAATGTAATATGCTAGTACAAACTTTGTAAAATTATACAATAGGAGACTGAGATCTAGAAAGAAGAAACATTGACTTATTACAACCAAAGTCAAAACAGCTTCTACCATAGGTTTCAGCTCTCCACTGGTGGTTCCACAGAATTGCTTCCCTCCATGCACCACACCTGGAATACTTTGGTTCCTGCTATCCTTACATTCTCCACCCCTTCTTAAGAGGCCTTTCTCATTCTGCTTTTGTGTAATCCATCCTTATACATATTCCCTAGCAAGAAAATCCCAGTGAGTTCAATGAAGCTTAACCCCAAGTATGTCTTTTGGAGGAGGGGGAATACTGTTGCAGCCAACCTGGTAGGTCACTGAAATGTTTGTTGGAAATGGTTAGACAGAGATTAGGTTCTAATTTTACTCCTCTTTGTTTTTTCATAAGGCCTCATTTTGCATGGCATTTGTTTTCAAATCCTGCCTTGAATAGGGGTTGGTACTTGCATTTTAAGGTCGTACGTTTCCCCTCTCTTCCACTTTGTCTATTTAAGGGCAACTGCTGAGTACCAGGCAGAGTCAAACGCTTTTCTGAAGTCAATGAAGCGAGCAACTATTTAGCCCTGGGGTGCAAGTATTTTTAATGTGCAGATGTGGCCGTGGCTAGTTTTCAAGTGTAGAAGCCAATACTGTTAAGTCACTTGCAAGTGTCACACAGCTAGGATCAACAATAGTGAGCGAACATCCCTTCCACAACAGAAAATATCTAATTAAAAATCGCCTCACAAACAAATCTAGATTTAGGGCCTCTGCAGATTGGTGTCTGTGGTTTGGTTTGGTTTGGTAGGTATATGCTGCACATTTTCAACATTACTGCATATGGAGAAGAAACGAAAGTAAACAAACCAAGAACATTTGTGCTTTGAAAAGTTACAGGATTTCATCAGAAAGCTACTCGACACTCACTGTATGGAAACAAACCAGAACATTTTCACTGAAATTTTTGTAAGTGCAGACAGTATTGAAAACCTGAATGTGTACAATCACCCAAATACCACCATGAGCGCAAATCATCCTGACTGCTCAATAAAAAGGACGTCTGGAGGAGCAAGCTTTGTGCAAGCAAGTCAGGATGAATGCTGAATAAACAGGTCAAGTTCAGCATGACTGACAGGTGATAAGGGCCCTACATCCTCCTAACCCTGCTCCATTTCAGCCAAGTTATCTGGAAGTAGGTACCCCTGAGAGAGGGAGAGAGACTATTGACACTCCTCTGCAGTTGCTTTGCTCTCTCTCAACACACATCCTCTCCCCTTCAACCTACTTTCTTTCTCAGGGGTGATTTATCCTGGGGAAGTAAAAAAGATAGGAGAATGTATTCTATTCCTGTGGGACACAATGCATGCATGCCACCAGTATATAAAAACAGAATGTACCACGCAGGAGGGAACTCTCCTTTACAGAGTGCCCTCATCATCTTTCCTCACCCAGTTGTTGGGTTGCTTCCCCACCAGCTGGATGGATGGGCTGACACTTTAACCACCCTCAATCTTCCCAGACTCTGGCTTCTTCCCCTTTCAAAACCTGGCTCAGCTAGCCTCCCTGGAACTGGAACAGCCCCCACCCCACCCCCGCTAACGTCCATCACCATGTCTTCTGGTTGTCTTTACCTATCTCAGCTGACTCTACAAGCACTCCCAGGTTTCGGGCTGGTAAATGTCAGTTCTGAATATCCACTTTCGTTTTGGAAATGGAGATGATTTTCCAAAGAGGCTGCCAGTTGTGGGTGGGGGGCGTGGGAGGGTATGAGGACTCCTCACACTTAGGATGCCAAAAAAATAAAAATAAAGACCGGCACTCCCATGTAAGCGCCTCTTTCTTTCTTTTATAATGCATTATGGATGATGTCATCTGAGAAGACCCTTGGGTCACTACTCCAATAAAATCTGACATTTAGTCCAGCTAAATGTACCAACTACATTAGTCGTCATACTGTAGGCGTGAAATACTGAGTAATTTTCAGCTGCCCTTTCCAACCTATTAGAAGAATATACTCTAACAGGTGTGCAATCCCAAAGATTCTGTACACCTATCTGGTAAGAACCATGGCTTCTTAGGTTAAAGTCTCAAGGAGTGGGCATGGGGCAAGTAAAGTGAAAAAAATGGGGGAGGGGGTCTCATGCATTCAAGAGATTATTTCTCCACTCTGAAGGTCTGGGTCTCTAGAAGCATTTGCAGTACTTCCTCATATTTAACCAGGGTCAGTCCAAGACATTCTGCTGCCTGAAGCAAAGGGCAAGATGGCCTCCCTCTCCATTCCACATGCAGAATGTCCCGAGCACGCCCTGCCCAAGGAGGACAAGTGGCTGGTAGTTGACAAAGCACACACGGTGGTAGCATGCTTCAGACAACTAAGTAGCTGGCATCCCCTCTCCAGGCTTGTGCTCCGAGCTGGACGGTCGGAACGGCAGCGTAACCATGCCTCCACTCAAACTTAAGTACCCTTGTCTGATGGCACACCCGCAAGCAGCCTGAGACTTCTCCTGTACAGAAGTTGCCACAGTGACTGTCTCTTCAAGCTCTTCCTGGTCCTGGGGGACAACAGAAGAGAGGATATAAGGGATTCTATCACCACCACCCTTCAGGCACCTGAAGGCACCTCATCCTCCACTCCTGGTGTGTCCTGCCTTTTCTCCAGCATGGCTCCTGTGCCATGTCTTGCACCCCCCTCCCCTGTCTCCTCCTGCTCAGACTCTTCTCCTCCCTCCAGCTCTGGCTCCGCCCAAGCAGGATGCGCAAAAACCCCCTGCCCCCTTCCCCTGGGTCAGACTCAGGCCCCACAACTGCTGCCACCCACTCCTGAGTCCCTTGCCAATCCCCGACACAGAAGCTGACTGGCCTGGAAATTGACTCCTTACTTCAGCAGCATAAACAGAACGTTGCCTTCCACCACACCTGAGGGGAGCAGGCTAACTTGTGGGGCACAAATCTGTTGCCTGAGGCAGACGCCTCACTCTGCCTAATGGTAGGAACGGCCGTGCTCATAAATGCTTGAGGCAGAAGAAATATCTGTAAAGAATCCTAAGCAGATGGTTCTTCTCATTGAAGTGCACCAAGCACAGGGCCAGCAGAGATCCCTCAAGTAAACAATGATTCACCAGCTGAGAGGCCTTTAGGTCACACCTCTGTGGAAACAACTCCAGATAAGTACCTGAAGGGTGGAAAGGGGTAAATGCAAACTCACTGCAGGCTGCAGTTTCCCTGGTGTTTGCACTCCAATCCTGCCCCATCAATTTCATACCATGATGTGTGGGTGGGGAAGACTTGATGCAGAAGAGAGAGCTATGCTGTGGCGGAAACGGCCTGCTTGTTATTTTCTCCTCCCTTTCACAAGCAAGATACATAGTGCTGGAGAGGGGCGGCAGGCAGCCAAAGATAGAAAGCTTCACAAAATAGCAGGACATTGATACAGGGAAGTGGGTAGAGGCTGAGGAAGACTTGCTAGTGATGACTGACAGTTTTGTCTTTTAATTTTACAGGCTACATGAATTCAGCACTGAGCACTTAACCAATATTTATCCTGCCCTTCTTTCCAAAGGAGCTCAGGGTAGCAAACCTATAAGTAATAAAAACAGTGATAAAATATTCTAAAAACATTTCAACCAATGATTTCAAGGTTGCCAGGAACAATGCTTTAAACTTCCTCCTAAAAAGCAATAATAAAGGAGGCAGATACAATAAGAGAGGCAGGCCCAGTGACGGGTCAACGCCAGGCAGGCATTCCACAGTCACAGCACCACCAGCCAGGCCTCACCTGCCAATCGTAGGGTCCAAGATGGTTCATAGTAAGAAAGGCACTCTTTTAGGTACTTGTGTCCCAAGCCATTTAGGGCTCTGGGCGCTAGTACTGTCACATTTCATAAGGCAGATTACACAGAGAAAGCACATGTGATAGGAAAATGTGACACTCCTGAAATAAATAATAATTAAAAAAACATTGGGAGAAAGTGTTTGTGTCCCTGCAAAAACTCGTTGCAAATGGGGCAGTAAAACCACTGTAAAAAAACAACCAACCAACCACTGCTGAAACAGCAATGCCTTTCTCACTTTGCAAAGAGCACCCAAGAAGGTCAGAGGTAGCATGAGGTAAGTCTCAGTTTGCACACACACACACCTCTTCTAGATTAAGGGAGGGCATGGCTGAGGGAGCCAGGTCCAGTGATGCCAAAACCACAGATCATTGCATGTTCTGACAACAGACCACTCCTTGAGATGGGGAAAAGAACTCAGGAGCCCTGATTTCTGGCAACTCTGAAGTCCTTATTGTGAAAGTGGCTACCAGCATGTGTTGCTCTGAGGCAATCGGCTGATCAAGAGGGAACTACATATAAGCAATCCTGCTAGCCAGAAGTTCCAGACTGTGGGCTTCCTTAAAAGAAAAAGAAGAAAGACTCAAGCCCTTGCAGAATGAGAGATAAAAAAGCAAAACCCTGTCCATAAATTATTTAGAGCTACTGGAGAGCAGCGAGGTGGCGAAGTTTGCTGCTGATGGTTGAAACAACAACAAAAAGGATTGTGAGGAACTCCAGAAGGACTTCGTCAAGTGAATGGTCAATTAGCAAATGCTATTCAATGTAAGCAAGTGTAAGGCAATACATAATATGTATCTCCATGGCAGGAGCATACGAAGTGGGGGGCGGAGGGGGCGGGCCGCCCAAGGTGCCACTCTAGGGGGTGACAAGATGGGGCAGTGCGCATCTAACGTAGCTAGCCCAAAACAACTTACAGGCACTTGAATGTTCTCAGTTGAAATAGTATTTCACAATCCATGCTCGATCTGGGAAATATCACTGTTTGCTAGAATTCTATATGCATTTAGCCCAAGGGAGAGGGTGAAAACATGGCATCCTGGGAGCATCTTGATCACTGCTGCTGGTCAGCAGCTGGTCAGTGTCTTTCTGATGGGAAACTTCTGGTGGCTCCCTACTCACCTGAGTTTCGGTTGGCCTTCACTAGGGACTGAGTCTTTAGTGTACTAGGCCTTGCCCTGTGGAATTTCATACCAGTGGAGGTTCCCTGCCTTCTTTCAGGTGTCTCCTGAAAACGACGCCGTTTAGACAACCTTCACAATACAGTGGAACCTTAGGTTGTGGATGTGATCCGTGATGGAGGCACGTCCACAACCCGCAGCATTCGCATCCTGAAGCTCCACATCTGCGTAGGCGCTGGCGCAATTTTGCGCTTCTGCGCATGTGCAAAGCGCAATTTGGCGCTTCTGCAGATGTGCGAGCAGTGAAATCAGAAGTAACCCGTTCCCGTACTTCTGGGTTTCCCACGGTCCACAACCTGAAAACACGTAATCTGAAGTGTCCGTAACATGAGGTATGAATGTATTATTTTTTCTTGAAACTGGAATCTACGGATGTTTTGCTGATGTTTTAAGCTAAGCTTTATAGATACATATAGACTGATCTTATCGTGTTTCAGGTGTAAGCGCCTTGTTATATTTTATGAAAGAGCATATTATACATTTTCAAACAAACGAATAGGCATGTAAAATTAACATGGCTGCACTTTCCAATGTTTCGGTTACTAAGTCAAGTAAGGATGCTAAATCAGATCCCGCTTTATTTATGTCGTTGCAACATGTTACGGAATGCTTTCCAATTTTAAAAAATGTCCCAAAAGACCCCCATCATTGCTCAAGTGTAGCATCTCTCATCAGAGTGGCAGAGCATTTCAAGCTGGTGTTTAGGCAAGGGATTATCCCTACTCAACAGACGAAGCTCTAACCTGATGCTCGTTGACATGAACATGACCTCCCCAAGGTTGCACAGGGCATTTGTGACAGTTGGGAAGAGCAGCTGAGTCAGCCCACTCTGAGGACACCTGACTCCCTACTTATACCAGTTCGGAGGTTACATAGCCACACCATCCCTTGAAATTCGGCATGTGACTAGGGACAATGAAAGTATTGCTTTCATCATCAAGAGCGGTGCAGTGGTTAGACAGTGGGGCTAGAGATTCCCAAGTTCAGATCCCCACTCTACCACAAATCTCACTGGTTGACCTTGGGCCAGCAGCTCTTCCTCAGTCTAGCCTACATCATAGGGCTCTTATAAGGATATGTTTAGTATGTGTGAAGGAGTGTGTGAAATCCTGTACGTTGCCCTGAGATCCCTGGAGAAATCACAGGCCATTAGAACATAAGAGGAGCCCTTCTGGGTCAGGCTAATGGCCCCTCTAATCAAACGTCCTGTTGTTACAGTGGCTGGCGGCCAGATGTTTATGAGAAGCCTACAAGCAGGAATTGAGTGCAGCAGCACTCTCCTGAAGTTTTCTGCATCTAGCATAAATGTAACATAATAAATAAAACACACCTGTATTTCCAGAGTTTTCAAAAAAACATCTCTACTGGGTGGCTGTGTTGTGCATATGCAGGTCTACTGACAGCACCCAGCACCTTCATGCAGCTGCCATCCTGGCACATTTCACCAATCCTTTTCCCCCACCCTGGGCATCTGGCTATTGGCTTACTTGTGACCATTTTAATTTCCCACAATGCCCTGGGGCAATGCTGTATTTTTTGGGGTGGGTGGGGAATTTAAATGGCTGCCCACTGCTGCCGCTGCCAGGTAATCCCATGGTTGGGGTGGGGAGCTCTGACTGAGAAGGGGCCCCACTTTGCTGAGGGCGTCTATAAATCTGTGGTTGGGCCTGTGTGTTGCGACCCTTCCCCTGGGGAGAAAAAAAGCACACCACCTCCCAAAACTGCAGTGGGGTGAAAAGGCTCTCTTTTTCCATCTGTTCAACTAAGACTACAGTGGCAGTTTTCATTCTGTATTCCATAGAGTTCTGGGATTCCTGAGAAGTCAGGATGGACAACTTAGAAGAAGCGTAAGCTGAACTAGAGTCAGTATTCTAGGTAAAGGATTTTGCTTCTTATCAGCTTATACAGATAGTGGAGTAGAACTCCAGACAACCAGGTGGTTATTCTCTCCCTTCCACCAAAAAATAAATAGTAAAATTTAAAAAATGGTTTAAGATGCTGTCAGCTGCATTATTACAGGGCGTCTGTAAACATGCAAAAAGTTCTGCACATGTCAATCCACGATCTGCTTCACTGCTCAAAGGAGCATTCCTTGTATGTAACCTGAAACCTGTTTGTCTCACAGCTGAAATGGGTCCCTCAATAGGCAACAGTGGGAGCCACAAGTTGGGATCCTAATTATCTACTTCTCCTTTGGCAACACAATGCCATCGCCACTGAGAATGGAGGGGAGCGGATAGAGATCACAGCAAAGTGCAGAAAGTCCTTGTAAGGTAAAGAGCTACAGACTCAAATCAAACAGATCCCTGCCCAATTAAACCACAACTTGCTCTATTTCTACACAACACAGACACCTTGTGGTCGATTTATATATTCCCATCTTAATAACTTGCATATGTCCCTGGCTGGGCAATTAGCAAGTTTTGTCACTGTTGTTTTTGCTGCAACAGACCAACTCGGCTTTTACCCCTCTGGGTTTTGTCACTCGGTGTAAAATAATGAGCCAAGTTTCACTATCTCTACATTCATTCCATGTAACGTGCTCTGCCAACCATTCCTGCTCATTCCGCTAAACAAGTCAGCTGGTTCTGAGCTAGTTCCTGATTGGCCTCTCCCCTTATAATTACTGCCACATCCGTTTCCAGTTATCCCTGCTGGAATCTGCACCTGTGCTTTGCTTTTGGCCTTATGCTCCTAGGCCCCAGCAGTTGTATTATTGCACCCCCACTCCACCCTGCGAGTGGTGTGAGATTTCAGGGGGTCCAGGCCCCGGGTTCAGTTTCCTTGGAATGGGGGACAGTGGAGACTGTGGTGTCTCAATGATATATAGTATGGTTTATTTACACATATATACAACCTCAGCCTAAGATGGAGGGGCTCACGGCATTAAAACCCCAAAAGGTCTTGCTCAGTGCTTTTTTCAATAAAAATAGGTGCTGGAACCCACCATGAAGTTGTTACAGTAAGTTGCCAGGTGACCCTGAGCAGCCCTGAACAGATGTTGGTTTGACAACAGCTGCATTCAGGGCCCACAGAGGTGCTAAAAACTATGGCAAGCTGTCCCCTAGCTGGTTTGGGTTCCTGGTTCTGGTGCAGGCCAAATAAATGTGCCCCCACCTCCCTCATTTTCTTAAGATTCAGGAGGATGACTAGGGCAACTCGGAAGGACCCACGCACAAACGCATGTGTGCACAATGGAAGAGGCCTGGCTGGAAGGCTTACAGCCTGCCACCGCTACACGGGAGACAGATTGAAGACCAAGAAATCTAAATTGGCCCCACCCCATAGCTTGACCATAATTAGGAGTTAGGAGGACTCATAAAAAGCGTAGACTCACACAAGCTGGCCAGCTTCCGTTTTGACTTGAAATGTCAAAAAGACATCAATGTTGTAACCTTTCCTCATAATGGCCTGGGACCAGATCACATCTGTGGCTCCCTCAGTATATCCAGCTACTCTCAGGCCTATGCCTTGTAATAGGGAGAGACTTCCAAACCTCGTGCAATTTGCAGGGTGGACTTAATCCTGTTTGAGCACTAATGCTGGGGGGGGGGAGCCGAACAGGTGCAGGTGTCAGGCCAGGCTGAGGAGGGGATTAGCTGAGAAGACATCCCTGTAGGTGCTCTGCTGTCTCTCTCCACATAATCTGACAAGGGACTAAACTAGTTACCACTAGCAAGGACGATAACGTTTATCTGGGGTGCGGGTGGGGTGGCAAGTTTCTCCCCTGTGGTGTCATTAATCGGGCATGTGTGTACTACTGCTCACAGGAGGAACTAAAATAATTTTTGCCACACTGTTGGGGGCTACATATTTTTTAAAAACAAAACAAGATAGTCTATTAAAGCTACATTCTGGATGTGAGCCAACCTTGATAAAACATGACGCTGTTTTCCAGATCCTCCCCTCCTCACTAGCTCTTATGCCTACTGCTTGAGTGGGGAAATCCTTGTGTGCAGTGATGTGTATCTTATTAGCATGAGAAACTAAGGATTGGGGGAAACATATTGTGTGTTATTTTAGTTATAACACTGCCACCTTCCTCTTCTTCTCTTGACTGGCAACAGGGGCCACCTGGCTGCATGAGTCTGAATGACACACATGTGGGTAAATGCATTTCCACACCAGGCCTTTTCTCTGATAGTAACACCATTTGCTCACTCAGTTCCTGAGAATGCAGATGATGATTGTCCCAAACCATTTCCATAGCTGGCATTCCTGGCTCTTGTTTCCAGCAATCCTGGTTTTCCCAGCTGCTGTTTTCCATTGACTTTTGACACCCTCTTGTCGCACAGGGGCTTTGCAATCATTTTGAGGTCTGAACTGATGAGGTGCCGTTGTCTCACCTGGCATAGATTTATGTGAGTGCCAGTTTCCACACATCCACTAATTAATAGGAGAAAGGTAGAGGGGCCCCCCTAAATGAAATCCACATTACCCTAACCCTAACCCCTACCCCTTTTAGCCAAATAATACCCACCTCCTAAATCTGTAGGTAAAACGTCTGCCGCCAAGGGTAGGAAGGATGGAATCTCCCTCCCTGCTATAATGCATGCACTGCCACACATCAGAGCTTAAGGAGCAGGGCTCCTGAATGAGGAAGTGTTGAGTCCCCACCATCACTTTTTTTTCTTTTTAAAAACTGAGCACAGGCTTCAAGGCATCATGTGCTACAGATGATCACATGCACAATGAAACCAGGGCAGTGATAGAGGCTTGAATTTTGTTTCCTCTGCAGAAGCCTAGTTCTGTTCAGAACCTCTTCAGATCCACGTTCAGAATCATGTATCTACATAGAAGGAAGACTTCCTTCCTTCAACGTCTGGCTTCAGCCTTCCCTCTGTTCTGCTGGTGGACTGTGGCATGAAGTGAAAGGTCTTCCCTCGTGTGTCCGGCTTCTTTCTCACCTTCCTTTTTTCCTGGCCTGGTGCTTCAGAGGCCTTCTCCAGCTTCTTCTTCTCATTGGGGGATGAAGGGGGTGGATCAACCGTGATCTGGGGGATGGTAAATGTATGGGTGCGGCTTCCAGGATCCTCCTCGTCGTTCTGTGTGTACTCCAGCTGCTGTGCATCAAAGATGGCCTTTGAGCCAGACAGCCGAAGTTCTGGGCTGTAATGGAAGTCAGGCCGAGATGCTCGCAGCTTCTTCAGTTGGGCTCTGCATTCACGTTCCAGATCACGGTCTGAGATGGGCACGTCATGTACCTGCCAGATACGAGGAAAGCTTTTAGGATCTGAGGCCTCAAACCTGTAACTTGGGATTTGGGGCCTGCTGCCTAAGGAAAGGGGGCTCCCAAGAAGGCAATCTGGAATGGCTGTCATAATGTTAGGAATCTATCAGATAGAAAGTGAGGAAGGGAGAAGCAGAAGAATATCAGCCAATAAACAGAAAGCTTGTTGGATAGAGGCTACCCAGTCTGAGACAGCAGAGCCAAGCAGATCGGGCAGCTGACACGTGTGTGTGTGTGTGTGTGTGTGTGTGTGTGTGTGTTTGTACAGAGACTAGTGGTTGTGAGCAGAGCTCCTTGAGGCAATGCGTTCAGCTGGTATTGGCCCCAAGAAAGCTTGGCTGGGGAAAGGTTCTTTTCAGGCGGCCCTTTTTCCATTGTTCTGTTGTTTTTATAGGTAACCATACACATATAAATAAAATTTGGGAGCATGGCAAACACATTCACAAGCATATGTGTTGGCTTGGCCAAGGCTCACTGTCATAGGATCACAGAGTTGGAAGGGGACTCAGAAGGTGTGAGCGTTTAAGCTACAGGGCAATTGTCCCATGTACTATGCAGTTAAGGGGTGCCTAGATGAAAGTTTAACTGAAGCTTGACAATTATCTCCTCCCCATGATCACCTCACTGGGGCTGCCAATTTTCTTAATCTCCTCTTGCTCCTAGGCGGGACCTGCAGTCATTAACAGGTGGACACACTTCTTCATGTCTTCCAACTCTACAATTCAATGATTCTATGTCAAATAAGCTTTGCCTGCTTATTTTTGCACATCGTGATTCTGTGAAAGGCATAAGAGCAGGTTTTCCGGCAATCCTAACACACACAGAGGGAGCCTGCTGTATCTGATGCAGACAGAAACAAGAAAGGGAGCTGCAGGTAATTTAAATGTAGGGCAGGGATAAGGAACATGTGGCTCTCCTGCTGTTGCTGGAAAACAGCTCTCATCACCCCTGGCCATTGGCCATGTTGGAGTCTAACAACATCTGAAGGGCCACAGGTTCCCCACCCCAGATGTAGGATGATCTCCTGTTGCTGCTGATGGCAATTCAGTAGACTCTGGGTAAAAGTCCCAGGAAGAGGAGCAGCTCCAGTGGTTTCTACCTCAGCCATGAATGTGTCTTCTTGCAGGTGGTGAGCTGGGATACTGCGCAGCTTCTCCAGGGTCTCCACCACCCCTGCACAGTCACGTAGTTTCTCTGAGGAGCCCAGGGCCAAGCGGATCAACAGCACCCCCACACGAAACAGCACCTTGATCCCTGCAGAAGAAAAACCGGGGCAGAGTTTAGGGCACTCAGATATGGTCAGAGACTCCCTTGTTTCCCTTGCCAGGCTACTTGTTCATCTGTCTCAGAATTGTCTCTTCTTCTTGGCAGAGTCTTGGCTAGAGAACACCTTCCACATCACCAGCTAAGCTAGAGGTGGGACCTTTGGTGTAACGCATAGCTTAGAGGTATACAATCCGCCTTGTACACACAGGGTCCCAAGTTCAATCCCTGGCATCTCCAGGTAGGGCTGGGGAGAGACATCTGTGTGAAACCCTGAAGAGCCATTGCCAGCCATTGTAGGCAATATTGAGTTCGATGGACGAATGACCTGACTCAGTAGAAGGCAGGTTCCTATGTTTCTATGTTCCAAAACAAACACTCCTCACCTAGGCCTCTGCCAACTCTAACCACTCCATTGAGGCCTTGCGATGTTTCACCCACAGATTCTCTCCTCCACCACCCTTTGAATAGGCCCACAGTTCCTTAAGTTCATGACAGCCACTCACCCTCACTGAGAAAGGCATCCCACACCCTCAGCACTGTGGGGAAGGGCAGAGTGCGGGTAAAGAGGCACAGAAACCACTCTGGTATGTAAAGCAGAGGGCCCACGCCATGCTTCTGCAAGTGCTTAAGTGCCTTGGGGCACACCCGGCGCAGAAGGGCAACAAACACTTCGCTGTCCAGCAACAGCGCTTCCTGCAGGAGAAGGGAGAGAAAATGTTGTGGTTGAATATATGGTTGGTCACATGTTCTCAGATACTGTCCAGGAGGACTTCATCCTGTCTTAACCCACAAACTCCACCTTTCGCTTCTTTCAAAATGAATGGCTCTTTCTAATTTGCCAGAAACTGTTTCTGGAGTCTATGTTGCCCATTTTATCTGGCAGAACTCTTGCACCTTAGCAGCTGTGGGACAGGCCAAAAAGCAACTGCTGAAGATTCCCTCACAGTCATCGCTGTTGAAAGCTGTAGTTCTTGAATCCCTGTCTTTTATTCAGCTATTCAAACGTGCAAAAGCCATATCTTCAAAATGGTGGTGGCCCTACTAGTACTTGAGATGGAGGCCCTACAAATCATACCTTTCTCTCCCCCCCCCACCAAGTCAGCCCACATCCACAATAATCCTAGATCAATCTTCCCCAACCTAGTGTTCTTCAGATGTTGCTGGACTCCTCACAAGTGGCCATGTTGGATGGCGCTGGTAGTCCAACAGCACCTCCACCCTCCCCCAAATTATCTGACCACCGCTCTCAGAAGATAAATTTAGGGGTTTCTACACAGCTCTGCCCTCAGTGGGAAATGTCCCTGACTCAGCGTCACAACTGCCCACTTCCTGTTCCCCCAGGGAGGACACTCCTCCTTTCCCCAGTCTATTACCATCTTGGGGCTGTAGTAGCCAGGCAGGTAGCAGTCGCAGATCTGTACCAGGCACCAGAAGGCTTGCTGGAAAGGATAAGTAGGCTGAATTAGTGAAACTTTCAGGCAAATGGGAACTGCCGGGGGGGGGGGGGGGAGAGGCAGGAGGGAAGGGAAAGGAGTGTGATGGGAAGAATGAGAGAAATGATGCTAATAAAGAAGAGGAAGGAATCATGACATCAATAGGAACAAAGGGCATCCCTTCCAAGTGCCATGGAAAAAACCAGACATCCCATTCTTTTTGTGCAATATCTTGGTGGCCATTTTGGGTGTTGTGATCTTGCACACTCTCACGCTGCACTCCCCCCCCCCAGGTGCTTTTTTTGGGGTGAGAGCATGCCCTAGAAGACGCACAAACTCGGTTTGGGGTCAGAAAGTATGTGTAACTTGGCATGAGACTCACCTCTGGAGGCATGTGCATGAGCAGCAGAGCACCCAGCGGTCCCTGGGCCTGACAGTAACCCTCCTGGGGCCGATACACAGTGTAGGCTTTCAGCAGTTGCAGGAGCCCTTGCTGCCTGGAAGGGAACAGAGGCTTAGAGAGAAGCCTGGAATTCATAGGCACAGCCTTACATTTATTAGTTACACCCATCCAATCCAGCCAGAAAAAGCAAACCTGCTCCCCTCTCCTGTTGTCCTACATTAGACCACAGGCCAGATTCAATGAACTGGTCCTGTTAGTGGAAGCCCGTGCAAGGACTTCCAGTAGCACAGCAGTGCTTTCTCACCTCCACTCTCCCCAAATCTGCTCTGGAAGGTTGGGGGAACCCCTAGAACAGATTTAGGAGGTACACGGTGTAGGAGGGGGGAAATCACTTGCACTGATGAGACACATTACACAGCCCTCCTTTGGATGCAGCCCTATGTGTACAAACTGCTTTAGACATTTGAATATCAAATAGCTTATAAATACTGCCAGTAAATAAATGAATAAACAGAGTCAGCTGCCTTGGAATTGGGCATCCTAAAGAATGTCATTTAGAAACAAGCAACCCACAATTGCCAGCTCTCATGCTTGCAGAGGAGAGGGGGGAAGGAGGAAAATGAGAAAACAAATGCAGCGTTAAGCGTCTCTTCCAAGTGGTCAGTGAAATAGTACAACTCATGGCTTGACCTCATTTCACGTATACACAAACAGCTTTTGAAGCTACCCCGTTCATCCGCCTCATCAATGTTCCTTCCTTCCTGCTCTATTTTCTCCTTGTTTTTCATGGTTTTTAAAAGTGGTTCCCCCCACTCCTCTCCTTCCGCCGCGGCTACTATTCTTTTGTCCCCCTGCCCACCTATTATCACACTTGATGCCCTTTTCTCCCCCGACACCTTTGTTTTCTAATCTCTTCCATCCCAATCCTTGCTAGATCATTCCAAATTGTTTGCCTGAAATAATTATGCAAAGGAAATAAGTGTATGCATATATAGCTGATGTTCTGTGTGCAGAATCTGGATTACTGATTTGTTTATTATAGCCCCAGGGCATGCACACTGTCTGTTTGGCAGAGTTCTGGCTGTGGTCTGGCAATGCAGGAAGAGTGTTTCGGCTCACTGGTCTACAAAGGGTGGGTGAGTCAGGTCCCACTACTGAGTTCCAGCCTGAACACAAAAAGAAATGGGTTCCCAAATGCATGTCTGGGTTAAAGGTGGGTCCCAGGTCTGAAAAAACTATTTTGGATGACTCCTTATATTCCTCCACAGCAGCTGGCTCCTTCTGCTGTCACAACGGTCAGACTAGACAATTACTGGGCTAGATGGGGCAAAGAATCTGACTTAGGCTAAACCAGTTTTCTATGCCAGCAGCATCAGAGAAAAATAAGAACCCAGTCTTGGTACATTAAAGGTAAAGGGATCCCTGAATATTAGGTCCAGTTACAGACGATTCTGGGGTTGCAGCGCTCATCTCGCTTTACTGGCCGAGGGAGCCGGCGTACAACTTCCAGGTCATGTGGCCAGCATGACTAAGCCGCTTCTGGCGAACTAGAGCAGCGCGGAAACGCCGTTTACCTTCCCGCCAGAGCAGTACCTATTTATCTACTTGCACTTTGACGTGCTTTCGAACTGCTAGGTTGGCAGGAGCAGGGACCGAGCAACGGGAGCTCACCCCGTCGCGGGGATTCAAACCCTTCTGATCGGCAAAGCCCTAGGCTCTGTGGTTTAGACCACAGCGCCACCTGCATCCATAACATTAGATAGTACTAAAATGATAATGATGAAACAAGGTAGCTAAAATGACAAGAGGAAACAAAAAACAAAGAGGAAACAAAAAATAAAATAAAATAAAATGAAGTTTGAACTATGTATGGGTTGAACTATGTCAACTGTGTGTATACTGAAAAAGGCCTAGGAATAAAGGCTCTTTGGCTCCCCCTAGAGGAAATGAAACAAAAAGAGAAGCAGGGCTCCTTTGGGTTGGTTATTATAGCATCATAAGGTCCCCTTGTTCCAAGCGGAAATCACAACCTGTACAGTACTTCATAGAAAGCTTCAGTCTGTTTCAGAAGACAATGAAACAGGGCTTCCCATGTGCAACCTCCCCCCTGCCTCTGATCACATGCCAATATATCCAAAAGGAAACAAGTTCATGGTACCTGTGAGGAGGAGAGGGAAAGAGATAAAGAGCACACTATGCTAGCACAGATAGCAGTGCAGTACAGATTAGGTACTCCGAGGCTGAAATCCTATTTTGACTCAGTGAAGCTTGCTTCTGCATAGACATGTATAGGATTGCACTGTTAGCCTGCCAGGGAATCTGTGGCCATCCAGATGTTGTTTGACTTTCAAAACTCACCAGCCCCAGCCAGCATGGCCTAGGGTCAAGGGTCATATAGTGGGAGTTGTTGCCCAACAACATCTGAAGGGCATCAGTTTCCCTGCTCCTCAGCGACAGGGTGCAAGTATTTAACTGTGGCTGAAATAATTATACTCTAATGATCTAATAATTTTGATATTTGTTTTGTTCGTGTTCTGTCTTCAAAGTTTCTGGGAGATTCAAATTGCACTGGATGTGCTCTCGAGTGCAATCCACCTTCCCCGGATGCCTACAGGTAAATAAATGTCCATTACGAACATCAGGACTGCCTTGCTGCCAATTCATGTCCATCTCCTCCAGCCTTCTGTCTCTGCCGCAGGTCTGCCAGACACCCCTGAAAACTCGCAAGCATGGTGACGATTCCCTCTTGTGTGCCTCCATTAATATTAATGGTGTAAGAGTGTGTCTTTTGCAGCCACGTTTAGAAAGGCAATACAGATACAATTTGCTGCTTTGTCTCTGGAGGGAACGTATGCAACTTGGATGCTGTTGGCAAGGCCTTCCAGGTTGTGATCTCATGGACAAAGTTCTCATTCAGAAGACTGTGCGTAAAGCATGCTCCACCCACAGGTTTGCTTTTCTTCATGAGACTCGCCTGTACCTCATGGCATATGCTAGAACATCAGGCTTGGAAATTTGCGTATTTCACTTCCCTGCTATCAAAGCTACGGAAATGAAGTTGTAATAGGAATACAGGAATCACATCAGGCTGCTTGCCCATCTAGCCCAGTATTGTCCACTTTGACAGGCAGCAGTTCTCCTGGTTCTCAAGCAAATATCTTTTCCATCACCTGCTACCTAATGCTTTTTAACTGGAGATGCCAAGGGTTGAACCAGAGACCTGCTGCATACTCTGCCGCTGAGCTATGGTTCCTTCCTCAAACACGGAGATTGTGGGCAATAGTTGCATGTGTGCACAAGGATGACCACTAAGTACAAAGGGGTTCCTCCTCCCTCTGCCCCCTGCCATCTCCAGATCTGCTCTGAAGGGTTGGAGCAGGCATCCCCAAACTGCGGCCCTCCAGATGTTTTGGCCTACAACTCCCATGATCCCTAGCTAACAGGACCAGTGGTCAGGGAAGATGGGAATTGTAGTCCAAAACATCTGGAGGGCCGAAGTTTGGGGATGCCTGGGTTGGAGGAAGCCCTAGAACAGATTTAGGGAGTACGCAGAGGGACCAAAGGGGTAAGAATGTCCCATTGCACAAGGAGAAATTCACTTGAGTGTTACATTGAATACAACCCCATGTCTGCACCTAGGCAACTGGAGAATGGTAGAGTACACCCGTTCAAGAATTCTGTTTAAATATAAAAGGAAAAGGAACACCAAAACTGTTTTATTGTGGGAATGAGTATCAGAAGCCCATTTACTAGTATTTGTCCAGTTTTGTTTTCAATTAAAGTTTGGATGTGTGCTCCCCTGTTCAAGTTCTACAGCAAGATTCCATGAAACCTCCACATTAAATGAAGAAGCACAGCCAGCCTAGCCTTCTTTCACTTTCATATGGCTTACAGAAGAAGCGTGTTTACATTTTATTTTAAAAGTATTTCTTACGCTGCATTCAGGAAACTTGACTTGCTGAAAGACCCTCCATTCAACTCCATATCTTTTAAACCCTATGGTAGTCTATCCAGAAATTACTCTGCCTCTCCTGTTCACATTATTAGCCCTTCACTTACCCAGGCCCTTCAGGGGACAGAAACATCTCATGGAAAGGGAACTGGCGATGAATGTCCTTTTTGATGGTCTCCACCCATTGAGGATCACCGGGTATCTCCTGCAGCTCCTACAACAACATACTACTTTCAGAATGGCCTGGATAGGTTACAGGTAGGTAGCCGTGTTGGTCTGTTGTAGTTGAAACAAAATTTAAAAAATCCTTCCAGTAGCACCTTAGAGACCAACTAAGTTTGTTATTGGTATGAGCTTTTGTGTGCATGAAGAAGTGTGCACACAAAAGCTCATACCAATGACAAACTTAGTTGGTGTCTAAGGTGCTACTGGAAGGAATTTTTTTATCTGGATAGAAGGGTTAATAGATTCGGGAGAGATCACACACACACACACACACACACAGAGCGAGAGAGAGAGAGAGAGAGAGATGCTGAAGACACAGACTATTCCTAAAGGAAGTATATATTGTTCCAACTTTTTTAGCTGCAAACAGACCTAGATAACTTTTGTTGTTGTTTCAATCTACATTTTACCAAAATTGCTGGGCTTTTCATCTGCTGCTGTTTTAGTTTTGTAATTGGATTGTTTTGGATGTATTTAAACATTGTTTCAGATTGTTTTTCCATAGATTGTTTGTGCAAGCTTGAGAAAGCTTTGCCCTGAAAGGCAGTATATGAGTTGATTAAACAAGTGGAAACATGCAAAGGAACAAACAATGGCAAGGTCAAGGTTTCCTTCCAGTCACCAGATGATAATGTAAAATATCCAAATCAGCAATCTCAGCCAGGAAGAACAAGGTGATGGGTTGCCCAACGAATAATGAAATGAAACGAGGGTTTACAGGATGAGGACATGGAAGAAGAGGATGAGGAAGTGAGTAATGGCAGAAACTGCAGCAAGCAGAGACATACAGGAATGTAAGATCGCAAGTACAGCTGCACGAGATATGGCCTCACCTGGTACTTTCCGGGGTTCCTCGTCATTTTGGCTTGTCCTCCACACAGCAGAGGCCAACAGCGGACACGTAAGGATGAAGGGATCCCTTTCCGGCATAGCAGCTTTACCTGAGCCAACAGACCTCATCAGCAAAACAGTGGTCCTGTACAATGCTCCATCAGAAGGTGGACCCAAATGCAGGCTCACCATAGAGCCAGTCAAGGCTGGGGCCAGAGATAGCTGGCAGGTATCCATCTTGTTTCCCATGCCTTTTAACATCTACACAAAACCTCTGAATGTTGGTCAAATGCAGATTTAGGGCAAGGTGTCATCAGTATGTGGTTGATGATGATGCCCAGCTCTGTTTCTCCTTTACATTTCATTTTGTTGAGGCTGCAGAAATGCTAGATTGGCGTCTGGGACCAGTAATGGACTGGATTCATTTATTTTGAGAGTATATAGTGGATTCATTTATTTTGAGAGTATATATTGTCATTTCATACAACGTATACCATGGTAGTGTACAACAATAGAGACAATAAAATATAAACCACAATGAAAACAGCAAAATAAATAAATAAATAAATAATAATGCACATGTTAGGAAATCTATAAACTAAAATTCAGTCCCCATGACAAGATGGAGGTACTGTTGTTTATCAATCAGAGGAGGTGGTGTTCAACCTGGTCCGAAAGGGGTTGCACTCTTTCCCTAAACAGGAATGGTTAACCTATGGTCCTCCAGATGTTGCTAGACTACAACTTCCACCAAGCTTGAACCATAATTCTGCCATGATCTCTTCTTACTGTGCTAGTATTTGGAGGAAGATCAGGGAGGGTGGATTTAAGAATGCTGGTGAATACACTTTCTAGGAGAGGAGCAGGTCTCCAAAAATGTGGCGCAAATTCTCATTGTGTAGGCAGAATACGGGCTGTTGTTCTTTGTCTATGAGTCAGTGAGAGAAACTCCTTGTGAAGGTTATTTTGTGATCCTAATGGGACTCACCAAATGCTCCATTTAAAGAGAGCAATACCACCAATAAAGCAAATTATCTCCAATTTCCTCTTACCTTCCTGTAACGTCGGGCCATGGATTTCTCCCAATGATTTGTCATCTCCAGCCACTTGGTCTCACGGTGCCGGATGAGCTCAACTGTGAGCTGCCCTAGGCTATATGTGGGAGAGACAAGAACAAGGCTGAGGACATCTTCTTCCCTCACTTACTGGCCACTTTCTTTTTTAACGCATCCATCATGTCTCATTAGATTCACCTAGCCGATCTTACAGTGTTTAATTTCTTGAGGACTGCTTATAATTTTTTTTAGTGTGTTTTAAAATTATTTGCAACTCATCTAGAGGCTGGTATGTATTAGGCAACAAACGAATCAAATAATACTAATGTAAAAATGAGGCAAGTTATCATTCCTTCAGATCCACCTCAGAACCACTTCCCTTTGAGGTGCAAATGCAAAAATGGCCACTACTACAGGGAGCTACTTCAGAAAAAGCACGCTCCCTCATTGCCACCCACAGAGACAGGCCTGGGATGTTGATGGTCTTGGGTTCTGGGCAGCTTCCTATGGATTTAGCGGACCTGAGTGATATAAGACCTTAAAAGTAAAAAAAAAACCAACATTTTAATTGGGCCTGGAAACAAATCAGCAGCTAACATAGTTATGTCAGAACCAGTGCTATATATTCACATCTTCTTGTCCCAGTTACGGATCTAGCCACCATGTTCTGCGCTATTTGTGATTTCTAAACAGTCAAAGGCAGCCCCGTGCACTTCAGGTCTGTGGGATCTACTTTGGGTTTTTCCCTTAGAATCCTGAGGCCCATCAGCTGGAACTTGGTGCCAAATAATGACTCAGGCAGGCAGGCATATGCTAAGAATTAAGAAGCAACTTCACATGTCCCTTTGCACAAAAATCTTTTCCTGTTTCCTTCCCCTGCTTTTCCTTTTCAGCAGCCTAATCAGAAAGGAGAAAGCTTTTCTGTTGTTGCCAGCTGTTGCTGATCTACTGCAGATTAGCCAGAGATCTACAGTACCAGTTGATCCCGATCTACTTTCTGCCCTCTCGGTTTAAGTTTTAACTGTAATTAGTAAGCAAATACAGAGCAGCCCTAAACAAATGGCGTAATGAGCAAGTAAACACTGATTAAATCTTAAAATATGGTTGCGGGGGTTGGCTACTTGGTTTCTCCCCCACCCCTCTAGAGAAATATTCAATTTTGTAGATCCAGAGACATAGCATGGCTCCTTACAGTCAGGTTTTTATGTGTCATGTTCCTTGAGTGACAGAGAAATGCACTGAAAATTGTGGAATGAAAAATAATTAACAGGAAGACATGTTAGCATTCTGCAAGCAAATCAGGATGAAGCATCAATGTCACAGAAAGAATGTTAAATAAAGGCTGAATATTATCTAACTCCCACGTCAGCTTTGTGCAGGCAAATCAGGATGAATGTTCAATAAATAGATGGTCAGGAGCAGCCTTTTAATAAATTTGACTTTCATGCTCTCTTTCCCAGGAAGAAAATTGTACATTGGCCAGGAAGAAGGGAAAAACTTTTTATCTTTAACAGGAAAGTTTCAGCATCTCACTAAACTCGTTTTCTATGATCCTTGGGGGAAGTTATGAAAGCTAAAGTTGTACAGTATTAAGTTGCATCGAGACTGATGCAGATTTGCAGTGTAGAAGTAGAAGTGTAGAAGTAGATTTGCAGGGCTTCTGAATCTCCTGTGCAGTATGCCCTGCACACAGGGAAGCTGAAGAAACCTTGTTGTTAACCACTGTAACCACCCCTGTTGCCATGGAGCACAAGTTGTCATGGACACAGTGAGAGGATGTGGCCACGAATGATTGCTATAACAGGAAGTGTTAGTTCATAGGTAGGCAGAGACATTTTCCTATGGAGGCTTCTCCTTCTACCTTACAGTAAATCTTAACATTTGGTCCATTGCTCATTGTAACCCAGTCTTTATAGCCCTGTTAGAAGTTGGACTTCAAGCCATCTAGAGAATCTATCTAGTATTAATATGCATACATGAGTAATATTGCAGAGAGCTCCCGAGACGACTTTGCATTGCATTGTTTCGTTTATTTATCACACTTGTACGCCATGTAATCATTTACATATCTAAGTGGTGTACCTAAAAGGAAACCACAGAAAATGGGACAAACATTAAAGGGTGAGCTATGTAGAAGGGTTCTGGTTTGCCAGAAGCGGCTTTGTCGTGCTGGACACATGACCTGGAAGCTGTATGCCGGCTCCCTCGGCCAATAACACGAGATGAGCACCGCAACCCCAGAGTTGGTCACGACTGGACCTAATGGTCAGGGGTCCCTTTACCTTTACCTTTATGTAGAAGGGAGGGAGGGAGGTGGTCAATCTGTTTCCACCAAGACTTGATCTCCTCACTCTACAAATGAAGCCTATGGACTGCATCCCCTTTAACCTCTTAGAACCCCTCATTTCAAATTATACCATCCCAATTAACAGCACCTGCCAACCTCACCTATTCCAGCCATTTTCCCACTGCAAATAACTGTAATCAAATAAAGATGGGGCTTTGATGGTGATTTAAGGAAGGCAACAGACCAGGCAGAAAAAAGGGCATGTTTCTATATGACTGCAAACAAACTATATATTGAAAGCACATTCTTTCCCTCAAAGAATTCTGAGCAGTATAGTTTACCCTTCACAGTCACAATTCCCAGGACCCCTAAACTATCTACAGTGCCCACAATTCTTTAGTTTTCCAATCATCCCCTGGGGTTTTCCTATTAAGCATTGGGCCTATGAAGAATTCAACCTTGAATAGTTAACTAATAAGACCTTATCAATTTCACGACAAGAGGGGAGTTTTGCAAGAAATGAGATTCCAGATTGCCTCTAGATTGCCATTAGAGTATACCTGAAGCAGGTACATCTCCAGTCTGCAGCAGTTTGTATAGTTTCACCAAGGAAGGTGAAAATAACACACAGAATGCTGAATAAAGTTTGAAAAAAATTATTTGGGGTGATACAGGATCATATAATACTTTGAATATGTTGGGCTATGACCAATGTCTGCAGCAGAGATCCAGGAGGATCATATGTAATTATATAACAAGAAAAATGCATTAAAAAATAACTACCGTAGATAATGAGACAAATTGATGACACCAATTGTACAATTGGCCAATACGTTATTCATGTAAATATGCTGAACTGTAGAAGTGTTAACAGGTATCAAATTTTGAATCTGTGATAATTATGTTTCCCAAGGCAAGGTGATAGCCACTATCCTCCTCCAGGAAATGAGATATACATATGGAAACAGGCCTCCATGTTCCCAGTTAACAAAGATGCAGATGAGAAGAGCACCTCTGTCACAATGGTTAGGGAAGCCCCATTGATCTGACTGGATGCATTTTTGCTATTTCTATGGACCGCTTGAGCTGAGCCAAGATTTCTGTCCTCCTACATCAGGGACAGGAAGCTTACAGCTGGAATCCAACCCTAACCATTGGCACTGCTGGTTGGGGCTAATAGGATTGGAGTCAACAGCATCTGGAGGGCCACATGTTCCTACATAATAAACCTGGGACCACACTATAGGTTTATTGTGTTTTTAATATTTTGTTGGGAGCTGCCCAGGGCGGCTTGGGCAACCTAATCAGATGGTGGCTTATTATTATTATTGTTATTGTCGTCATCTATTGTGTGTTGTGAATTTCTTTCTGTAGAAAAGGGAAGGAAGAGTGGAAAGATGAAACCCATTCCTAGTCTCCCAAATAGCCACAATTCACTTAAATTAAATATGGGAGTGGGTCACATTCCCTGATCCATTCTTCTTCTTCTTCTTCTTTTTCATTTCACAGTTATCAATATGTGTTTTAGAGCTACCTAAACAAAACTGGAAACAATAATTATATGTTTCTTCCCCTTGGTTTAAAATCACATTTCTTGCTAATGAAATTAAGGATTATTTTTCTGGGATCTATGGATCCAGATGAGAATGAGAGTATCCTTCAGAAGGATGATGCTCATCACATTCCAGAAACCTGTGCCTGCCTTTACAAAATGGACCAGCAAGCAAGGATCTGGAAGTGATAATACTGGGACATAATGTGTCCCACTATCTTGAAAACTGCTACCATGCAGAGATATTCAATGTCATTTTCCCAAAAGTGCTGCTTCACCCTCTCCCAAAGCTTCACCCCCCTTCTTCCCGTGGTCTTTGCAACAGAAGGCCTGCCTTACCCATTCTGGAGGCTGCTGCCCCCGATGAAGCCATAGCGATCAGCTTGGCGATATGGAGGCATCCCATTCAGCTCGGAGTCGGAGCCCAGGGAGCTGGCATCATCGTTCAGGGATAAATCAAAGGCACCTGGCAATTCAGCCGCAGCTTGGCTCACATCAAGGAGCTCTTCAGAAAGAGTGAGGTCCGACATCCTTCTGTCCGAGAACAGCACCCTTACCTCAGGCTGGTTGCTACTGCGTCATTGACTTCACATCTAAATAATGAGAAACACGGAGCTGCATCTATGATTGGGCCCCTTCTCGGTACTCCTGTGACTCTAGTTCCCCACAAAGCTCTGTAAGCTATTTCCTCCCACAACCATTTCCTGATGCAACTGACAGCACCCGGAGCTCTGCAAAGTGAACAGGGCAAAGGGGGCAGGGAGAGAGAGAAATGTGGGGAGCTGAAAATATGTGGGAAGCTAAACACTAGACAGCTCCCTACAGAGAGACTTGGAAGGTAGCTAACACCCCCAGCGAATGGCCTTACCTTCTTTCACTTGCTCTCTATGTATAGACATAGCCTTACTCCAAGTCAGGCTGTTGGCCATGTTACTTAACACACTCTAAACTGACTGGCAACTGAGTTCAATGTGTCTATCCACCTCCGTGGAGCCCTAAACAGAGCTGCCAAGGATTGAACCTGGGATCTTTTGCATGCAAAGCAGAAGCGATGCCACTCAGCTATGGCTGTTCCCACTCAGAGGCGTAGCAAGGCCAGGTGGTACCCGGTGCGGATTTTTTTTGTCAACCCCCCCCCCCCCCCGACGGCTCTGGCGAAAAGTGAAAAACACGAATTTCAAAAAAAACACCCTAGAGCTTTCAGAACAAAACCGACTTCAGATATGAAATCACCATTGAATGAACATATAAGAACAGTTGAAAAATCTCATGCAACAGAAAAAAAAGTTCCCCAGTGGAGTGGGGGGCGCCGAGTGTCACCCCCCCTCCAGGGTGGCACCCGGGGCAACCCGCCCCCATCGCCCCCTTGCTATGCCACTGTCCCCACTGAGCTATAGTTTGAAAAATCCAGGTGTAGCCAGGAGCTTCTTCCTCTGTCAGTATGCATGTCTTGCAATACCATCTGCTAGGGGATATCCTTATTATTTTATCTACCTATTCATTGGTACTTTCATAGCCCAGTTTATCCAAGCATATATTAAGTAGGTTAAGTTGGGCATGTGTCTGTGTGATGATTGATTCAAACCCACTTGTGAGCTTCACTGCTAAGTGGGGTTCTCAGCCTGGGTTTTCCCAATCCTAGGTCTGGCACTGTAGTGACTATACCACTATGTTTAAAACTGTGCGGTTAAAGTGAATACCTATATATGCAGTGGTGGCTGATGCTCATTGAGACTGGTAGGGCAGAAGGCTGGGAGCCCAACAGTAGGTAGAGCCAGAGTCAATGTTAGGCGGAGCTAATTGAACCTAGTTTTGCTCCCATATTCATTCCAGCTGAGTTCTAGAAGAGCAACACTGATGCTAAGGAAAAGGAAGCTGACAGATATTCCTACCCTCCCTGGGCTGGGTCTAAGTAGGCAGGTAGGCTGAGGGCAGACTGAGGTTGCTGAGGTTGCACCCAAAAGGATCAGCTTCCACTGAATTTATGACAAAACCACTGGCAGGTATACAAAATGGACCCAGTGGGGCACGTGAAAGAATCCAGCTGGTCTGGATCATTTAGAGATCAGTCAGAAACAAGTTTGTGCTACTCCTGCCTTAGCTGAAATCACTCAGCCAAACGAATGAGACTGAAATCTCTGGGGAAAGCTGTGTTTACAGACATAGTTCCCAGTGGTGTGCGTGTGGCGTCATGATTTGGAAAGTCACTGGCCTGAGTCACTGACTGCATAAACAACCACCCAGCGCAACATTATTGGCTAGAAGATGCTGAAAACAATAGCTTCAAGTTCTCTGACCAAGCCTCCCTCACCCCACCCAGGAACTAGATTAGCAAAAGAGTTCTTCTTCCATACCAGGGCTAGTCAAGGTGGTGCCCTCCAGATGTTGTTAGACTACAACTCCCATCAGGCCGTCAACATAGCCAGTGGTCAAGAATGATGGGAGCTGGGAGTCCAGCATCTGGAAACCACCGGAGTTCTGTCCTGTTTAGTGCTACAGCCGCATAGGCACTGCTTTTTAGGAGCTATGATTTCCCTGTAATACTTACTGAATCTGGGGCTTATATATTTCAACTGGACTTGGAAAAGCCCTCCTATGCCAGGTTCACACATTTCCAAATGGAAGGCAGTTATCTATAGGCACATGTAGATCAAAGGATCACAAATTTGGGTGTTTTTTTCCATGCTGCATACATCATAGCTCTTCAATCTAGTGAATACAGAGAATGAAAAAGGTATAAATGTCACATGTGCACATAAACGGCTAAACAAATAAATGCCTCCCATGTGCTAATTTTGTAATCTGTGAAGCAGCAGCCTGGCCTATACTCAAGGAAATCTATTAAGAAGTATCAGACTCAGGTTTGCCCTCCTCTCTTGACATAGCAACCTATGCTATGGCTCCAGCTACTTTCTGTTCCTCAGAATTGGGGAAACTACAACCTGGAATTGGAACGGAAATTTCCACTCTAGCAGATTCTCATGAAAAGCAGCTGGAGAGAGCCAAAATGCAAAGCCCCCGATTTGTGGGTTGGTTTATATCCTACTGTAGTGGTGCACCACATAAGTGTTGGGTCTCTGGACTCCAATCCTCAGAAAACAGGGACACTATACTCTACATCAGTAGAATGTCCCTATTTTCTGAGGAATGTTGGAGGGTTAATCTTCCTATCTGTAAAATGGGGGATGGGGACTGACCTCACTTGTTAGTCGTGGAAGTGAACACGTTAAAGCGTTGCACATGTTTTCTTTTACATAGATATACGTATCCTCTTGGAAATAAGTACTTTGGGAAGCTCAGCGTTCCGGGCCCTTGGGACGCCGTTTCCTCAGCCGCCTTAGGGAAGGCTCTGGGGCTGGAACCGAGAAAGACCGCCGCTTCCCTCTTTGTGGGGAGAGGCCACGGCCCGCGCAGTCGCAGCTCGCTGGCTCCGGGGCGCGCGCTGATCCCTCCAGCCTGTAGGTGGTGGTGGCGGTGAGGGCGGCCGCCACGGCCTGTGCGCTCGCGTCTGCCCTTCCTGCTCGCTGCTTCTTTCGGCGGAGGCTCCTCGGCTAAGAGGTAGAGAAGAACAGCCGAGCCGGCGTTGCCCATTGCTCTTTGCCTGCGCTGGGACCACCGAGTCGGGCCGGCGGGAGGGGGCGTGGAAAGAGAGAGCGGCGGAGGGAGAGAGAGCGGAGCCCAGGCAGCGCAGCTTCCTCTCTCCAAGCGGGCCGCCATGTCGGACGGCGAGAAGCTCAATTTGGATTCCATCATCGGGCGCCTCCTGGAAGGTGAGCTGCGGGGGCCGGACGCGCAACGCAGGGGGGGGGCACCCCTTGCCATTGGCTGCGGCGCCGCCGCCCCGCGACAAATTGCGTGCGGGGCTGGACTGGGCTGCTGGAGATTCCCGATTGCCCTCCTGCTCCCCTCCCCGCGCTGGAATGTGCGGCGGAGGCGCCCCCGCTCGCGCTGCTGCTTCAGCCTCTGCCGCGAACGCGCGTGGCTGCGAGAAATCCGCGTGGACCCCTGCGCTAGCTTTGTACCCACGCACGCAACAGCCACTTTTGCGGGGGGGGGAGATATGTCTGGTGTGAAAGTGTGAGCTAAACCATTCTCCTTTGTCTTTTTTTTGGGTGGGGGCAGGTTCCCATTATGTATATCACCAGAGTAAGTTTTGCGTGGATTCAGTGCTCCTCACGCTTCCTCCCCCCCCCCAATCCACTCCTGTGAAACTCGCAACTCAAGCTGCTCCCTCCCCCACAAAATGAGGCTCTGGCGTGAACTTCCGTGGAGGAAGCGGCACTGTTAACGCGCTGCAGGGAGGGCTGGGTTAGCAGGACTAAATGCAGCAAGACAGCCGTGATCTCGCGCGGGCGCTTTCGGACTCAACTCGGAGCTTCCCCCCGTCCGCGAAATCGCTGCTGCCCTCTTTTTTTCCGATCTCGGAAGGGCCGGGTGCGGCTCCCTCCTCGCAGCTTCCCGCTAGGGGAGGCCTGGATAAAGACGGCGGATCCCTGAATCCGAAGCGGGCAACTTGCAGGATGGAGGCTCGGCGAGGGGAATTGGGGGCGGCGGCGGAGCCTCCAGAAGGGCGTATCGACGCCCGTGGGATTTCCTTGCGCGCGCCTGTCGGGCGGGGGAGCGCCCCTCGCGACGTAATGCTAACCGTGACGGCGATATGGAACCCTATTGAGCGATTGGGCAAGCATTGCGAGCGTGGGAACCGAGATGCTCCGCAGGCGCCGGCGAGGGGAGAGGGAGGTGCTGTTCCTCTTTACGGGGAAATCTCCTTGCCTTTTGGCTCGGCTTTGTGGGCGGGGTGGAGCGCAGGTGTCGGCCCACCTCCGCCCGGGCGACGGTCAGGACCTGGGAGCGGAGCCCGGCGGGGCGGATTCCCGACCGCTCCCACAGGCTCTTCCGCAGGCGACTGTTGCCTTGGATCCACGACCAGAGGCCCCCCGAAAGGGGCTTGTCCTTAGCAAACATCTCCACTTCTTCGCAGGTGGATCTGGCCAAGAATCTAGACGGAGCATTGCTCTGGCAAAAACCCTCAGGAAGAAACTAACGGCCCCAAGCCTCAGCATGTTTACTTGAGAGTAGGGCCCACTGAGTTCAGCAGTGGGGAAGGCTGGGGTTGTAACCACTCCAGGGCAGGTGCTGGGTTTTTCCTGGCCAGCTAGATGTACACCTGTGCTGGTGCAATGAGGTTTCAATTTGGCTGGGACTATCCTGAACCACTTTCTTGTAAGGTAGGACAGTTCTGTTCCTATTGCCCAGCTAGAGGATAGAAGCTGAAATTAAGCAGCAGTGTACACAATAACAGGCAGTCAGAGTTAAACTTGCTTGGGTTTGCCCAGCACGCTTTCAGCTGGCATACTAGTATTAGTCAGCATTGGTTACTCATAGGAACATAAAAAACTGCCTTGTATGGAGTCGGACCATCAGTTCATCTAGCTCATGGATTGTCTCCACCGACTGGAAGCAGCACTTTTGGGTTCCCTGGAGATGCTCTGCTTGCGATGTGGGTTTAATGAGAAAAATAAAATTAAAAATACTGCACAAACACACACACACTGTGCATATTAGGAAGAAACGCATCAGGACATTTTAGATGCCTTTAAACAGCATGTTTATTTACAGTCATACCTCGGTTTAAGTACGCCTCGGTTTGAGTATTTTCAGTTTAAGTACTGGAACAGATTAATCCACTTTCCCTTACTTTCAATGGGAAAGTTCGCTTCAGTTTAAGTACGCTTCAGGTTAAGTGTACTTGCATTTAGTAAACAAAAGTATTTAAAAACAAAAACCTCCCAAGTTTGCCTAATATTTGGGATCCAATCCTTGCTACTAGTGGCCTTATGAAAGTTCCTTTGTAACTACTGTATTATAAAATTGAGTTGTCTGCACCAGCCTATTCCAGATGGTGGTGGGGCTTTCTGGTAGCGTAGCTGCAATTCCAAAGCTCTAGGTTTTCACATGCCAGCGCCGTGTACTGATCCTGCTTGTTTTGCTCTGCTGCTCTTGTCCCCGTGAGCATGGTTAAAGGTGGTGAATTTCTTTAAACAGAAGTAGTCACCTGCATTTTTGAGATTTTCGGACTCTTCCTAGTGTCTTGTAATGCTTCTGTACTAGAGGGTATAGGTCAGGCTGGCAACAGACTTGTTGGGGGGGGGAGGGGAGCAGGAAAACTACCAGCCTCATGTCTGGCAATGAGTAACGTAGGTGCTGGAACAGAAGTCGTGCTAAAGTAAATAATGCAGGTGTGGTGCAGCTTTAGGCCTTCTAATGTGATAAGTGAATATTTCCAGTACTAGCCTCTTGAGGGTACTTCAAGAGATTCAAGAGAAGAGGGTACTTCTTGGTGGACTTCAAGGGAGCTGGCTTTGCATGTCCTGCCCAACTCTCCTCGCCATCCCAAAGTCAAGAATGCAGCTCTGCCTCTGGTGACATGACAATCTCCATGGCATGGAGAGGAAGTAAATAAATTTGGACGGGGCACCAGAACTGTTTCCAGAGAGGAGACCACTGGGAATGTCTCTGCAAAGGAGGTGTGAGTGGGGAAGACAGGCGTTTACGAAGGATGGGCGGCGTGTGTTGCAGATGTCAGCTGGCATGTTTTGGTTTTCCAGTGCAAGGCTCACGCCCGGGCAAGAATGTGCAGCTGACCGAAAACGAGATTCGGGGCCTGTGCCTGAAGTCGCGAGAAATCTTCTTGAGCCAGCCCATCCTGTTGGAGCTGGAAGCCCCGCTCAAGATTTGCGGTAAGTTTCCACCTACTGTTTAGTACAGCCATCGGCCTATACTGGCTCAAGCAGAATAAATCTGAGATGCATCTCAATATTTTGGTAAACTGGGAATGCCTATTTCCTCCTCCACATGAGCGGCTTCTGTTCGTCATACTTTTATTCAATCCGTGGCGTTTACATTCATGTATGAATGTATTCGTTAAGTTCTGCCACATCTGTACTGTTTTTGGAGATGGGTGGTAAGTTAATGCTATTGCTGCTGCCTCAGCCGAGGTTCTATGCTAGTGGGGCACTGCCCCATGGCCCAGGTGGTTTGAGAGGCCCACAGACCTTCCCTCTAAGACTGCAATCTGCCTGCTCATTCTGTAGGTCACTTAACCTCGCCACTGCCTGCCAGGGATGAACCTTCATCTGATTCCCTGTCCATTTTGGTTTCAGGCAAGTTGGCATTAGAAAGGGTCAAAAGTCGCAGGGAGGTGTGAATTAAAAGTGACAGAGAAGGTGGCAGAAGTCAGAAGAAAGTGAGCAAAATGAAAAGGAAAGTGATAGGGAGACAGGCAATATCAGGAAGTAGAAGGGGAGAATATGAAGAAAGGAGGGCAGTAATATTTGAGAACATAAAGAAGCAGAGAGGAAGAGGTAAGGGGCGGGGCCAAGAGTGGAGAAGGGGTGGGGCTTGAGGAGATGGAGAGGACAAAGGGCTTCACTGGTGCGTAAGACCTCAGTCACCTGGACCTGTGCCGCCGCCTCTTCCTTAGAAGCACATCAGACCCTTGCAGCTGAGAGGAGGAAAGAGGATCATCTGCATTTGTGCCCTTCTTGGTCTCTTGCTCTCTCCCATGCGTCGTACATTTCCAACTGTCCCATCAACGCTCCTTCTGTTATCAACTGCCCCCTCCCCTTTTCCAGGTGACATCCACGGGCAGTACTATGACCTGCTCCGACTCTTTGAATACGGGGGCTTTCCCCCAGAGAGCAACTACCTCTTCTTGGGCGACTACGTGGACCGAGGGAAGCAGTCGCTGGAGACAATCTGCCTGCTCTTGGCCTACAAGATTAAATACCCCGAGAACTTCTTCCTGCTGCGGGGGAACCATGAGTGTGCCAGCATCAACCGCATCTATGGCTTTTATGATGAATGTGAGTGCAAGGCTCCTAGTTAGAACTGTGGGTGTGCAAGTGTGTGGGGGGTGGGGGTGGAGAGAGGATAGGGATGGGGGACCATATGACCGGGGTCTAAATGTGGCCCTCCTAACATGTCAATCTGGCCTTCCAAACTCTTCCTGGGCCATATGCTTCACTGGTCCTGCCTTGCCTCTCAACTGCTCCACTCATTTTGCCTCTGCCCGCTGCTGCTATGTGGCCCATGGAAGCTTGCCCTGAAAGGTATGTGGCCCTCGGGCTGTAAAATATTCTCCATCCCTGCCATAGGTGAGCAGGGCAGCATTTGGCCAGGGAAGGTCTTTTGTCCCATAGCATCTGTCTGTCCTTACTGAGATGCTCTTCTTTCTCTCCCTTCCCCTTGACCCTGGCCCCCTACTTCGCAGGAGCATGGCTCCTCAAAATAGCCGTCCTTCTCTCTCTCTCTCTCTCTCTCTCTCCTTGCTAACGCTTCCCAATTCCCCCACTTTTTGCAGGTAAAAGGCGCTATAACATCAAACTGTGGAAGACCTTCACGGACTGCTTCAACTGCCTGCCTATCGCTGCCATCGTGGATGAGAAGATCTTCTGTTGCCATGGAGGTGGGCCAGCCCCGGAAAAGATGTGGATTGCTGCTCCTGCTGCCTGCTGGCAACAGAGCGCGCTAGGCACTGGCGACTGTGTCTGCGTAGTCTATCCCAGGTGGTTTGCAACCAGCACTGTCTCTGGCAAAGAACAAAAGCTGCTGGAGCCACAGGCCGTGGGAGCAACCTACCTTGGAATTAGGTGCCTTGGCGCATGCTGAGCTGGCGCTCTTCCTCAGGGGGCGGGCAGAATAAAAGCCTGGGGAAATGTTTACATGAATGGGAGGAAGGTCAAGACTTTACAAGGGTTTCCTCATTTATTTGTTTGTCTTTACTGTGGAGTTTGGAGCGAAGGCTTTTCCCAGGTCTCCTTTGGCCCACTGGGAGAGCATCAGCTCAGCACGTGTTTGGCAGGGGTGGACAGGATTCGGGCTTGCAGCATTTGTTTTGTTTGTTTATCGGCACCACAACGTTCAATAACTGGAGGCAGGTGGAAAATAGTGGCTGCTGGCAGAGGCAGCTGCCTCCTCCACCCAGCGAGCTCTGTATTGTGTGACCTGCATAGACAAGTACACATTTGAAGCTGGGTTGCTCCAGTTAAGGGATTCCCAACACACAGGTTTAAAACCATCCAGCAGAGCTGCACAGACCTGGTTGATGGCAACCAGTTATTACTCATATTTTATAGGTGAGGAACACGGAGGCTGAGAGATTAGCAAATTAGTAGGCCAGGCATGGAGGAGACTTTAAAAAAGAAGAAAAACTTGCAGCTTTAAGGAACAGTGTGCACTCCTAAGCATAAAGTTTAATTTTACATTTAGGGAAATAGGATGCCATGGATTGAACCTGGTGCTCTGCCTACCACTGAGCTATGGCCCTTCCCTTAAGGATTGTTGTGGCTGAAATATTTACGACTTGTCCATGGATCAGGCATGTAGGTTTGCAAAGGGCTGCAGCCTCTCTTTTTTGGTGCTGTTTGTAAATAATGAGGAATTGGAAACCACGATTGATCCTTACACATCATCCATAAATTTACCAGGCTACCTTCGGCCCACTCATGCTGTAGAATACTTAATTCCATTTAGCTTTTCTTTCTCTGTAATTTCGCTTCTTTTTTTTCCTTCTTGCAATGTGACAAGACATAATGTAGCAGTTGGGGTTAGTTAAGGGAAGAGTACGTGTAGGGGGGCAGGCCCAGCCCTACCATTAGGCAGAGTCAGGAGACTGCCATGGGGAGATGATACTGGGTGATGTAAAAGGGCAGCAAATGGCTGTTTTGCTTTATTTTTAACTGTAGGAGAGGTTTGTGTAATTTTTCTGCCTTGGGCGCCAGAATAACTTGGCTGGCCTCGGGTACTATATGCCTTGACTCAAGGAGGGGGTGGGTGCCATTTGCTGCTCTGCCTCAGGCAGCAAAATGGCTTGAGCTGGCCCTGGCAGAGGGTGTAAACTTGGCAGAACTCCCCCCTCCCCATCTGCTGTCCCTTGGGAGCATTGACAGTACATATACCTTGTTTTCCAGGGCTCTCCCCTGACCTCCAGTCCATGGAACAGATTCGGCGGATCATGAGGCCCACGGATGTCCCTGACCAGGGCCTGCTCTGTGACTTGCTCTGGTCCGATCCTGACAAAGACGTGCAGGGCTGGGGCGAGAATGACCGCGGGGTCTCCTTCACCTTCGGCTCAGAAGTTGTCGCCAAATTCCTTCACAAGCACGATCTGGACTTGATCTGCCGTGCGCACCAGGTTGGGGCACTGGAAGAAGGGTGTCCGTGCCTGGGCTGTGGGAGTGGGAACAGGAGAGCCCTGCTACGTCAATCAAGGGCCCATCTAGCCCGGCCTCGCCTTCTCAAAGTGGATGGCAAGGGGAAGCCCACAAGCAGGACGTGGGGAATATGTACATATTTATGCCTGCTTCACAGTTAATTCTCTGCCCCCCTCCCTCTGTTTCTCTTTGTCTTCCCCCTCCAATAGGTGGTAGAAGACGGCTATGAGTTTTTTGCCAAACGGCAGCTGGTGACACTCTTTTCTGCGCCGAACTACTGTGGAGAGTTTGATAATGCGGGTGCAATGATGAGTGTTGACGAGACTCTTATGTGCTCCTTCCAGGTAAAGACTCTTGAGCATAGCACTTCCCTCTTTTCCGATTACCAGTACTCTACCCTCTTCTGAGAGTGTGTAGGATGTAAAGGAGGATAGAAGCCTTAAGGAAAAAAATAAGAGGCAGATTTCTTGGTGATCCACTATCCTGGTGCTGAATGCCACATAAGATGTGTGGGACCTCAGGATATGATTTTAAATGTATCATATAAATTATCTGTCCTATTTCAAAATGATTTTCTGTATGCTGAATTGCTTATCAGGATGTGTTTCTGTACAAACGCAAACTGGGATGCCCAAATAACCAGCCTTCTGTGGCTACAGTAACTTTTTTTAAAAAAAAAATGTGAAACTTGTTTACATTCTTCCATTGGGAGCTCTTCCAGTTAGCTTTTGCCCAGTGCTCATCTAGAGCTCTGTGCTATTTTTAACTAGGAAAAAAATCCCAAAGCCACAGCTTGATAATATGTATGGAATAAATTCTGTGTTGCACTCTTCTGATCATTCCATCAGCACAAACACTCCTAGGTGCTGTATTGAGGGGAGAAGGGAGAATGGGATATAAAAACCCCACCAAGGCAGCTTTTACAGTACACTTTATTTATTTATGCACATGGAAAACGATAGTATAAAAGTGACCATGAAACAATTAAAAGAACAAAAAATAGATGAATTAACACTGTATTTTAGCTTAAAGGATTTAAAAATTATGCCAAAATTAGCAGTATCAACAAGCTGCCAAGAACGAAAACATGTATTGAAATAGATTAGGTCTCAAGGCTTGTTTAAAGACCTGGATTTTAAGTGCTGAAAATCTGACTTAGAGGGCTTCAGTTCTTGTTTTGTTTTATTTAGCATCTGAACGAGAGGTAAAGTGGGGTTGTGGGTTGCAATGAGACACTAAACTTTTACCCTGAAACTAATATTTCCTCTCTTATCCCCTTCCCCACCCCTCATTTCTTGAATTCTACAGATCTTGAAACCGGCTGACAAGAATAAGGGCAAATATGGCCAGTTCAGTGGATTGAACCCTGGTGGGCGCCCAATCACTCCGCCACGCAACTCTGCCAAAGCCAAGAAGTAACTAGCCCTGCCTGCCCCCCTAGCTGTAGGTGTGGGGCCCAGGCTGTCTTGCGTAGCGGTTACACTGTACAGCGGCTGCTTACCTCCCCAGGGCCCAGCCATGTACTTTTTTTAAAGAAAACGGCTGAATAAGAATTCAATACCAAAAATTCTGCTCCCCTGGTATTGGGGATGTCTTTATTTTTGGGGGTATTTTTGATTGACTTTTTTTTGCCAACTTTGTCCCGATGTGTGCTTCCCCCTTTCCCCCATGGGGGGGTTACTACATCTTTTTGAATAAACATGTAATATTCTTATGTAGCTGCTCCTTTGTCGACTGTTTGGGGAGAATAAAATGAATGGGGCTGCATGATGCGGCTTGGAGGATGAAACAAGCTCTCCTTAGGAGGTATGGAGGAGAGGATGTGTGAAGATTCAGGACAGATAAAATGAAGTCCTCCTTCCACAGTGCCTAGCTAAACGGTGGAGCTTGCTTCCATTAGATGTAGTGATGGCCAACAGCTTTGATGGCTTGAAAAGGGGATTAGGCAAATTCATGGAGGGTAGGGCTACTGATAGCTGTAGTAGAGGTGGCATGCCTCTGCAATACCAGCTGTTGGGAATCTTAAAGTAGGGAGAGTGCAGCCATGAGCTTCCCAGAGGCATATGGGATGCTGGGCCAGATGGGGCTTTGGTGCAGCAAGGCTGGAGCAAGTTACACGATCAAGACAAAGCATCTTAAAAGACATCTTGCCCTCTATCCCCAATTACCTTTCCATATTTTGCCTGCTAAAATCCCTTTGCACTTTGGCTGACATGGAGCCATTTGTGACTACCCTTGCAGGTTCATTTGCTTACTAGTTTTAAGACTTTCATGTTGAAACACTGGCTTGCTTTGGTATCTCTGTAGTCCCAAGTTTTCTTCACTAACCACCCCCTATATCTTTCTCTCCTCACCTACCTGCACTGCCTGCAAGCTTTAAATGGAATAGAGAAGCTGAGCTATGCAGTGGTTACTATGTGGTAAGACAACCCCTTTCGTAGAGGCATGAAGGCTTCCTAGCTCTGAAGAGCGTAAGTGTATGTGGTATGAATAGCATGAGCTGTGCAAGGGACCCTAAAGATGCAGACAAGGTCCTTATTTTAGTTTCTTCTACATCCATTAGCTCACACAGACCAGTGGATTAGGAATCGGTAAAATAATGTATACTAATGCACCCAATTTTGATTCCAGTAGGGCTGTCCTGAAAGCTCCCAGGATACTTTTAACACATGATACTCCTAACAAGAGTTATGTAACACCACCTCCTCGCCGTAAGCTGTTTAAGGGAGCCTTTGCCCCTGCCTTCTTAATGTGAATTGGTCTGTTGTTGCTTGCTTAATCTCTAGTTAAATCCCAAGCCACAGCACAGTTATCAGCAGTTTGTAGGAATTAGCTGTGGTCCTCAGCCAAGACAATCCTGTGTGTCTTAAGCAAAAAGCAAGGCAGGACACGGGAAGCTGTGCCTATCTAGTAGAATAGAGCTAGAGGCCTACTAAGGACAGAGAGTTTGGGCCAAAAAATGCAAGAGTTCTTATTAGATAGCTAACAGCATTTTGAGCTACACTGACAGGGTGGGGATTGGTTCTGCATTAGGAGTGGGATTCAGCTGATGAATCCCACCAGTGGAAATTGCGCAAGGATTTCCGCTTGTACAACACTGTTCCCCCATTGCAAAATAAGCTCTGGGAGGTGTTGTGAGAACCCCTAGAGCAGCACAGGATGAGGATTGTTCTACCTGGCAAGCCAAAATGTGATAAGTGCACAATGCTGACTTCCTCCCCTGGATTCCATCTGGAAAAGACATCAGGCCTGCACTGTGGATGGGCGCCATTGTTTTACCAGAGGGACGGACTTCTTAAAGTGCCTTATATTGTGGCAGCAGAGGATAGCAAAGTACATTTGCCAATGATTCTGATGCTTGTAGTTAGGGCTGAAATATATTCAGCTGCCTGCAGAAGAGGAAATAGCTATGCTCTCCTTTGCTACCTGCTGTGCTTTACATAGTACTGCAGTTTACTAATACCACCCTGGCTGCTACAGATCCCTTTCCTGTAATCAGCCTTCAATTCCCATCTGCCCGACAGCTAAATTACAGGTTTAGCAATGAAACAGGTTAATTACAAGGGTGGAAGAGAAGGCTAGCTCAAGAAGGGAGTGGAGTGGAAGGCAGTAAAAAGAAGGCTACAGCAACTGATGGATAACCACAGCAACAATTCACACCATAGTCAAAACATCAAAAAAAATTTATTAGAAAATAAGTATTCTACGTCTATGGATGTTAGCCACAAACCCACTGGAGGAAGGTCTAATCTCTCGCAGCCTCCTCCTTCTTTTCAAAGACGTGCAGTAATACTTTAGTTAAGAAGGTAGACCTGTGTGTCTGTCTCAATGTGATTCTATCTACAGAAGGTTTTTTTTCTCCATGATGGAAGGACCACACAATTCAGCGTTGATTCTCTGGGGAGCAGCAGGATTGCTGAAGAGGGGCAGCCTGGGATCCAACCCAAAAGAGGGCTCAAGCTAGCAGTAGAGGTGTCTTATCATGCACCAGTAGCTGGGGGACCTCTCACGTTTCTCCCTCACTGTCTTCTGCCAACACCTCTTGGCTTGTACATGAGTGGACCAGGGGCTGTGACGGGCTGAGGACGGACCCAAAGAACAAGGAGCGGAACTGCAAATGAAACAAAAGCAGGGCAAAGACATTTATTGGGGGTGCAGGGTTGTAAGAGATCTAGAAATAGTACGTTGTTAATATACCAGAATCTTGCAAGGCCGATAATATTAAAAATGTATTAGGTTAAGAAAGCCATAGAAATATACTTGAAAATAAGCATATGGCATTCAGTGGGGGGCATGTTGTGGTTGGGACCTAAGTGTTCAGCTAGTTTCCATGTTCCTCCAAACCACTCCCAAACTAACAGCATCTCTTAAGTGTCTAGTTTCTACCACACCCTACCAATTCCCTTCCACTGTCTTAAAAAACCCAGATTTTGCAATCGTGCCATTACCAAAGCTTGACTGCTGCCACTGGAATTCTATGGCTCTGCTCCAGCTCCAGATAGTCATGGTTAAAGGCCAATGAACTGTTAAGTGACTACAGCCTCTTTGCTTTCCATAGAAGTCTAGTTTCAATGAACTTTAACTGAATCAAGAGTATGTAAGGGATGTGCAACATATTACAGTGCTAGCTGGTACATATTCCAAGGCTCAGCATGCACCCTCTTGTGACCTGTATTGTGTGGATGTACACTGCCGAAACAGACTATGCCTATCATGCCTTCCTGTACTGAAACAGATTCCACCTTTTTTTGCCTCCTGCATTATGGGTACGTTCTGAACCACTGAATGCGCACCCACTAGAATTGTAAAGTGCTCAAGAGGTCTGCAGGGCCACAGTGCCTCACACTTTCCACTACACGTTCATGCTCTGATCCCTCTGCACGTACCCTTTTTTGTGGCGGTGTGCCAGGCACAGTTCCCTCAGGATCGCTTTCCAACTCCCTTGTATCGGAAAAGGTGCGTCTTGAGGGGAAGGTGGGGCTGGGAGGGGCTTCTGCTCCCTCTGTGCCATCGCAGGTGGTTTCCATGGCTATCATGTAGGCATCGATGTCATCACCGGCAAAATCGTAAGCAGGCTTGGATGTGCTGGCATGAGAGAGATACAGGAACAGAGCTGTGAGGAAGCACCTTCTGGTTTCTTTTGGGGGACTCATGACTAAGGTGTTTGTTTTATCGACAAGAGGGTTTCAAGAGAGAAATTCAATAAGCTAGAAGGAAATCATAGGGTTGGAAGGGACTTCATAAGGCCTTCATCTCTCACATCCATATTCATTTAAGCAAGCCCCAGTTCCAAACACACTGTTTGATACAAACTACCTAAGTTTAAAAGGCTAAAAATGACATGAAATGCTTAACAGAAAGCTGAGACACTGAGCTGTTCCAAGAGTAACCAAGGCAACTGTATATAGCTGCTAAGATGCTAGCTCAGGTCAGGACTGGAAAATGACAGGCAGATCTGTTCACTATGCTATAAAAACACTTATGACAAAATGATGCCAAGAGCACAGAATTAATCTTTTATATGTGCCAAGCAGAGACGGTGCTCCTATTGAATATGTCATTGTCCTCTGGGACCCTCCCTGCACCCTGCTCCACTTCAGGGCATGCCAGATTTTGTTGTGCAGGAGCTTCAACCCTGCTTACCTGTTGTTGTTCTTCTGTGAATTCTCTCTCTCAGCCAGAGTGGCCAAGACCAGGTGCACGTTCAGCACAGGGTCCTCCAGGGTGAAGATAGCCGGCCTGCGAGGACAGAACTGGTGAGGGCAGGATTCTCAAGACACAGGCTTGGGTGCTAAAGGGGAATCAAGGGGGGATGGCAGCGACAGCTGCTGCTAATGGAGCCAAGGACCCCACTCTTGCAATGAAGCAAATGAAGTCTGGCTGCTGGCTGTTACAGGACTGGCAACAAACCAGGACTGGTCTTCTCGACAAACCTCACAAGATCAGACCAGGTCACATCTGGTCCAGCACCCTCGCTTCCGCAGTGGCCAACCAGGTCCCCCTAGGAAGCTCGCAAGCATGATGGAAACTAACCCTCCCATGCAGATGTCTCCCAGCAACTGGCATTCAGTGGCCTCCTGCAGATGGGAGTTTCATTTAGCCACGAAGGTGCTTCCCCTCCAGAACGTCCCTCGTGTAGGCCTACCTGCCAGGGATGTCAAAGTGGATGTTGAGGGGGAGATTTGAGGACTCAGCAAAGCTCAGGAGGCCCTGTGAGGAGAGAGGTGAAACGGGTTGGAAAGAGCACAAGGCCAACCATTTCAAATGAGGGCAAGGAGAGGGGAAGCAAACTCACTCGGAATTCCTTGAGGCAGAAAGTGACTTGCGTCTCTTCCTTGACATGGAAGGCCTGGAACTCGTCCTCGCTCAAACAGAGCTCAGTCACCATCATCCGGCTGGGCTCTGAGGGAGAGGTGAGGATCAAAGAAGGCCCTCGTTTGACAGCTACTACTGTCTATGCTTCCCACAAGAAAACTGCTAGGGAGAAACTGCTAGCCACATAAAGGCAGGCCAGGGACCCTGCGGGAACTCTCCACCTCCTATCAGCCCCAGTTGCACATACAGAATGCCCTCATATGTGATCTAAAGGTTCTTGAGATGGGCAAATTATGTATCACCTCCTTTGATGGGTTCTGGGGATAAGATGGAAGCCAGGTCACGACGGGCAGCTCACCTGTCTCTTCTTCCAGGTAACTGCGCAAGGTCACCTTCCCAGAAGGGCTGGCACCCAGAGTCACCTCAGCCTGTGTCAATGGAAAATGCACCACAGCATCCACCAATAGCCTGAAATAGATGAAGGAGGGGCTGAGAAAGGGGCTGAAAGTCGCTTTCATGGCTGAACATCCCCCCTTTCCTTCTGCATAGAATACTCTTTGCCCTAATTAAATAACCATGGCACAGCATCAGCCCACACGAAGTATCCATGATTCCCAGACCCATCAGCAACCCATGTTCCTCATTCCTTCCAAGCTGCAGTTGATGCATCTTTATTATAAGTGGGCTGGTCTATGCACATCAATTGCAAGAACCTTCATCCATCCCATTCCCTTCTGCCTATACTGCAATCTCTCTCAACCATACCATGGTCCCACCTGGGAGGGGCATGAAGAGCATGAGCACACTGCCCTGTGTCAAAGACTGCCTGCAGGGATTCACAGTCCTGGAAAGACAAGTCATGGGTCTTGATGACACCTGCAGAGACATAGATAGAGTGTGTCTCAGTGGGAAATGGCTCCAGGGCATTCCGTCTCCCGAAAGACTTTGAGCAATGCAAGGAGCAGACATAAGGAGAAGGCAGCAATGGTCTACCCCACCCAAGGGCTAAAAAGGAAAAGAGCAGCAGCCACCAGACACTGGGGATGGAGGAAAAACTCTAATGAAGTATTTCCTTCCTTCCTTCCTTCCTTCCTTCCTCCCTCCCTCCTTCCTTCCTTCCTTTCTTGTGAAATACTTTTTAAAGCATTGTTTTTAAAATGGAATTATTACAGCCAGTTCATGTTGCTACAAATCTTTAGATTCAAGATGCATAGATAGTGACTGGGTTACAGCACAAGCAACACTTGTCACTGGAAAAGTGCTTTTGATTGTTGCAGAATGCTAAGACACCTTCAGGTTAAATGTCCCAATCTTGAAGTCTGCTAGGCGCACTACTCCTGCAGGTTGGAAGCAAAGCTTTCACACAGCACAGCCTCTATCTCCTCTTGCCTCTCATGTATCTCAAGATTCCACTGTCTTCTGCATTAAGTGAAATGGGCTGATCGGTGGCTGAACCACCAAATTGGCATGTGAAAGAATGGAGAAGTGAAAGAACTAAGAAGCTTGTTTCTGTTCATACAAACCTTTCTTTTCCCCATGATGTTTAAAGCAAAAGTGCAGAGGGATTTCAAATGAGGATTCTGATTAAATGAAGTAAGCTTATGCTAGCGTTTTCAATGGAAATGTTGTTCACTGGGATAGAGGAAGATAAAAGCAGATAAGAAGCAGAAATAAAGCTAGAATTAGTGGGCTTTGCCTACCATTGGCTCTGGCTTCTCCTCCTGCTGGCCTCTCTGCCTTCTGGCCTGCCAGTCTCAAAGGCACTAACCACCACTGGTGAGAACCCTCACATTTGGGAGACATCAGTCACCATTGTGTCCCATTAGAACAGAACCATGATCTTCAATTATGCTTTTTTGCAGAAACCAGCTAGGATCCTTACTCAGGGTTGTGGATTCTCTGCAGCTCTTTGCTCCTCAGGATTAAGCGAGGCAGAGGGCTCTTGACTCACAAAACTGATCTTCACTGGATTCTCCCTTCCTTGGTTGCTGCCTTTCTTGGTTGTATTATTTTCTCCCCATGCATTTGGAACATCTCATGGCCCTGTCTCCTAACGCAGTACCGGCAGCTTGATGGACTGCACTGGAGATGGCACTCAAGGCCACAGTTTCAGCCATATTTATCCCGAACATCTTAGCTGTGATTCCTGCACTCCAGGGGATTAGACTAAAGGACCCTTTGGGTCGCTTTCCACGCTACATTTCAAGGATTCTACATCTTCCAGTACATCCAAGTAGGGTTCCTCCTCTTCCCCACCCCCAACGCTCACCATATTTGCAGTACAGCTGCACACGGAACCGGCTAGCGTGGGAACTGAGCGAGATGAGGCATTTCTCCACCGTCTTCTCCAGTGAGGGGAGTGAGCGGAAGATAGCCAGGAAAGACTGGAGGGAATGAGAAGGAAAGCCAGAGTTCTGTGCATGTGTTTTCCTCAAAGACCCTCCTCAAAAGGGAAAGCCAGAACCAGTGTGGGGCAGTGTTAGTGTCTGACTAGGCCTGGGGAAGACTCAGGTTTTTATCTCCATTCAGCTTCAATGTGTCATCTTGGGCCAGACACTATCTCTGGGCTTATTCTACCTCACAGGTTCATCATGAGGATAAAACTGAAGGGAAACAGAGACCACCTATGCCACAGAGAGGAAAGATGAGATAAAATGAATGTAATAAATAAACAGTCTAGTGCTGAAGCCACTAACTTTGTCTCAGAGAACTGAGCTGGGGTGCTCTGATTCTGGCAGAGTTACTTCGAGGAGAAGTAAAAACAATTCAGTTTTGAAAGTCTGAACAAATACTGTTTTATTGCCACTTAGTTGAGCAACAATAGGGAAGAGTGATGACCTTAATGTGAGCTGCAGGTGGAGCTTGGAAGGCATTTGTTTCTTTAAACCTTGGAAAGTATTTGTGGCAATCAACAGAGGGTGAAAAATCATAGTGGCTTATAAAAATAACCTGTATATTGAAAGCTCTCCTCCACCCTGAAACACACAAACACCAAAAACATTCCTCTACCTATCCTTGCACTGCTGAATCAGGCCAAGCATCCACCTAAAGCTAGCAAGCAGGGCATTAAGGCAATGTCCTTCCTTTAGTTTTTTTCCTTGGCATTGTTACTCAGAGGTATATTGCTCCTCAACTTGGAATTTCTATTCAGCATCATGTCTAATACTTACTGGGACACCTATTACATCAGCTTCTTATCAGAACAGAACTTAGGGAGACGGAAAACCCTTGACTTGGAAGGATCTGTGCAGCACAATATGGAGCATATTTCAACCACTCAACCCATTGAGTTCCTGCTGCTTTGCTTAAAAAAACAATAGTACATGTGAAAAAAATAACTAAATGTCAGAGAATTACTTAGCCAAGCCTCTTCTCTGACATGCCATTTTTGCAACTATGCAGTGATTTTTCACCACTATCACCTGCAGTACAAAGCAGTACATATGGGGTGTTTGTGCAGACCAGGCCATCATTGGTGCTTGCAATGAGAACTATAGGCAACAAGTACCAGGTTGGAGTTCATTGGTCTTCTGATAAAAGCCTGCATTGCCCCATGCTGAACTTTCAACAGCCCCACGTTGGCCCCTCACCTTCATGAGCACTTTGCACCGGAAACCACCTGCATCCAAGTCAGATTCCGATTCCCCTGGCTGGTAGAGCTGGAAGAAGAGCGGGGCAAACAGGAAGCAGGCGTAGGCCGAGCGGGACGCATTGACTGTACGCAAGGAGAGCTGGGGAAACAAGGATGGGAAGTGTCATCAACTCCATCATTGTCACAGAGATTCCCCACACCCCTCTTAGCTTCCTTGTCCTAAGTCAGGCATCCCCAAACTTCGGCCCTCCAGATGTTTTGGACTACAGTTCCCATCATCCCTGACCACTGGTCCTCTTAGCTAGGGATCATGGGAGTTGTAGGCCAAAACATCTGGAGGGCCACAGTTTGGGGATGCCTGTCCTAAGTAGTTCAAATCCTGCTTTCTAAAGACACAGCATTGCTGCCTCCAAAATAGGACAAACTTGCATCATCAAACAGCTCATACAACATGCTGACCAATGAGACAGCTGCAACGGCTTAGGCCAGAGGAACCTGTGGCTCTCTAGATGCTGCAGGACTACAACCCCCATCTTCCCTGACCCCTGGATGTGCTGGCCAGGACAAGTGGGAGCTGGCAGTCCAAGTCCAAGGCCGCATACCCCATCCCCAGCCATTGCAGAGTGATCGCAATACCAGGAAAGTGTTGCTGCTCTGCAACAGACTCCCCTCACTTAGCTCACAGATGATGTCTCACTGATAAAGGTTCCATTCTGAGAGTAATAAGCAACAAACACTCCAGACAGACCCTCCCTACACCTCCCAGCCTGTCACCTTACCCCTTCTTGAAGAGGCTCAATGTAGATTTCATCTCCGACACGGGAAAGAGAGTGCACCGCTTTCCCCAGGGCTGCACAAGAGACAAAAGAACACTGAGCAGGTATGGATCAATGTAAGCCTCTTCCAATGTCTGATCTTGCATTCCACCTCAGCCTGCCTCTTTGTGCAGGCTGAGACCATCCCCTGCAGAATCCCTCTTCTATTAAATAACCACCTGGGTCTATTATTTACTCAGAAGCCCCAGATATGCCAAAACATGCGTCATTCTTCTCATGTCACACTCCCATACAGGTATCATAACCCCACTCTATCCACACACACACACACACACACATTCTCACTTGCTACACTTACTATCGTCTCATCAGGAAAGTCCCCTTATATCAGGGGTAGAGAAGCTGTAGTCCATGCGTTGCTGGACTACAACTCCCATCATCCCTGACTGATGGCGTTGCTGGTTCTGATGGGAACTGAAGTCCAACTAGACTAGAGAATGATAGATCCTCTACTCCTGCCTTCACAGGTTTAGAAGCTCATTTCGGGAGGCTTCCCTTCTTCCTGTAACCATACGCAAGCCCCTTTCCTAGTCAAACATCAAGCAATAATCAACTTTGCCCACCGCTGAATACCCCAAATCCAAATAGTTAATCTTGCCTCACCTTTCACATTGCCCCCAGTAATTGTGCACTTCATGCCAAGGCAGAGAAGTCTTAAAGTTTTCCCTCACCAGACACAAGGTGGGGGGAACTAAACATCTGATGTATTCACCAAGTACACTGTGGCCAGCTCTGTTTTCTAATGGAGGGAACTCTGCAGAACTCCAAGTAGATGCTGAGGGGTGGGGAGAAAGAAAATGTATATGTACACATACATCAAACATACATTGTTACAACTAACCATTTTTTAGACTGCTTCTACAGACCAAATAACACTTTGAAATCAAGTATAACCCATTGCGGCTGGAGTTTTTATTTTTTATTTTTCCGGTTGCCTTCCAAAGCAAAGACAAAAAACAAAAACAAAACTATCATTTTCTGACAGACATATTGTAAGATCCCTAATAGGTTAAAAATTCTTTCCCCCTCTACCCCATTAACATAAAAGCTAAATGAGGCATACTTTTAAAGGGTTTATAGGAACTATAGGTAAAATTTAAATTGCGTGGCTGGAGGATTTGAATAGCTCTATGCCAGGAATCCCCAAACTGCGGCCCTCCAGATGTTTTGGCCTACAACTCCCATGATCCCTAGCTAACAGGACCAGTGGTCAGGGAAGATGGGAATTGTAGTTCAAAACATCTGGAGGGCCGAAGTTTGGGGATGCCTGCTCTATGCCATTTTGAAAATTAAAACCATCTCCCCCAGAAGGTGCTATTCACCCTATGAGGGAAAATGTACACCTTAAACCATTAGAGTAAAAGTTGTTTATACTTTTCCATCTTTCTAAAGTATTGTCTTATCATATATTGTATGTCTAACTGGATTCAGTGGGACATGCCCAACGAAGTTTGCCCAGGACTGCAGCCTCTGTATCTGCATAGACATTACAGTGGAACCTCGGTTTATGAACACCTCGGTTTACGAATTTTCGATTTACGAACACCGCGGACCTATCTGGAACGGATTAATTCACTTTCCATTACTTTCAATGGGAAAGTTCGCTTCAGTTTATGAACAGACTTCCGGAACCAATTACACCCATGCTTCGGGTTAAGTACGCTTCAGGTTGAGTACTCCGTGGACCCGCCTGGAACGGATTCATCCACTTTCCATTACTTTCAATGAGAAAGTTCGCTTCAGTTTAAGTACTCCGCGGAGCGTCTGGAACAGATTAATCCACTTTCCATTACTTTCAATGGGAAAGTTCACTTCAGTTTATGAATGCTTCAGTTTATGAACAGTCTTCCGGAACCAACTGTGTTCATAAACCGAGGTACCACTGTACAAGGTTTGAACATTGCTTTTATTTTATTTATTTTTAAAGTCTAGGACACTTGGAACCTTTACAGCTCACCCAGGCCCCATCCCCTCACAGCTTACACCTCAGACTTTCTCCTCTCCCCCACCCCAGCAACACCAGTGGTGATGATGATGACAGAGAGATCTAGGCTGGAATTTTCTCTCCTTCCCAGATCAGCAGCCAGTGTTCTCCTTTGCTCCCCACCTCCCACTGCCAGCACCATGACAGTCTTACAATTTTATTGCATGCTAAAAGCTCTGGGGGCCAAGGAGGGGCAGGGGGCAGCTACCCCCCCCCCAAAAATCCTGGCTATGCCCATGTGGGATTTGCAAGGATCATTCCTTTCGCATGGCAGCACCTGTACATTAGAAGTGCCAATTCTGAAGATCAAAGGAATGCAGTTCACACATACTGGGTAAATAAACTGATCTGAAGGCCTTATGGGCTTTATATACCAAAAATAGCATCTTGAACTCAGCCCAGCACTGAACTGTCTAAAGTTTGCAAAAGGCACTCCTAGCCACTGATGCCTCCAGTGACAGGGGTTTGGACTAGATGACCCTCAGGGTCCCTTCCACCTCTACAATTCTATGACAAAGTTGGATCCAGGAGCACTCCAAGCTTGAGTGCTTTTCATTGATGCCTAGAAAAGATACTGTACTGAGAAGTAGATTTAAAAATCAATTCACCTAGCAACTGGCTCAACACTTTCGAGAAACCTTTCTCATCTCTGCGTTGGCAACTGTGCATGGGAACAATCAGTGTTCCTTAACCAGACTGATTTGGCCCTGGGGGTGCGGGCGTCCAGAAAGAGGGTAAGAGTTTCAAGAGCGTGCAAGAGGGGAAGGGTTCTTGTCCCTGGACAAAATAAGAGCGCCTCAGGACAGAAGCTGCACCTCGCCACCCGGCACGTTCCAGAGGCACAGGCGCATTCCACAAGGGCCGACGTTGGCAACCCAAAGCTGGAGGAAGGAAATGCCTCATCGGAGCTCCCAAGAACGCGTTGGGATACCGAAGGAAGCACGTCTTAACGCTTGATTCCCAACCCCCTACGGTGGCCTCAAGAGCCGTTAGACACGCGGCCGGTTGCTTTAAGGAACTAGCGGCCGGGATACAGCCGCGCGCCGCCCCCCCCCCCGGTCTTCCCTACAGGAGGCTCCTCTTACCTCCGCTCCAAAGTTAAACCAAAGTTCCGAACTCGCGCTCTCAGGCCGCCCCCCACCGCGCGCCCCACGCTGCCTTCTTATTGGACAGCATAGCTGTCATCTTCTAGGAGAGCAGAACGCAAGCACGGGCAGGTCGGGGCTAATGATTGAACACTACTTCCGTTCACGTGATCCAACAAGAGCGGAGGAAGCAAGCTCATGCCCCGCCCAGTCGGTGAAGGTGGGGCTGGTCTCTCGCGTAGGATCCTCTGGAAGCCCCGCCCCCAATTCAGCCTCTCGCACCGTCGTCTTTTAGGAAGGAGGGAGGAATGGAGAGACCAGAGCGCAACTGCGCACGCGCTATGTTCGACGATGCCGCAGCAACGATGCGCTCCTGCATCAGTTAATGCAGCCGGGTGGGGGCGCTTGGTGTGAGGAGGCTGCTTACTTTCGGATCTTTCCTTGCAGTCAAAATGCGCTTCTGTGACCTTCCTGCACCGAGTTGTCTTTCCCGCTCTTTTGTCACCCGTTGAGTTTACGTTCTTAACGCGGCAGACGGACGGCAGGGACCTGGTTTCCCCGGAGGGAAGGGGCTACACCGCTAAGCTCCCAGAGCTAGCAGCTGTTCTTGCCCTTCGTTGTTGTGTTTTCCTGCATAGCTGCCAAGTTCAGCATTGAAAAATAAGGGATCACAGACTCACCCAGCGGTGTGGCACCGGAAGTCGTTTCTACGCATGTCTGGACATGCGCAGAAGCGACTTCCGGTGCCGGCTCTGCACATGTCTGGGCACCGAAAGGACCCAGCGCCGGTCCTTTTCTCTACCAATCTAATGCGGAGGGTGGAGGGGTTGGCCTGCAACCCAAGCACGTATAAGTTTGCACCTCTCTTCAGGAGCCACCCCCCTCCTAGGAATCCTGGTGTTGCTGCTTGAGTTTCTGAAAAATAAGTCAGCATGGGTTTCTGAAAAATAAGTCGTGTCAGACTAATCTGATCTCATTTTTGGACAGAATTACAAGCCTGGTAGATGAAGGGAATGCTGTGAATATAGCCTATCTTGATTTCAGCAAGGCCTTTGACAAGGTGCCCCATGATATTCTTGTAAAGAAGCTGGTAAAATGCGGGCTAGACAATGCTACCATTCAGTGGTTTTTTAACTGGCTGACTGACCGAACCCAAAGGGTGCTCATCAATGGCTCCTCTTCATCCTGGAGAGTAGTGACTAGTGGGGTGCCACAGGGTTCTGTCTTGGGCCCAGTCTTATTCAACATCTTTATCAATGACTTGGATGATGGGCTTGAGGGCATCCTGAGCAAGTTTGCAGATGACACCAAATTGGGAGGGGTGGCTAATACCCCAGAGGACAAGATCACACTTCAGAATGACCTTAACAGATTAGACAACTGGGCCAAAGCAAACAAGATGAATTTTAACAAGGAGAAATGTAAAGTACTACACTTGGGCAAAAAAAAAAAATGAAAGGCACAAATACAGGATGGGTGACACCTGGCTTGAGAGCAGTACATGTGAAAAGGATCTAGGAGACCACAAACTAGGTAGACCACAAACTTGACATGAGTCAACAGTGTGATGCAGCAGCTAAAAAAGCCAATGCAATTCTGGGCTGCATCAATAGGAGTATAGTGTCTAGATCGAGGGAAGTAATAGTACCACTGTATTCTGCTCTGGTCAGACCTCACCTGGAGTACTGTGTCCAGTTGTGGGCACCACAGTTCAAGAAGGATACTGACAACGTGTCCAGAGGAGGACAACCAAAATGGTCAAAGGCCTGGAAACGATGCCTTATGAGGAACGGCTTAGGGAGCTGGGCATGTTTAGCCTGGAGAAGTGAAGGTTAAGGGGTGATATGATAGCCATGTTCAAATATATAAAAGAATGTCATATAGAGGAGGGAGAAAGGTTGTTTTCTGCTGCTCCAGAGAAGCAGACACGGAGCAATGGATTCAAACTACAAGAAAGAAGATTCCACCTAAACATTAGGAAGAACTTCCTGACAGTAAGAGCTGTTCGACAGTGGAATTTGCTGCCAAGGAGTATGGTGCAGTCTCCTTCTTTGGAGGTCTTTAAGCAGAGGCTTGACAGGTATATGTCAAGAATGCTTTGATGGTGTTTCCTGCTTGGCAGGGGGTTGGACTGGATGGCCCTTGTGGTCTCTTCCAACTCTATGATTCTATGACGAACAGGCCAAACCCACCTTGCGTACATTTTGTTTTGCCTTGAGGGCTAGACTTTGTTTTCCTTCTGCAAAATTTCTGGCCGTTTGCCGGCTCCCTCCACTGGCTCAGAGCTTGTGGCAGTGGAACGTTCTGCAAAATGTCTCTCCAGAATCCCAGATGTTTTCCTAGCAAGCCGGAGAACATTGCTCAGCCATCCTTATGGCTCTGCTCCTATTGAGGAAGGCTGAGCTCAGCAAGAGATTGAGGGAGGCGGGAGACCTTGCATTTGTGCTCATTCTTGAAGGATTAGGGAGCAAGGATGGCCTGATTTGAGCCCTTGGAAACTAGTAAGCACACTTCTGAGCATGTGCAGAAAGTCATCTCTGCCTCGCCACTTTGCAAACACAAGCTGCCTCTGGGCATATTTTGTTGGAAGACAAGGTACATGCATAGCTCAGTTGGTTACAGCGTGGTGCTGAGAACGTCAACGTCACAGGTTCGATCCCCGTATGGGACAGCTGCATATTCCTGCATTGCAGAGGGTTGGACTAGATGACCCTCGGAACCCCTTCCAACTCCACAATTATATACAGTATAAGGTTTTGAGCTCAAAGAAAGCCCCCAAAAGGTGGCTTCCAACACCGCCAAGCAGGCAAATTGCTCCTGGTATACCTTATCACAGCCCTATTTATTTAATAAAATCATAGAACTGTAGAGTTGGAAGGGACCACAAGGGTCATCTAGTCCAACCCCCTACAAGGCAGGAATCATTTGCCCAACATAGGTCTCAAATCCACGATTTGTTCTAGGATTCAGCTCAGTACATAACACCCCTCCCCTCTAAGTTCCAGTCCTGCCCGGGAAGTTGCATTCGTAGTCCCCAAGGTCTGCTGGCCGCCTCCGTGTGCGTTGTGGCCTGGGGTGTTCCTTGGTCAGGGGTTCTGGTTCTGGCTCGTGTTCCGAGGCTGCTGGCTGTGCCGGGGCTGTCTGGTCTGGCGCCACTGAACCACTAGGTTGTAGCTCTGGTTCCGGTGTCCTTCCAGCCTCGGGGCGCCCCTCTGTGCCTACTGCTTCTGCTTCCCCTGCCCACCCCTCTCGCTCTACAAGCCTCACTGCCCTGCTGTCCCCTTGGGACCCCTCTGTCCCGCTTTCCTCCCGGGTTCCTCCTGGGAATCGTCGCCGTAGCTGGTCGCAGTGGCGGCGCCAACATTGCCCCCCTTCCTATAGTACCTCGTACGACACGGGACCGGTCACCTTGGTGACTGTGGCGGGTACCCATGCTGGGCCTGCCCCAAAATTCTTTGCATACACTGGGTCCTGGGCCACAAATGTCCGGGGGTTCCTGCCTTTCCCCACCACTACCTCATCCTGAGCTCTGTCGGGGTGAAGTCGGTCCAGTCTAGTTGCAAGGCGCCGGTCCATTAGTAATTCAGCTGGGCTCCGGCCCGTCGTTGTGCTTGGGGTGCTGTGCTGTGCTAGAAGAAATGCGGCAAGGCGGTATTCCCAGTCCCCTTGTGTCATGCGGCGGAGGCTGTCCTTGGTGGTCCGCACCATGCGCTCCGCTTGGCCATTGGTGGCAGGGTGGAATGGTGCTGAGCGGATGTGGCGGATGGCGTTCTGCGCTGTGAAGGTCTGGAACTCCTCTGACGTGAATGCGGTTCCATTGTCCGAGACGAGGGTGTCAGGGAGCCCGTGGGTCGCAAACAGCTTACGTAGTACCCGGATGGCTGCCGCCGTAGAAGTGGATGGTACCAGTGCGACCTCCAGCCATTTGGTGTAGGAATCCACCACTATGAAGAATGTTTTTCCCTGGAAGGGGCCAGCGAAGTCCACGTGCAAGCGTGACCATGGATGTCGGGCGGACTCCCAGGGCTGGACTGGGGCCCTTGGGGGATGCGGGCGGGATTCTTGGCAGGTCTGGCAGTGTTGGACCCAGGCCTCTATCTCTCTGTCAATCCCCGGCCACCACACATAACTCCTGGCAAGGGCCTTCATCCTCACTACCCCTGGGTGTGTCTCGTGTAGGGCTGTGAGGACCCTTTTGCGGAGGGGCTGGGGAACAACAACCCTGCTTCCCCATAACAGGCACCCCTTGTGGGCCGACAGTTCATGTTTGCGGTTTTTGTAGCCAGCGAATTCTGGCCCGGGGCTGCTGCTGGGCCATCCTCGCCACACCCAGTCCAGGACCCGGGAGATGACCCTATCTTTTGTGGAATGGTGCGCAACTTCTTGTGCCTGAATAGGTCGGTCGGGAAGCAGCTCCAGGGTCATAACCTCTTGCGCAGGCGCTGGGTCGGGGCCTGTTTCTGGTAGTGGTAGCCTGCTGAGGGCGTCTGCGTGGCCCATCGCCTTCCCAGGGCGGTGGATTAGTGCATACTGGTAGCCGGCAAGGAAAATTGACCACCTGAGGACACGTGGAGACAACACTTGGGGGGTCTGCTTCTCAGGGGCAAACAGGCCAAGCAACGGCTTGTGGTCAGTCACTATGGTAAAGGGCCGCCCGTACAAGAAATCATGGAATTTTTTTACGCCCTTCACGATTGCCAGACCCTCCTTGTCAATCTGTGAGTAGTTTCGTTCGGCTGCAGCAAGCGTCTGGGAGAAGTATGCCACCGGCACCTCTCTTCCATCCGGGAGTTGGTGTCCCAGGACAGCGCCGATGCCATAGGGAGAGGCGTCGCATGCCAGCACCACTGGCAGCCTCTCGTCGAAGTGTGCTAAGACCGAGTTCGAGACGAGCAAGTCCTTGACTGCCTGGAATGCGGCCCTTTGTCGCTGGCCCCACACCCAAGGGGCCCTTTTATCTAGGAGTCTGTGTAGGGGCTCCGCTACCGCTGCCTTATGGGGAAGGAAGGCATGGTAAAAGTTCAATAGTCCCAAGAATGACTGAAGTTCGGGCTTGCTCTTGGGCGCTGGGGCCTCACAAATGGCCCGTACCTTGTCACCGGTTGGATGGACCCCTTCTGCGTCCACCTTAAATCCCAGAAAGTCCACCTGCGGCACTCCCAGTAAACACTTTTCCCGCTTCACCTTGAGGCCCGCCGTCTGGAAACGGTGCAGGACGGAGCGGAGGCGGTCCTCAAATTCCTCTGGTGTGGGCCCGGCGATCAGTACATCATCGAAGAAGGGGGTGACGCCAGGAATCCCTTTAAGGAGAGAGTCCATTAGATTCTGGAATATGCCTGGTGCCACGCTAACGCCAAATTGCAGCCGCTTTACTCTGAATGCCCCTCTGTGCGTCACAATCGTCTGAGCCTCTGCTGTGGCTTCGTCCACAGGCAACTGTTGATACGCTTGGGCCAAGTCCAGTTTGCCAAAGATTTTTGACCCAGCCAGGGTGGCGAGGACATGGCTGACCACTGGCACTGGGTATGCATGGGCCATGAGAGCCTTGTTTATGGTGCATTTGTAGTCTGCACAGATGCGGACCGAACCGTTAGGCTTGACGGGTGTGACAATTGGAGTTTCCCAGGGGGCGTTGGGCACCGGCTCCAGCACTCCTTGCTCCACGAGCCGGTCCAATTCCTCGTCTATGCGGGGTTTCAGGGCAAACGGGACCCGGCGGGCCTTGTGCCTGATGGGTCGTACAGCGGGGTCTAGCTGTAGGGCAATGGGGGGTCCTGTATATCGTCCCAATGCCCCATCGAAAACCCCTGGAAACTCTTTGCATATGGCGTCCACGTCCACTTGTAAGCTAGTGCGGTTCACCCCGGTAACGGCTAGCCCCAGAGGTCCAAACCATGCCAGTCCCAGTAAGCTAACGTAGGGGCCCTTAACTACCAGCAAGTCCAATTGTTGCTTTCGCCCTCGATATTGCACCCTGAAGGTCCCCACCCCCATAGTAGGGACCTTACGTTTCTGGAAGTCCCGGAGGGTGAATGGGGCCGGCCTTAGTTTGGGACCCCCATTAGGGCACAGTTCCCTTAATGTTCGGGCCGAGATTATGGATAGAGTTGAACCCGTGTCCAGCTCCATGCGGCATGGGGCTCCCTCTATCTGTACCTCTATATAAATTTTCTCTGTGCTGGGATGGGGCAACTGGAATACCTGGTAGTCCGTGATCTCCGTCGAGTTGCCTTGGTGCATGGTGCCGTGTGACCTGGGGCTCCTGGGTCGGTCATCTGATGCTTGTCGACGGGTGAGTCGAGCCCGACACACCCGGGCGATGTGTCCCAATTTTCTGCACTGCCTGCACTCTGCGTTGCGGAAACGACAGGTCCTCCTCTCGTGGTTCTCCCCGCAGCTTGCACAGTTCCCTCCTTCTCGTCGAGGCTGCTGTGGTGTGTGTGCTGCTTGAGTGCGCCGCTGTACTCGGTGTACTTCCTCCCTGTCAGATTCGGATTCGTCGGTGAGGTCTTCGTGGTAGACCCTCGGTTGGGATGGCGGGGCCGGTCGTGCCTCTTGCGTTGACCTCTCGGCGGCTTCGGTTGCCAGGGCTTCCTCCAGAGCAATCTGGAACGTGAGGTCTTTTTTGGCGTAGAGGCGTCGTTGCAACATCTCGTCCCTCAGGCCACCGACGAGGCGGTCACGAAGCATGTTCTCCAATTCTGAGAAGTTGCATAACCGGGCGGCTTGGCGGAGGGAGGTCACAAACCCCGTTATGGTTTCCCCCGGGGCTTGCCGCTTTGCGTAGAAGGCATTTCGGCAAGCTACCACCGAGGGCTGTGGTGAGAAGTGCTCCTTCAGCCGTTCCATTATTGTTTTGTAAGAGACGGTAGCGACATCTCTAGGTGCAAGGAGAGCCCGGGCGATTTCAAACGTCTCCTCTCCACAGACGCTGAAGAATGTCGCCCTCTTCATGGCATCGTTGGTGACTTCTTTCGCTTGCAGGAGGAAGTTGAAACGGGCGGCGTACCCTTCCCAGTCTCCTGATGCTGGTTTGAATGGCGAGAAGCTGCTGTCGGTTGCCATTCTGGGTTCCTTGGGTCCTGGAGCTGAAGCCTGGATGCACGGTGCGATGCAGCGGTGCAGCAGGTGGCGGTGCTGCGGTGCAGTGCGTGGTGGCGGTCAGCTCAGCAGGATCCCACCTTCGTCGCCAGTGAAATATACTCGGAGTCAAGAGTGAATTTCATGCTCTTTATTCAGCTCATAGTCATCAAGGAGGAGAAGAGAAGACGAATGGCTCTTTTCCCAAAACCATCTGCTTATATACATTATTTACACAATGGGCCTTGCGTGATTGGCTACTTCAGGGCTACACCTGTGGGCCAATTATATTGTGGATTGACTTCTGCCTGCAGCCTGATTGGCTGCTCCTACAGGCCAATCAGGTAGCAGATTCACTTCTGCCAGCCGCCTGATTGGCTGCTCCAGCAGGCCAATCAGGTTGCGGATTCACTTCCACCTGGAGTTGGATTGGGTAGCTCCCGCTGATTCTGCAAGGTGATGTCTCTGCTTTTTAAGATGCTGTCTAGGTTTGTCATTGCTTTTCTCCCAAGAAGCAGGCGTCTTTTAATTTCGTGACTGCTGTCACCATCTGCAGTGATCAAGGAGCCCAAGAAAGTAAAATCTCTCACTGCCTCCATTTCTTCCCCTTCTATTTGCCAGGAGGTGATGGGACCAGTGGCCATGATCTTGGTTTTTTTGATGTTGAGCTTCAGACCATATTTTGCGCTCTCCTCTTTCACCCTCATTAAAAGGTTCTTTAATTCCTCCTCGCTTTCTGCCATCAAGGTTGTGTCATCTGCATATCTGAGGTTGTTGATATTTCTTCCGGCAATCTTAATTCCGGCTTGGGATTCATCTAGTCCAGCCTTTCGCATGATGAATTCTGCATATAAGTTAAATAAGCAGGGAGACAATATACAACCTTGTCGTACTCCTTTCCCAATTTTGAACCACTCAGTTGTTCCATATCCAGTTCTAACTGTAGCTTCTTGTCCCACATAGAGATTTCTCAGGAGACAGATGAGGTGATCAGGCACTCCCATTTCTTTAAGAACTTGCCATAGTTTGCTGTGGTCGACACAGTCAAAGGCTTTTGCATAGTCAATGAAGCAGAAGTAGACGTTTTTCTGGAACTCTCTAGCTTTCTCCATAATCCAGCGCATGTTTGCTATTTGGTCTATTTGCCACAGCTAAGAGGAGTTTAAAAATAGAAATTTGCTGCTGCCAACATTTGTACTGAAGTTGTAGCTATTTCCCTTCCCAGCACAAAGCAAAGTTTAGAGGGCAAGAAGCGCCTCCCCCCAAAATTAGGACATGAGCCCGTCATGGCTCCTGCACTCACCGGAGGCACCGCAGCACAAGGAACAGTTGCTGGGGACCAGGAAGGAAAGGCGCTTGGCGGGAGGACAAGCGAAAGAATCGCCACACGCTCTTCCTGGTCCCGGGCTGCAAAAGGAAACGCGGAGGCAGGAAGACCGAGCCGGGAAGACGGAGCGAACGTGTCCATAGAGATAGGAAAAGTAAAAGTAAAGAGTGATACATGCACGCACACTTCCTGGCTCTGTTTGCATGGCCATAGAGATAGGAAAAAGTTAAGAGTGATACTCGCGCGCGCACACTTCCTGGCTCGGTTTGCAAAAAAATACGGGATATTTCCCCATTCGGGATGACAGCGGGGAATGGCTTTAAAATCGGGGTTTTCCCGGGGAAAACGGGAGACTTGGCAGCTATGGTTTTCCTGCCACGTCGGACCAGGAGGACCTTTAGGACAGCCGAGCATTCATAGGCTGCGCTTGACAGTGCGGACTCTTTGGGAACTATTGCACCCGCGACTCTCGCCTGCCCTGTTTGCTCTTGGGCTTCCAGGCCCAGTTCCAGGGGCTGATTCTGGCCTATAATGTCTTGCATGGTCTGGGCCTCCAGCACCAGAAAGGATGCACATCTTTCTTTAGGTATTTGGGTCCCAGCTATTTGTATGCTAGTACATGTATTAACATGGGACGCAGGTGGCACTGTGGGTTAAACCACAGAGCCTAGGGCTTGCCGATTAGAAGGTAAGCAGTTCAAATCCCTGCGACGGGGTGAGCTCCCGTTGCTCGGTCCCAGCTCCTGCCAACCTAGCAGTTTGAAAGCATGTCAAAGTGCAAATAGATTAATAGGCACCGCTACAGCGGGAAGGTAAACGGCGTTTCCATGTGCTGCTCTGGTTTGCCAGAAGCGGCTTTGTCATGCTGGCCACATGACCTGGAAGCTATACGCCGGCTCCCTTGGCCAATAACGCGAGATGAGCGTCGCAACCCCAGAATCGGTCATGACTGGACCTAATGGTCAGGGGTCCCTTTAGCTTTACATGTATTAACACCTTGATGAAATGTCATGTAGAAAGGGAATTGGTAGTATAGGTAGAACTATTTCATCTCTAACGCTGCTGCTGAAGAAATCTGGAATAAGTAACAAAACGACCCCTGGAGATGACTGAGCATTCATCTTGATTTGCTTTCCACAAAGCTTACGTGGGGGTTCTATTATATCCAGACTTAACTGAGCATTCATTCTGATTTGTTTGTGGGGCTACTACTACATGACAATCCGCATTCATAAACTCATTTGCTTGTGGGGTGTTTAGACGTCTTCCTGTAATTTGTTCATCTCACACTCTGCATTTCCCTATCGTTTTCTAAACATCAAGAACTTGATTTTTTTAAAGGTACATTTGTTGTGTTAGGGCAAGCAAGTGCTTAAATCCCATTCAAACACATAAACCTGATATTGTGGTATGCACTTACATCTTTCCTATAAAATACAGTCTGGAGGCACCCAGACTTCCTCATACAGTTGCTTATTTATTTATTGACATTATCCCTAGTTTCATAAAGACAAAGCACTAGGTGGCTCTAAATTAGAGGCAAGAGTTTTGCATGAGCTCACACATCACTTTGCCCTGGGCAACCTGTAGGGAGAGCATAGAGGGCCCCCACCCCCCTGCCCCAACATTTCCTTTCCTTTCTAAGTCCCTTCTAAGCGCTCTGCTTAGTTCTGTTATTTATTACATTTATATCCCACCTTTCTTCCAAGGAGCAAAAAGTGGCATACTTGCTTTCCCCTCTACCCATTTTATCATCACAACCAACCCTGTGAGGTAAGTTAGACTGAGATACAGTGACTGGCTCAAGGTCATCCAGTGAGGACTAGAACCCTGATTTCCCAGGCCTTAGTCCAACATTAGAACCACTACATCTCATTCGTTCTCATTATACACCCCTTAAATGAAATAAGATGTGTAAGGACCACCATGTACAGTACAAAGTTACAAGGAAAGCCACGTGACCACCTGAAATTACCATACATCTGAACTTGAAACTACTATGAGAGTGTTTTGTTCAAATAAGATTTATGAGGACAAGGGGGACTGAAAGAGAGATTAAGGTTGCAATCCTATGAACATTTCCTTGGCAGAAAGTCCCTTCTAAAAAGGCATAGTGTACAAAGGATTGCGTTCAAGCTTTTTTTTCTTAGTTCAAGTAGTAGCAGCAGTATTCAACACTTTATTATTAGTTTCATTGCATGACACTGCTGTTTGGGAAATTGCTGTAACTTTATTTTTTTGTATTCTGAATTGTATTGTGTCCAGTACTGCATCTGAATGCTAAAATATGTAAATTTGCTTTGCTTCAGTGGTTGCCTGTTTTTTGTTACTTTTACAGTAATTAACATGCTATAAAACACAGGAAGAAAACCCCCCTAAAAACAAACACATTTTACATTTAAGCTTTAAACAATCTCAAAAGCAGCACCCTCAGTCTTTACTGAAAACCGACCCTTTCCTTCCCCTTTTCGCTCCCTAGAAATAAAAAATAGCACCCCTGAACCCATACCAAAAAATCCATAAAATTCAAATAGATTTCCTTTCTGAAACAAAAATCTCTTGGCAGCAGAAACTGACACACATATATTTTTAAAAAACAAAAGAGGGCAATATTTGCCTGCTTTAAGTGAGCACCTGGGGATAAACTTGGCATCCGGATACTGCAAAACAGAACTGTAAGGTAAACCTATGACCTCATTGCATCCAGGCCCAATTTAATTAACTACAGGGTATATACATTAGTAAAAATAAACCTCTTCAATAAAAACCAGTTGCAAAAATCCAACTCTGCCGACTGCTCAGCCTGGACAATTAGTGGTCTACTACAATAATCAAGGCCAGGAGCATCTGAAACTTAATTGCCCTCAAATACTAACAGTAGTCCACAATCAAGGCAAGCTTTTGGTTTTAACCTGACTGAGTCCCAGTTACACAATGGGATTAAGAAATCCAAGTATTTTGTCTTAAATAAATGCATTAAGAATCAGGCTGTTATAGACTGAGTTGGCCACAGTCCAGGGAACCCTGTGAATAACTCCGGTTGCCCAGTGGGGGCTTTGGTCTTGTGTTTCTCCAGCAGCTGCTCCCAATACTGCATAGCAAACACTTTCTGAAACTCAGGGGAGCTTTAAAAGAAATTTGTGGTTGATGATTTTTTGTTTCTCGAAACAAATCAGAAGTCTGCTGGGAGCGCCCAAAGTAATTTTTTTGAGTGGTAAAACAGACTTGACATGGGAAATCCATGATTGGCTCTTTCCCCTCTCCTTAATCTTTCTTTACAAGCAGCTCTTTGGGGCAAGGACTAGATTTAGGCAATGGTACTAGATGAAGGGGGGTTAACTTTGTGCCACAATAGAAATGGCTTCCCCTGAAGCTGTTCTTTCAGCCTTACTTGGGAAGTGGGGGACAAGTTACATTGATGGTACATAGGTAGGCAAAATCCACAGTATTTACAAAGGAAAACACTTTGGAGAGGGGATCAGTCCTAAAAAAAAATTTGGTCCTTCATTTTGTTTACTTAAGGAAGTATTACAGTCCAAAAAGTCTCTGTTTTTCATTCTCTTATAGGCTATGGTCTGTTTGTTCTGGCTAGCTGGTACATCATATAGGTGGTGCCAATATTTATGTATACTGTACTACATCTTAAAAATATATTTTTGTTGAATGTTAGGCTTTATTTTTCTTATCCTTCTCTGTCCATGCTCAAGTAACTTTGTCTTCTGTTCTTTTGTAGCTGTCAACTATGCTTTCTGCATAAATTGTTTGGAATAGTCAAGATCTGTCACACAGATCTTGACTTAACTTGGTTGTCTGAGGTTGCATACACATAACACTTTACTCCTAGAATCAGTGGGAACTGAGTACCTGGTTGTTGTTTTTTACATAGTCCACACAGAGTCCAGATCTATATATTTTTCCACATCTGAAAAGCCCTTCTTGGGAAACTGGTATCATTTTGAAAATAAAAGCTCACTGCAGATATCTATCCATTTGAAAACAGATGTAGGTGGTCCCAGAAATGCAGAGGTGTATCTACACTTGTCTAATGATGCTTTGGGGGGGTGTATACCAAGATCACAATCACCATTTCTTTCGGATGTCGAAAAAATTGTAAGCGTGCGGCCACTTTTTCCGCTCGTAAATTGAAAACGTTGGATGTCGAGTAGTTCGTAAGTCGAGGTCCCACTGTACTCTATTCCAAACTTAAAAATGGAAAGCGTAATGCTGGTGGTCAACAAAAGAGGTTTAAAGACTTGTCTCAAGGCAAATCTTAAAAAATGTAGTATAAACACTGACAACTGGGAAACACTGGCCTGCGAGCGCTCCAGTTGGAGAACAGCCTTTACCAAAGGTGTCATGGGATTTGAAGAAACTCGATCTCAGGACGCAACGGAGAAACGTGCTAAGAGGAAGGCAAATCCACACCGTGATCAACTCCTGCCTGGAAACCAATGTGCCCACTGTGGAAGGATGTGTGGATCCAGAATTGGCCTCCACAGTCACTTACGGACCCATTGTTAAAACTGTGTTTATGGAAGACAATACTCGGCTATGAGTGATCGCCAAAGAAGAAGATACTTAGATAGGATTGTTTGCCTTTTGTGAGTTTCATTGTAATGGTCATTGGTTGCACACAATTAAAATATTCCGAACTGATTAAAACTAACTTAGGCTTTTTCTTTTTTAAAAAAGTTGGTTTGTATTTTCTGCTTTTAATTTTTTATTGTTTCAAAATGTACTTGCATGATATTTTTTAATGAGGGCTGCTCTGAGTACAATTGTAGAACAGGATATAAATACAGTCGTATTTTGGAAGTCAAATGGAATCTGTTCGACTTCCAAAACCAAAGCACGGCTTCTGATTGGCTTCAGGGAGCTCCTTCAGTCAATTGGAAGACGTGGAAGCCCCATCGGATGTTCAGCTTCCAAAAGCAGGTTCAAAAACCGGAAGAGTCACTTCCTGGTTTTGATCATTTGGGAGCCAAAATGTTCGAGAACTAGGCTGTTGGACTTCCAAGGTACAACTGTAATTACTTTTGTCAATTTGATTGGCTACAAGGTATATGCTACTACCTCCGCTTTCAGATGAAAATGATTGTCCATTCTGTTCTTATTTAAAAGCATATTGGGGTGCTTCTGATGACCTGTGTATTATTTATCTTGATTTGTTTGTGGGGAGATTTGACGACGGTGACTATTTAATGAGCATTCATATTGATTTGTTTGCAGGGAGGTTAGATAATGTTGTATCAATCATTATTCCACACTTTCCATTGCATTTCACCATCACTTTACTTATTGCAAAGTCCAATCTGAATTTGCTGGTATGTGACTGAATTCCACCCCAAAATAGTGACAGTTTGGAAGCATCCTTTATCGGCTAATTCTTAATTGGAAGGCTTTTTGGTATGAAGTTTTTGTTGTTTTCCCCTCTTTCCTTGGACAGTAGGGGGCAATATGCACCCATTACTTTAAAACTTTGTACTGTACTTCCTGTGAGTACTTGGGATCAACATGGGAAAAGAGGCCAAGAGAGATATGGTAGTTAAAATCTTTGACTGTGCAACCCTCATACCTTTTGTGCTGTAGAATTATGTCTGCTTATAGATGAGCATATATACATGCAAGGATAAGAAGCAGGATCACTTATTTAAATACTAAGGATTGTACTCTTATTCAGAACCAAATCCCACTGAAGAAAGTGCATCTTTTTTCTGAGTAAAAGTATGTAAGTAGTAAGTATCCAAATTTTTCCAGGAGTAGTGGTTACTGGGCAAAATAGCTTTTATTGATGAGATGGAAAGCCAATGTCAATGCTATTCTGTACAATCATAAATATTAATAATTTTAGAACTGAACACATTGAAAAATCTGCATAGTAGGAAAAAAACAACAACCAGGGTTGGCACATAGCAAAATGCCAGCACATCTGTAAAAAAACGTGCTCACATAACGTGTTTTTGTGGGTCCACAGTTGCACAGCTTGCAATTTCTTACTGGATTTTCTTCTCTTATCAGATTATCTGCAGATCAGAAAATCTGAATTTAGCAGGGTGAGGAGGATGTTGTGTGGATGCCACAAAAAAGATGCACAAGCATTCATATCTAAATTAAGCTCCTGTTTTGATGAGTCCTTGGTACTTTTAAATGCACTGGGAGAAAGGGTGGGGGATAATGGGAATTTTGAAGAAAAGAATTAGGACTGGTGTGAGAAGATCCATTTCTTTGTCAGTGAAAATTAGGTAAACTATTTCATTCCACTTTTTCTTTTAATGGATTTATTACATGCTTTCTTATTCCTTTGCTTTCTCTAACAACCACCCTGGCAGTGATGAGAACATGTTGCTCAAAGCTTTAAAGCAGGCATAGGTAAACTAGGCCTTCCAGATGTTTTGGGACTACAATTCCCATAATCCCTGACCACTGATCATGTTAGCTAGGGATGATGGGAGTTGTAGTCCCAAAACATCTGGAGGGCCGAGTTTGCCTATGCCTGCTTTAAAGCCAAGTAGGGATAAGAACATTCCAAAGTTAGCTTACTAGCTATCACACCACACTGCCCTTTCCTTTGCTACTTCTGGCAATATGAAAGACAGCAAGAGATAACCTGCTGGAAGTTATTCAGATAGGTTAACTAGGTGGTAAACTTGATACACAGAGTATACAAACTTGATTTGCATCATACAGATGTTATGTTGCCAAGATTTGGGGATCTTGTATATAGTAGCCATAGAAATGAGGGGGCAAACCATTAAAAAAAAAGTTTGGAAAACTGTAACATTAGATGTTCCAAGTCGGCTTTCATTCAAACTGAAGCTGCCAATGACGTCTATTGAGGTTCCTTAACTTTCCGCTATAAGACCATTTCCAGTTGCTCATATCTTTGCCCAATTATAACCATCAATGCAAAAGCTGTGCAGTCACCAGTGTTTCCCTCCGGCTGATTTTTTAAAAAGAAAATGTTGCAGTCATAATGGAAATGATGGGCCCGAGGCATGAAATGTGTGTGTGTGTGTGTGTGTGTGTGTGTGTGTGTGTGTGTTTTAAAAAAAACAACAACCCAAGCCTAGTTCTTCCGACGTTTTCATTGAGAAATTCCAGCACCTCTGTGCTTTGGAGCAAGGACTTGAAATTTGGCAACAGGCAGGTCTCACTTTGGTGTTACGCAAAAGCCTTGCTTTTGTCGGCCTCGGGAAAATCTGCCCACATTTGGCCAGATTGGAAGCCTCCAAAACATTGCAGCTTATGCATGCTTAGCAGAGACTTTTAAGAACTTGGCAGAAGAGATTGCCAAGTTGTCTGCACTCTGAGCGAGCCAGCAATCGGATGGGAAGTCTGAGGGAAATCCACACAGAGGTGTGTTTCCTGACCGCCAGAGGGTGCTGCAGTGCCAACAAGCAGGGAGTATCTTGCTGTTTGCAGGATTCCTCCTGCTGGCTGTGAAGGGTAGAATCCAGGGCTTTTTCTTCCTAGAAAAAGAGGTGCTGGAAGTTGACCTTTTTTTTAGGGGGAGCACCCATCCAAAGTTGTAAGCCATTGTGTCTCTTTCCTCAGCAATATCATACTACTTAACTACTTTATCAGATGACTGTAAAAACTGTTGTAAAGTGCTTGAGACACACCCTATAAATTATAGGTACTGTTGTTATTAGGCTAAGATGGCTGAAACTGTCTTATCCAAATTGTATCCTAGACAGTGTCAGCTAAAATCTGACTGGCAGCAATGTGAAAAAGAGGTTTGTGTAGGCAGATCACATCATGATGAAAAATTGTCCCTTTTTTAATGGCTGTTTCCAGATGAAATAAGTGGTTGGTTGCAAATGCCGTACTGCCATTGTCATATCCTTATGTTGGTTTCATCACAACTGACCAATTCCCAATTAACTTGGGACTCTGACTGCAGAAACTCCTTTGCCAAAATGTCTCTATGAAGGTTGGTTACCATTCTCGTTGTGTATCAGGGATGGGGGAGCCTGTGACCCTCCTATAGATTACAACTCCCATCTTTTTGACCACGCTGCCTGGGAGTGAGCCCCACAACCGCTTGGAGGGAGGGTCACAAGTTCTCCATCTCTATTGTACATTATAAATGAAGATGGTATCCAGTGGATTGGGTGGTCTCTAGGAATTCAACATCTTGTCTGGTATGTATAATTATTTCCAAGAAAGGTTAAAACACATGGGTAAAAATAAAGAGATTAATAAAGGCATTGTCTTATTTCTTTGGCCACAGTAGGAATACATGCCATTTTGATATGCTAAGATGATAGGATCAATGAGAAGAATACAAGATTAAGGAAAAAGCAATGGTCACTATATAGATTAAGGTTCTGAAACCACCACAGATCAGAGACTGCTTCCCCACTTAACCTTTTCATTAGATTTTTTATGGAACATCTTTTATTAGCTCACTGCATTTCAGTATCTTCTGTTGTCAGTTCATGGTTAGCCAGGGGGAGGGGAGGATGACATGTGGCAGTTTTTTAAAAAATGAGCTTCTGTACTTTTCATTAAAATTTTCTGTTTGCAAGCTCTACCTGTTTTATGGCTTCCTGTTGATTGAAGATGGGCAATTAGCACCAAATTTCCTTTTACTTCTTACATTTCAGGAGTTTAGAAGGTAACAAGAGTTACTAAAATACTTCCCCTCCCAATCTTTAATTGAAATAACATTTTGCATATATGGAAGCAAAAAAAATGATGGATTAAGTAATTAATGCTTCTCACTCCATACAGAAACAGAACCTGGCCCTGGACAGTTATGAGAGGCTACTGAAGGGTCATTCATTACCAATCCTCAGAAAGTCATGGAACAAGCAAAACCTGCAAACAGGAAACCTAGATTGCAAAACTTGAATACTTATCTGAGAAGTTCCATCAAACTCACTGGGCCTTCTGAGCATAGGGTTGCACTTAATGTTGCTGGGAACCTTTAATTCTAAGTAAACATTATAGCAAGATCTTGGCCAGGGAGAAGGGCACTGCTGGATAATATAATCCTTGTGTAGAACTGCTAATTTAATTCTGCTGCCTTCCAATTAACTATGGAAAAGCAATGCCTTGGCAGCACTCTAGAATGGAAGCAACCCTGCAATACAAAAGGGTGATTCCCATCACACTGAGAAACCCATTGAAAAATTGCCTATATGTTAATTTCCATTATTAATTTGGCATTTGTGTAGGTCGGATGAATCCATGTAGTGGATTCAACAGTCACACATGTGTTCCCCATCCAACTTTCTTCACACTTACTGTGCTGTTGCTCAGTCCACTTTGGGCAGTTTTTGCAATGGCATAATAAAATTAGCGACCGCAAGCAACATGTATTCTGAAGAAATCTCTTGGCTGCTTCACCAGTCTCATCATGCCATTGGCTCAAGCAGCTCACCTTACTGCAATGCCTGTCCAGGGGCTTAGGGCTTTCCAAGGCCTGCTACTCGGAACTTGCTGTGCCAGGCAGTGAGCTGGGATATGTGCCCTGTGTTCTACCAATGAGTTATGGCCTCTTTGAATGAACCTGCCTTCCTAGAGTGGGATTAAAATTCACCTTTCAAAGAACTGAAATACTGTTTTGGGGCCAAATCGATAACAGTTGTGAATCACCATGATCTCACAAAATGTCCTTTAAAAATCTAATAAAAAGCACCCTTCTTCTGAAATAAGTTTGCCTGCTCAGACCTTCAATGGCAATGACAGAGACTTGGTGCAATTTACCTCTGTCTAAGAAGGTACTAAGACGCCAGGTGTAAACAGGTGTGCCTAAGAACAAGTGGTGTCCAAAGAAGGGCACTCACACCATTTTGATCAGGCATACAAGCCTTTCTTCAAGATCAAGATCCAAGGAGTTTCCTTTAGAAGTGTTTTGTGGCTGGTGCTGATAGACTAGTACCTATGTTATCACCAAGAAACAACCCCCTTTCATGTGAGCAGATTTTTATTTATTTATTTTAAGCACCAACTGAGCTTTTAATTCCATAACTGTACAAGTTGTTCTTTAAAACATAAAAAAGGACAGCCCTGCTAACATTGCCGGGGTGGGGTGGGGTGGGGGAGAGGAGGACATGAAGCCTAAATCATTACTGGAAAAGGAAGCAAACACATCCTAAATTGCAAGATGAATGTGGAAGTAAGCCTGGCAGGAGATAAAAACGCACCCGCCCACTCCTCTTTTGAGGTGTGTCTGCACACACCTAGTTTTCATTATGTAATTTCATGCTAGCTTTTCCATGATGTAGTTAGTTCATTCCACATCAATATTGTACTCAGAGGAAATACTTTTTGTTGCAGGAGCTGAGGCTGTTACCTTTTAAGAACACCTGTCTTGTTTGTATGCAAAAACGGACTTGCCTTGGCCATAGTTGACATGAAAGACTAGTCAAATTATCTTGCTAGGTGCATAACCCACATGACTCCAAAGTTTTGTGATGACTGTTTGCTCCCCACTGATGTTCAGAATGCGTAACTCAGGGCTTACTGGCGCTTTATATGTTAAGATGTCCAAGGTTCCAAGCAAGTTATCAACAATTTGCTCAAGACTTGTTCACAGGAATCCTTGGGTACACAAATGTATATAGTGGTACTTTGGTTTATGAACTTAACCCGTTCTGGAAGTCCGTTCTTGAACCGAAACCGTTTCCCTAATGAGGCCTCCCACCGCCAGTGCCCTTCCACCGTTCGGATTCCGTTCTTAAACCAAGGTAAAGTTCGCAAACCAAGACACTATTTCCAGTTTTGCGGAGTTCGTAAACTGAATCTTTCTTAAACAGGACTGTTCTTAAACTGAGGTACTACTGTATAGAAAGCTACAAAGGAGGGTCTGCAAAATGGGACACATGCATGGTAAAGGTTGTGCATCTGTGTATGTAAGTAGTAAGCAAACTCTTGCCCTCCTCTCCACAGGCTTCCTGCAAAAATCCAGGAGACATTTGCTCCACTGTTTGAGATCCTAGGGTGTAGTAAGGGAATTCCAAGTGTTGAACACAAGACAATGCTGGGAAAGAACTAATACTAATCAGGGCATGAATCTTAAGGAGGGGACCCCAAATTAAAGGAGCATTTTTATCATTACATATAACATATTAGCTAATCAAGATGAGATGTTGTGAAGATAAATGACACTTGTTGATAAAGGAAGGAGTGATGTAGGACACCCGGTGGGGGAATGAGTAATTCTCTAGTTAGGGCAGCATTTAACGGTTGCTGTAAACAGAGCCAAGGGCTATAAAATGAGTGATGAGAGTAGCATTGAAATAGGGAAGTTATCAACATGGAGTGAACAACTATGTACAGTAGTGACAAAACGCCTTTCTCCTCAAATAGTCTTTGGTTTAAAAAACAAAACAAAAAGCAGTAGCCTAAGGTTGTTGGTTGTTGCTTTTTTTTTTAAAAAAAAGGCTTACCTAAATCTGCTTCAGAGGGGATACATGAGTTGAAAATGAAGGTACGTTTGTGCATATGTTATGAAAATTATTGTCACATTACCTGTGTTTTCCCCAGATTCCTTTTAGCTTAAGAACTTAAGAAGAGCCCTGCTGGATCAGGCCAAATGCTGGATCAGGCCCATTTAAGCCAGCACCCTGTTCTCACAGTGGAGGGTAAGCAGCAGTAGCTGAGAAGGGGAATTTGCTGGCAAGCAGGTCAGAGCTAAAAGGGTTTTCAGAACTTTTTCAGAGTTTGCAGAGGTACCGATGAAGGGGTTTTAACAGACAAGATGGGGATGCATGGCTAGTTGTGTTTTAAGATGCTTTAAGATGATCCTGTAACTGATCCCCTGCCTCTTATAAGAACTGGAACAAGCCAAAAGTCCAGCATCCTGTTCTCACAGGGGTCAACCATATGCCCACGGGAAGTCCACAAGTAGGAACAAACAGTACTCTCTCCACTGTTGCTCCCCAGAAACAGGTATTTCAAAGCAATACTGCTTCTAATACTGAAAGCAGTACACAGCCATCAAAGCTAGAAGCTATAGATAGCTTTAGCCTTCATGAGTCTGTCCATCCAAATTGGTGGCAATCACTACATCTCATGGGAGCAAATTTCATAGATTTAACTAAGACGGATTTTATTTTGTCCTTCCTGAATCTTCGAATATTCAGCTTTAGCAGATGTCCCTGAGTTAAGAGTATTACGAGTTAGAAAAACATTTTCTAATCCATCTTAAACTACTACTCAACTTAAAAAACAAAACACCAAAATGAAAAACTGTACACAATCTCATTTTTAGTCCACAAAGCTTAGGCCATTTGTTAGTCCCTAAAGTGCCACAAGACTCTTATTTGTTTTTGCTGCAAGAGACCAATGTAGATATATCTCTCTGAAATGTCTTATCTTAACCTGAAACATGTTATTATTGTCTTTGGGTGACAGGAGAAATCTCACTGAAAACAAAGGTTTTCACTCTCAGCTGTAAAGAAACTCCCCAAACTTCCATCGCTTTGATAATATTTACATGGAGTAATAATGTTGCTACAGAAAGGCCAATAACATTTACATGTAACTCTTACAGAAGTACCTAATGCTGCTTTCCATCTGTATAGCACATTGTCTTTCCAGACTCCCAATTTAGGACCTAAACACCCTTAAGCCAGAAAAAAACAACACATTTTGGGCCTGCCATGGGGCGGGGAATGAGGAGTATGTAGGGCCAAACACATCATTATTCTGAAGGAGATGCTACTACTGTGCCTCAGGTCCCTCTCCACAATGGAGCATGCCGTTTCCCCTCTGGTTCATTTAACATTGAGTATAGCTCAGTGGCATAGTACATGGTTTGCATGGTTTGCATACGGAAGGTCCCATGTTCAATCCCTGGTTATCTCCCAGAGACCTACTGCTGGTCTGTGTTGACAGTACTGAACTGAATGAGCCAATGGTCTGACTTTGTATAAGGCAGCTTCCTATGATCCCAGTGCTCACTGTGTGTTACAAGTAAAAGTCTAGCACCATGACAAAGGTATGTTATCTTGTCGTTTCTTTTTAGCATTCCCTTGATTTTACTTGTGGCTGTAGGTAGAGCAAAGCTCCCAGCCCATCACAAATGTGACCCATGGTGGTTCCTGTCCTGGATTGCCAAATGAACATGAAATGATGAGTCTGTGGAGCACCCAACCCCATTAATCACTTTGGAATGTCAGCTTATAAAATCCCATGACATCATTTCCCTGTCACAGAATCAACTCCTTTGCCAATCCCTTTAGTGGATGGATAGGAAACAGGTAAGAGGGGAACCTCGAGCGAGAGGGTTATGAACTTGAAAAGAGCAGCTGTGGGAAGACAGCACAGGCATGTGGTGGAGCGAGAGCAAGGAAAGAATGAGAGGCAAGAGGGGAAGGGCTGGAAGAGAAGAGAGCAGCATCTTTCTGTGACATCAGCATATATTTATAGCATGGAGAATAGAATCAGCAGCCATTGCTAGGGTTTGCAGCAACCTTCGCCAACCTGGAGCTCCCCAGACATTTCAGACTAAAACTCCCATCAGCCACAGCCTGTGTGTGCTGGAGAGCATCAGGCACAGGCTGATGGGAGTTGTAGTCCAAAACATCTGGAGGGCACCAGGTTGGGGAAGGCTCGTTTACAGTACTAACAGCTAGGATTTCAGCCTGATGCCTGTGGGATCTTCCTAGTGATATCACTGCAGGCTGATGGAACAGCCAGAAATGTTATAGGATTCTCCTGTCCCACTGCCCTTATTTAAACCTTTGTCAAAACACCAACAAACCACTCAATAAGAATAGCTATTGGGGAAGCGGAGGGGGGGGGAGGAGAGGCTGGGAAGGAGCTCAATCAAACATTGGCAGTGGGAGGTTTGGCTAGTGCTGGCGCCTCTAGAGATTGGGGGAAGGACTCACCCCTCTCTGGTGAGCTCAAACCACCCACAGTGCTTCCTGTGATGCAGCAGGGCAGGGGGAGGGAGGAGAGAGAGGCAGGGCTGCCAATGGTAGAGCTAGGCAGCCTGCTAGGACTTTGTGAACCAGGTGGTACCCTATGCTTCCATGTAAGGAATGGCTCAGCCGCATGCCAGGTATTGAGCTAAGTGTTGAGCAAGGACACGACCCGCAGAGGCTGACTTCTTCATGAGAAGGCCAGAGAAGAAGAAGCCTTCAAGCAGTGGTGTAGCAAGGGGGCGTGTCACCCTGGGTGCCACCCTGGAGGGGGGAGACACTCTGCGCCCCCCCACTGGGGAACATTTTTTTATTTTCTGTTGCATGAGATTTTTCAACTGTTCTCGTATGTTCTTTCAATACTGATTTCATATCTGAAGTCGGTTTTGTTCTGTAAGCTTTAGGTTTTTTTTGCAATTCATGTTTTTCACTTTTCGCCAGAGCCAGAGCCGCGTGGGGGGGGGGTGACAAAAAAACAAACCACTCTGCACCAGGTACCACCTGGGCATGCTACGCCTCTGCCTTCAAGACTTCTAAAACTTTGAGAGTCCATGGAAGAATCTCTGGTCTGCCAGGAGTGTTCAGAAGGGTGGCTGTCGGGCTGAGGGACTTCCTGCTGCTCTCTAGAAGGACATCTCAAAAGCCCAGAGCACCCGCCTGACATCTGGGGAATGTGGGCTCAAGTCTTCACTCTGACACGTTCCCGGCAGATTTGGGCAAGTCCCTTTCTGACCTACATCTCAATATGAAAGGAGGATATCTCACTTTTCCGGTAAGGAGGCAAAGTGCATTCCATGGCACAAAGTACCAATACTTCAGGAAAATGGCTGAAGCGATTTTAAAAATGGGCAGCGGGAAGGAATAGAAAGGAGTTCACGAAAGCGCTGGAGATGGCAGGATGCAAGATGGCAGGATGCTTGGTGGTTATTTAATGGAGAGAATTGAAAAGAGAAGAAAGCCTTTAACTCAGGCATCCCCAAACTGCGGCCCTCCAGATGTTTTGGCCTACAACTCCCATGATCCCTAGCTAACAGGACCAGTGGTCAAGGATGATGGGAATTGTAGTCCAAAACATCTGGAGGGCCGAAGTTTGGGGATGCCTGCTTTAACTGATCACCTCCTCCTTAAGGGGTGCTTGGACATGCAAACTGGAGTCAGCCACAATTCATTGCTGTGGGAGGAAAGAGAGTTGGAACTGCTTTTGGTAGCATTTACAAGAGTACCACAAAAGCAACATTAGGTACAGTACTTCTGAGTTCTATAAACCGTACTTTGATTTCTGTGCAATTAATATGCATTTTAAGAAATAGACTACCTAATGCCCCAGGAGATCCCATTCAGTGATGTCATGTGCAGGTATCCCAGAATTCCTCTTAACTCTACTTTGTAAAGGGCAATTAAGCTATAATTTCTGCAGTTGTCAAGAGGCACCCTGGAAAGGGGGAAAAGAAGGTTTTGTTTCCACAATATTCCTGCAGATGTAAGGAACAAGAATTATGGTATTAAAAGTGGGATCTGTACTCTTCCTACTGCTGCGTTTTAACTACACAGTGTGAATAGTACAGGAGTTAGGGAGCATTAAGCACAGCAAATGGCTGGTTAAAGTAACTGTGTGAATGTGGTCCAGGAATGTTGAGGAGATGGAAGACTGCCTGAGGCAAAGGCAAAGAGCGAACAGAATTTATATGTATCTGGCTGTCAGATCCAAGCTGGATCAATTTAGCAGACCTAACGAGACATTCACAAGATCACTTAATGCAGAAAGGCAAAAGTGCTAAAGCACCTTATCTTTACTCAAGCCTGTTTTTCAAATCTTTTAAGAGTTGCCACATGAAGCAATCTTGATCAGTCTTTTTAATGGCCGGGGTAATAAAAAACAACGAGCAAGGGTGGTATTTACTCCACATTAATTAGCCGGAGAGCATATATCAACTGAAGAGCACACTGGCAGTGCTGCAGGAGTAGTCCTTTTGTCAAGGCATATAACCATCTACATAACATAGAGAGGCTTCTACGGTTAGGGTTTACGTGCCTGCTTCCTAATGCCCCCCCCCATATTATCCAAAGTAGACTTTTCACACATGCTCACTTGCTGCAATGAAATGAATAAGCTGAAACCGAACCGTGGGCATTTCTGCAACTCCCCAAGAAGGTGAAATCTAAAAGTTCTATTTGAGATGACAACAGAGAAGTGCAGGAGCAAAAAAAGCATCACTCTTGTGCTTCCTGTCTGTCTACTCCCCCAGTTTTATAACATCTGAAGCGGCTTCAGGGAAACATCTGTGTTCCAGCCAGAACCCTAAAAATCTCACTTTAAAAAAAGTATGTTTTGAGACCTCACGGTTGCAGAGCAACATTTAAAAGGTGAAGGCAGAATCTGCTGTAAAGCCAGGGTAATCTGTGGGTGGGTTAAAGTGGCCAGGAAGTGGAGCTTCATTCTGTATAACTCCTCAAACTCCAGCCAATGCTCCCCCACATTCTCAGTGTCCTGTATATGTCATTCCTCACCAATAGTTCTGAAAAAGAAAACTTACGAGAACAAAGCTCACAAAATATACACTAATACGTATTTCCCAACTACACAACGAGGGCTAGGTTGCTTTTTTAAAGTACAATTCCTGGAACCCCTGAATATACATCTTTTGGCAGAGGAGAAATTTGTATTATTTTAAGCCTTAAGAAGGAAGCTGCCTGTGAGAAGCAAGTATTATTTTGGAGAGCAAAAGGGGCTCCCCTTGTCTTTTGGCTTCCACAATGGCTAGAATTAGTACCTAGTCAAATGTGTTAGGGCTCATCCACACTTGCCCTTGTTCCACTGCTCTCCACCCCCTGGGAAAACCCTCTCGTTATCACCAAATCAGAGTAAATGTCAATTAGGTTTCCCAAGGATTGATGTTTGCTCCAATTCAGCTGTAAAGAGCTGAATTCCTGGGGAAAGCCGTGCCAAGACAAGCAGAAAACCACTCAGACCCGGGATAAGCAAAGTGTGGATGAGCCCTTAGTCTTGTAAGGCAAAATAATGTGCCCTTTGGGTCAGCTGCAGTTACCAAACAGGCCTGGCTGTTAATCTGGAATGCAAATCTCTTAAGGTACGTGTGCCCTTTCTCCTATTCAGAGTGGCTCTGCCCCAGATTCTGATGTAATTACAACTCACATAACGAACCAAAGGACCCAAATTGTCTACGCAGGTTTTGTAAACTAGTCGTATGATACAGCTGCTGCTCTTTCAGTCTGTAAATTCCCACTGTGTGCTTCGGGCATGTCTTTCACCTGCATTTCTGGACCCAACTACTGCTTATCCAGGATGGGAAGTTGATGAACTGTGATCGAGATCCGGGCCTCTATTCCATCATGTTTCATGGAATGTGAAAAAACTATATTGTAAAAGTAGGGTTGGGGGACCTATGGCCCTCCAGATGCTGCTGGACTCCAACTCCCATCAGCCCCCGCCAGCATGGCCAATGGCCAAGGATGATGAGAGTTGTAGTCCAGCAATATCTGAAGGACCACAGGGTCTCCCAGCCCTGTTGTAAAGGAATATGCTTATATGTACTTGGAAAAAACCATGTTGTGAACCCCTCCACTATTACTTTTCAAACCTTTTTTGAAATTTCCTTGGCTGCTACTGCATACTAGCATTTTCACTGCATGTGGTCAGTTCTAGCTAAGACTGGCAGTCACAATTTGTTGTACAGGATCCTTTTGATTTCAAGGGCTGGCTGCTGCTCCAGAGAATTTTTAATATGGAAGGACAAAACACAGGTCACATATTTTTCACACATGATGGGTGTCTTTTACACTCCAAGCTTCCCAAATGCCCCTTTGTAAATAAAATAAAATAAAATAAAAATAAAATCTGAAAGTCCAAGGTTCAGAGTTTATCTGTTAGAAAAGAAAACCTAAGTTATTTTTTTTTCAAATAGAAGCATCTCTTCTTTAGATCAAGAACCAAAAACTCACAACTTGGGACATGCCTTTCTGGGTCCCACACTGCACAACCCTCAAAGCCCATTTCAACTAATTTTGCACTCTTTGGCAGCAGGCTCAAGAAAACACAGCATGGAACAAGGACTAGGCAGCGATGTGCCTGAAAACTTCTACGCATTTTACAAACATGTAAACTTGTGTCTAGACAAAAAGAAAAGGCAGCGCTTTGTGCAGGACTCAGTTTCTTGTAAATATATAAATTGGACTGCTGCTGCTTATCTTAGATTTATTTATTCTGCACACACACAAAAATCAGTTCACCTTGGCCCTATTGGAGGTACATAAATCTCCAATGACTAAGAAATAAATGAGTATGTGAAACAGTTACGTGAATAGTTACTTTAAATAAAGAATGGAAACCCCATGAATTCCCGGCTTAAAACTTAAAATGCTGAGTGGCTCAAACTCGGACTGCATTTGAGAAAAATGCTAAATTTCACCTTTTGGGGGTACAAGGCTCTTGGGGGGCTGGAAATGCTAAAATTAGTTGTGTCTGTGAGTGCCTTTGTTTTTACACAAAGCACCGCGCGAAAGCCTGCAAGGGGGAAAAAGGAATTCGTCCCCCAACCCCTCTTTCCCAAAGTTCAAAGCCCCATAATAGTTTTTCCATGTAAATAACGAGTCAGGTTTTAACAATGAAAAAACATATATATTCACAAACGCAATTAATTTTGGGTGAAGTGATTGGATTTCCTTGAACAGCACAAAGCCTTTCTCTCCCTTGCTTTTCTTGTTTGCAAAATATGTAAATATTTAGTAATGTGAATAAACAGGCTTTGGTTCCTTTTTTCCTTCGTTTTTGCTATATACCTGACATGCCAGCTTTAATAACATTTGATAGTTTATTTTAAATGTGAAGTTTATTTCCAAAGTCCTCATCTAGTTAGAAAGACTCCCATCAGCAAAGTCAGCCCTAATCAAAGGAAGGGTAATTGAAAATAAACAATTTCTTAGCCATTGAAATTCAAAGAGAGAATTTCTTTTGTCAGATAACTTTTTTAAGCAATATGGAGTGGGGGGGAGTGGGGGAAATACATTTCAACGCAGCTCAAAATCCCCAACAAAAAACAACCTCTACACCGACCCCAGAGCTCAGCAACTGGGTAGCAGAAGGGATGGAATGCAAACACCCAAACTAATGCAGTGGAGGTTACTTTGGTGGATCAGAACCACTTGCTGACAATTTGCTAACGGAGATGTTGCATCTGCAAGGTCTGCAGAACTGGGGCCTGTCAAAAAAATTGCTTGCTTGCATGGTTACATGTTTGCAAACCCTGATAAATGGGGCATATCAGTGTATTTTATGTATTTTAAGGGGACAAATATGAACCAACCAAACCAATGCTCAGAACTGGTGGGATGGGGAAAGCTATGCTAAGTTGTAAGGGTTCTATGAAAGATACAGCACTATCTTTCAGTAAGTAGGGTGCTATCACTTCAGTATTAACATTTCCATTCCCATACATATCACTTGCATGGCTATTTTTAAAGGAATACTTCCTCTGTAGCGAACCTAATCCCCCCCTTCAAACAACCCCCTGAACTCTTTTGCAGCCTCCCGTGTTTCCTCATCAGAGCCCCTTTTCAATGAGTCCATCCAGCATAAGGGAGGTTGCCCCTAAAGTTGGAAAGCAGAGTGCTGAGTCACAAGACTTGTGTTGAAATAGGACTGACAAGTCTTTTGCTGATTAATGAATTACGATCAGAACCTATATATGTATATATTACACACAAAGGAACGGAAGGAAGAACACTGGGATGAATGAGAGACAAATGTGTATGAATATTTTTTTTTCTGTGGGAAGAGAAAGAGACAAAAGACCCCCTTACCAATGCCCTTGACTGCCTGCCTGCTGAGCAAACTATCTCTCGGTACTCACTCCTACATCAGCCTTTCATGACATCTGTCGCCTGGAGGTTTAGTCACCTGCTGGTGACTAAACGCCACCACTCCGATTGTGAGAATGGGACAAGCATCCGACAACAACCCACTGGCAAGCCATTGTGTTTTGTTTCCTGCAAAAGGGCAGTGGGAAGGCAGCCGCTGGCCCCAGTTGCTTGGCACTTGGCTGGGGCGCGGATGTCAAAAAGCCTGCCGCGGACCGGGCCAAAAGTCTGGGCCAAGGGGATTCTTAGACAGGCAAGTACTGCAGGGAGTCAGAACGGGAAGCATGAGGAAAGGCGAAAGAAGTGGAGAAAGAGAATGGGTCAGTTTCTCCCGTCTATCCCCACCCCTTTTCTCCCCCCCCATCTTCCTCCCCCCCCCATCTCCCTCCACCTCCCTTTTCCAAATCTGGCATTTCAGCCTGAGACAGGGTGGCTTCACACACTCACCTCGCCTTGTCTCTTTGTAGGGGAGAGGAGCCAATCTGCGGTGCCTCTCCTCCTCTCCCCCCCATGCCCCCCCCACATACTCCCACCCTCTGGGACTGGGCTTTGCTTTGTGGTTAAAGCTTTACACGTCAGAAAGGAGGAAGAGGGGGGTAGAAGGGAAGGTTTCATGAATATCTTCACCAAATTAAAAAACAACAACAAACCACACACACACACAAAAACCAAACCCACAACCAAACCCTAGTGAGTGGGATTGGCAAATGGGATTATTAATCCTGGCCCAGAATAAAGGAGGCAGCAGACTCCATGCAGACCCCTCGGCGAAAGGAAGCATCCAGCCGCACACCTACCTTCAAGGGCTGCGCCGGACTGGGGCTTTAACCAGATGGAGTTCAGAGCAGGTAGGAGTCCCGGGTACCTTTCTGCAGGCCTCCCCTCCTGCGCAGGGAAGCCAGCCCACCTCTCCCCACTGAGAACCTCAACTGAGCCCTCACAAACACGTTCAATTTCTCCAGCATTTACTGGAAGACCCCCCCTTTCTTCTTTTTCTTTTTCTTCTTTTTTGTTAAAAAATGCCACTAGCAAATTTTGGCAGTATCCAGAGATGTAGAGCAGGGTTGGGAGGGGGTTAGGGTGGGGTATGGTGGGCTGGCATTTCCTCTGGATACCGTAGTTCTTTTACAAAACAAAACAAAAGTTTTCTCCTGCTTCCTTCTTTACTTTGAGGGAAATGCATACTGCTAGCTCCTTTACCTTTCTCTTGCCCCTCCCCACCCCCAAGTCTGAAGAGCTGCAGTGGGGTATGTTGAGGTGGGTGGCAAATGTGGGGTGGGGGTGGGGGGGAGAGAGAGAGAAGGAGAAAGAAATGAATGACCCTCCGCTTGTATACAATTGCATCAAATACATTCTTGAAAGCAACCTGGTTCTGCTTAACACTTGATTTAAAAAAAAAGGAAAGGAAAGAAAAAGGAAAGGAAAGGCAGCCGCTTCGAGAGAGGGTGTATGCACTTTCCCCCCCTTTTTTTTTTATATTCTTACATTCCTGGACACCAATCAAAAGAGCAAATCACGGGAGGTGGAAGAGGAGAGAGAGAGAGAGAGAGTGGTGAAAACTTTGCACACATACCAAAAAAAAAAAAAAAAGCGTACAGACAACTTTTCCCACCTAACACCCAGCAAACACAAACCAAAACAAATAGGGAAAAGGGGGGAGGGAAAAAAAGGAACGGAACCGGGGGCAGAGCCAGCCGGGGAGAAAGGCAATTTTTTTCACTCTGCGCCAGGAGCTTCGGAACAAAACCGTTTGCCTGCTAACCCGCAGCGTCGCCCCCAGCCCAAACTCTGAGTCTACTATGCTATGGGTTGCTGGGGGGGTTTCAGGTAAGGGCTCGCATCTCATTCAGTTTTGAGAGGGGGGGATGGGGCGGCGGGGGGTTCTTGCCATGCGCCTCATCTTCCCCCCATCCCAAAACCGCTGCTGATTCTAATTTGATTTGATTAAAACGTCTGTCTGGCTTTGGGACTGATTTAAGACTTTCCCTTTGCCCCCCCCCCTCTCTCTTTTTCATGCATGTTTGTGATTACTGGGGGGGGGGAGAGAGAAGGGGAGTGAGAGACGCTGCTTAGTAAGGGAATAACATCCAAAACTGACAGAGGAAAATCAAAGTCACCAGCATTTTAAACAAGGGCTATAAAGGGTTACCACCCCCCTTGTCGTGCTTTAAGTGCTGCCCCAGCACAGAAAGAAAGTATGTTTGGTTACCAAAATAAAGGTTTGTTTGTTTGTTTTTAAACAAAGAACAGGAGAAGTGAAAGGGGAGGGGGGGAACCACCCTGAAACAAGTTTTTTCTGCAAAGAACGAGGAAACGTCCTTTGCTCCGGCGGATGGAGGGGGGGCACAAAACCCTAGGAAGTGTCCAGTCTTCCTAAATAATGTTAGGGGTTTTTGTTGCTGTTGTTGTTAATCCTTAGAGTTTTAACATTTGCAGCCGGTTAACAAAACTTTTCTTGCTGTTACTTTGAAAAGGTTGGAAAGGAGTTGCGGAGGGGGGCGCGATTACTTGGAATGAGAGAAGTTTTTCCTGCAGGGTGTAATTTTTATAAGCAATGGGGGTTTTGTGTTTTGCAGACAACACCCCAGGCTTTCTGGGAGAGGGCTTGTGTTTAAAATAAAATAAAAATGTAAAAACAAGCCTTAAAAGGTCAAAAGTGGTTTGTTTCCTGGACTGGCTCTTTTGACAATCAAGCTGTTTGGGGGAGAGGGGAGTCTCTTGCTCCCACAGAGTCAGCTATTTTAAAAAGAAAGAGCAAACAAACAAAGCAAAACAAAAACAGAAAAATCTTTGGGATTTTTTCTCCCTTGCCTGGATGCTGGAAAAGGCAAAGCAGGGAACGTGGAGGGGGATATGCCGGAAAACGTGAGGCCAGGGAGACCAGTAGACAGGCATACGCAGAACTTGCTCTTTCATGTCTCAAATGAACAACAGCCCAAATTCTCACTGCTAGGTCTGTTGGGGAAAGATGCTGTCTATCGGCTTGGGTCTCTTTACTGCCGGTCAGTTCTGCTCCTTGGCTGAGATAGCCAGGAAAAGTGAAAAGGCATGGGAGGGGGGCCGCGCAGGGAGGGAGGGAGAGAATAGAGCTAAAACTGATAGACGCAAATGGTTCTATCACTCCCATCCAGCAGCTGCAGCTAGCAGCTTGGCACTAGGCATCTTTTTAAGGGATTTTTCTCCAGAACAGCCCAAATTAGAGATTGATCCTAACCAGCAATACATTGGGCTGATAGGCTGTCAATGTGCCATTTGTTGGCTCATTCGGCTTTAAAGCAGAAAGCTGCTTAGAGTTGGGTAGCAGAAGGGGGGGAGGATGCTGTGCAGGAGGGAACTGAATGGGGTAGGTGTGACTAGAAAGTGCAATGGTGTGCTGGGAAATGGCACAGATCCCACAAAACACACATCTTCTTTATTTGCATGTACCGTACATACACAGCAATTACAAGTGCATGCATGTGAGATTATCTATAGGGATGATGTCTTTGGAAACGAGTTGAACCCTGTTTGCCTGCTGCATAGTTGGGTACCAGTGCAGGCTGGCAAGCAGCAGGCAACACGGCCCCCTGTTGTGTGCAAGTAGGAATGTGGGAGCCCATCCTCAAACAGACAGCCCACCACCACACCTGAAAAGGGTCTATGCTGTGGAATAAATACCATGGCTGCAGATCCACTGTACTCATAGGAAGGTCAACCTTAGCTTATATGTGCAGGGATAAAAAGGTGGCTGGAATACAAGATCACTGTTATGGAAGAAGCATCTCAAAAGAGAGGCTGGGACTATCCCAGGGAAAATATCCAGGCATGTTATGGAGCCACATGTAGATTGGTATACACCCCCTAGTTAAGGACCATACATACTCCTCATGCTCAAAACAGCCATGTACGTGCATATGCATGTCCATGGCCACACAAATGCATCTCTTTCCCTACAGATGCTCCTCATTAAATTTGCTGCTCAGAGGTAATGGGGCCGGGAGCCTTTACTATTGGCTTATTTTTCATTTCCATCTGTCCATCCCAAGTTGGCAAAGACATTAAGAGCCCCCCAAAGGGTCAGCTCTGAATGAGTTTTGTTCCTGGTGTTGATGCATAGCAAAATCATTGCTGTGAACTGCATGTGGAAAGGCCAACTACTCTTGTCCTTCTCTTCTAAGAAACCAAAGTGTTTTATTGTACTGTCCGGTGGCTTAGTGGGACACCTTGGGATGCGCTTTTGAAAAAGCACATGCATGGTTGTGTGCATAAGGATGTCCCCTCTTGCGAATGGCAGCATCTGAGTGAGCTCTGGGCCCTGCTCAGAGCAAAAGTGTGGGATGGAATTAATTTCAGTGCGTGAGAAGGGTAGAAATCTGTGTGAGATCAGGGCTTGCTCAGTATAACAGTGTGGCTATATATAACTAGTAAACTGACAGAATGTAAACAGTCAGTGTAAGGATAGTAAGGTACGAGGCAGGATGGACACTAAATTCATGTGCGCAGCATAGTCCTATTCAGAAACATAATACTTTTAACAGCCACGTTGCTTAATACCTAAAACGAAGGGTGCCTGGAGTTATTGCCTCAGCCCTTTGAGGACAACACTCTAAGCCACTTTCTTGCTGACGGCTACTTCATAGGTTTCACACCTGAGGACTGGAAAGCCAGTCTTGAGTTGGTGTACAAACACACCTTCACACATTTGAGTGCTGCCACAAGCTACTGGGGTTGCCCCACACAAATTTCATCTAGGGAAAATGGCACACTAGATAGAAACGAGACTAGGTCTGGCTGTGGACAGAAGGCACATTGGACCACCTCCTTGCTGAAGCTAAGCAGGTTTGGGTCTGGTCAGTGCCTGGATGAGAGGCCACCTGGGAATCCCATGTCCACTGCCTTGGGTTCCATGATTGAAGAAAGGTGGGATATAACATAAACCTTGGCTGTGAGCACTACATTGTACAGCACAACTTGCCCAGTAAATGGGCAACAGGGGAAGTCTTGCCACTGTCTCAGTCTGGGCCTGCACCATGCCTTATATCAGCACAGGCTTCTTTCCCACAATAAGATGAGTTCAAGGCAGGTTCTGACAGGTAGACCTCCTGCTGTCCAGCCCCGTGGGTTCGCACACATCTGTGTGTGTAAGCGCACCCGCGTGCACACACACACACACACACACACACACACACACACTCACACTCACTCACTCTCTTCCACGTGCATGCCCTTTCTGTACAGATGCTCCTCATTAAGTTTGCTGCTGGTTTGGGTTTGCTGATCCTAAGCCTGCAGCCAGGAAATTAAAGAGGGGAAAGGGAAAAGTTATAGGGAATGGTTTGAAGGTTCTGTGTGCTATTGCGGCAAGACAGTAACAGGCTTATATACGGAAAGCGGCACAAATGAGGCTCGAGCAGGATATTTTGAGAGACAGGCTTCAGTTTTAGGGGCACATATAGACACCCGTTTCCCACATTCCTGGTTCAGTGCTGTAGTGCAGGGATGGCCAAGTTCTGTGTTCTCAGGGACCACTCTATTCTCCAGGCAGCAGTCCGGAAACCGGAAGTATAGTTTGATGCACAGCCCGACCTCCTCACAGGTGGCCAGGCTTTACAATTCAGCCTCTGCATAGCTATCAGACGGGGCACTGTTTATAACACCCCCTCCCAATAATCACATTTAAAGTATGGAATAACTCACATATCTCACAACATTTGCAAACAAATTTCCTCTCCTTGCATATGAAACCATGGGCAAAATGCATACCACATGGTTAGCATTTGGCAGGGCTGCCAAGAGCCTGATAAAACTGTTTCACGGGCCAGGTCTGACATCCAATGGAGCAAATGCTTTCTTCCCCAAGGATCCACGCCAGGCCACCCACATGCTTTCTGTGATAAGGTCCTGATCCCATGCAGGTTGCAGTCAGTTGTGTAGACCAACAGGGGCAGAAATGCTCTGGTGGGATTTAGATACAGTACGGATGGGGAAAGCTGTGTCCCTCCAGATGATGTTGGGACTCCCATCAGCCCCCAGCCAACATGCTCAATAGTCAGGGGTGATCGGAGCTGCAATTCAGCAGTGTCTGCTGGGCTACAGGTTCCCCATCCCAACATACAGAGGGAAAGCCTGTCCAGCCACTAAATTAGATCCAGCCAGATGTTCCGTTATACTATGTGAACTGAAGACACACTAAAAAACTGGAAGGTAGTACAAATTCAAAAAGAACCTTATAAAAACTGCAACCTTCCCACCCCTCTGCAATCCCCAAGTCAGTCGTGGTGATTTCAGTCCAAACACAGACACCTGCTGCCGGTTAGTAACTCTATTCTCAGAACTACTAAGACCAAGTCCAGGTTCAAGTTTTCCTGCTGTTAAGACACCCTACACACACACACCCAAGATCACAGAAGTAACGAAATAACCAGGAGTTGTGGTGACAATTTCCCCTGGGTTGAGAAAGAGGTAGCAATTATTTCTTCTTTAGACATTTACCTCCCAAACTTCAGCTGTTTGTTGTTGGGATAGATGCAGGAAACAAAGCATTTAAGCACAGTCACAAGCTACAGACACCTATTGTCAGGGGCAGTCTATGGCATCAGCCTCAGAATGAGAATAAACCTAGACTGATCATGTAAGCCAGGGATGGCTAACCTGTAGTCCCCCAAATGCTATTGGACTGCAACTCCCATCAACCCTAACTATAGGCTATGATGGTTGAGGGTGATGGGAGTTGAGTGTAGTCAGCCCTGGTGTAAAGGCAAGAGAGAAGCATGGCAAAGGAGTCAGAAGACTGGGCCTTAAATCAGCATGCTAAATAGTAGTACAGAGGCAAGGATGAGGCCATGGATGGTGCGAGGAAAGAATCACACAGGTAGAGAAGGCAAAATCTGGGCCACAAGCAAGAACTTTGGATGCTAGCCCAGATGCTGCGGATGACTTAGTCACAGAGGGATGCTTGAGGTCTTGAAAGGAGGCTGAGCAAAATGCATCATGGTACCCTGACTATATATGGGAAAATCAAACTCCATTCTGACCACACTGGATTTCAGGTCGCTCATGATTGCAAAGCTATACAGCGAACAGCAGAAACGAAAAACCTGATGTGACTGGGAAGTTCGTTCATTACTGGCGCACAGGGGAGCCTGAGATGGAGCTCTAACATTCCTCATGTGAAAGGGGAGGAAGCTACAAAGTGTAGTTCTAAAGGTGTTACCTGACAGATGGGTGTGCGGGCAATGGAGTCATTCAGGAGATGGCAGACCTTCAAGGGAAGCTGACCTGAAAGGATGTTCATTGGAGATGAGGGCAAAGTGGTGTTTCTGAGTTCAGACCAGTAGGAGGTGATTTCAGATGTTACATTAGCTGTTTTGGGGAAAACTCTAGCTGCAGTCTGTATGAATGAATAATGAGTGGAGGAAGATAAGAAAGTGAATCAAGGCTTTCTTGTGGGATCTTTATCTGCAGCAGGGATAGGAAACATGGCCCTCCACATGTTATGGGACTACAATGCCCATCATCCTTGGCCACTGCCTATGCTGGATGGGACTGATGGGCATTGGGAGTCCAACACCATCCGGAGGACCAAATGTTTCTCAATCCATGATCTGCAGCATCTGAACCCTTCTTGCAAGGACAGTTTGAAAAAGGTGCCGAGGTCCAGTCTGTGTGGATAGCAGTCTCCTCGTGTGGATAGCAGTCTCACTCTACTGCACAGTGATTGCTATTTTCTTAGTATGGTTAGTTCCTGTGCAGTGATTTTTCATTTAGATTCTAGGAATCTCAGTGGAGTGTTATTTACTGCAAGTGTCCCAAGTGCATTTTTTGTGCTCTGGCATAAAAGCTCTTTGGTATAATTGACACTGGCTAAATTGCACAGTGCTGACATGCTAGTTCTTCATTATTCTGCCCACAAGACTCTTGAGAGCCCTCTTGGAAATTTAACCATGTCTCCCCATTAATAGCCCCAGGAACACCAGATTCTCTGCCAACCCCTGTGTCTAATATAGGAAGGACTCAAATTAAGGCTTCCCATATTAAGATTTCTTTAAATGAAGCGCTCACAGACCACTAAGCCATGAATGCTTTGAAATCCCATGGGAGAACAACCTCTCATAAACTCTTGCCAACAGCTTAATTCTTCCAGGAGAAGCCAGCTAGAAAAAGAAAAGCTCACAAACTTGAAAGGTGATCAGCCTGCTTTAAACTTGTAGCATTAGGGTAACCAGCAATCTTGAGGCATTTCCATGGTCATGAAAATCCACAAGGCACCTTTGTAGTTTTCTGTGATCAAAGAATATGCTGCACCCCTAAGTGTGAATCATTTCAGGGGGTTTTGTCTTCTGTTTCTTGTATTGGCTCTAAATTTCACAACTGGAGCCACATGACCCGGAAGCTGTCAGGATAGGACACCACAGACTCTGTTCTTACCTGTCTCAATAACCAGATGGGCACTAGGAATTATACTTAGTGTTACTAATCTCCATTCTGCATAGTATTAACACATGATGGCTTTTGTACAGAACCCCAATGCACGCAGTAAGGTGCCCTCAATATGACCTTCTGCTCTGACTTTTGGCTTTTCCTACTGCCTTCTTTCAGCCTTGATACTCTTGTAAGCTCACATCAAGAGTTTCAATGCCAGACTGGTTTCAATGCAGCTTAGCTCAATATATACTTTGGCTCCACATGTTCCCATATTCAACAGTAGAGTCACACACCTAAAAAGCCTGTGTCAGAGAAACTCTTGTCAACAACCACATCCATGTATATCTTACAGGCTCAGGACAGTTTTGAGGTCATGCGGGCCAATATTTCATGTTTACCCAGAAATAAATCCAACTGAGCTCAATGGTGCTTACTTCCTAGTTAATGCATGAATAGAAGTGATTCAATATAAACCTAAGGCTGCAATTTCAGGATTGTTTCAGAGAAACATCTGTCTATTCTCAAAAGCTTTCCTCTTACCAATCCTATCCCTGAAATGGACTATTCTTTTGCTATCAGCCAGTTTTCCCAATCAATACTTCCCTCCTAAGAATGTCTCACTATAAAACCTGATGCCAACTAACACCTCACCATATGCAGCAACTGAAATAAAGCATTTCCACACTCCCCTTGTTCTCTGCACGCCCGAGGTCTTTCCACTGATACAGTTGCTTTTCCCTCAGTGGAAATCTATTACACATCACCCTGCAGGAAGCCTCTTTGTTATGCTAAGATTGCAATCCTATATTCATCTATTAAGAGTAGGGCTGCAATCCTATGCACATTCACCCCAAGTAAACATGTATAAAGTTTGCATGTGGTGCAAGTTCCCGCGACTGGGTGAGCTCCCGTTGCTCGGTCCCAGCTCCTGCCAACCTAGCAGTTTGAAAGCATGAAGTGCATGTAGATAAATAGGTACCGCTCTGGCGGGAAGGTAAACAGCGTTTCTGTGCGCTGCTCTGGTTCGCCAGAAGCGGCTAAGTCATACTGGCCACATGACCCGGAAGCTGTATGCGGGCTCCCTTGGCCAGTAAAGCGAGATGAGTGCCGCAACCCCAGAGTCTTCTACGACTGGACCTAATGGTCAGGGGTCCCTTTACCTTTAAGCTTGCAATAGACTTGACTAAGTGCACGTTACCACCTCATGAGTTCTGAGTGGTCCAAACAGTGATGTTCTTGTAATCTCAGGTATTTACTATCCCACACAGAAATCCTTTAAGCACAGATCTAAAAAGAAGGAAGTTAAAGGTGCAGAGTTTGGCACTTTCTGTGTTGAGTTGGAACTGCCAAACTCCTTGGCTTGCACCCAAATCTGAAATTATTTTTGCATTGTGCAGTCTAGACATGATCTCCTCAACTGTCCTCCAGGGGCACTATGCACACTTGGTGGCCCTGCTTATAACTTTTGGGCCTAGGCAAACACTTAGCTTGTTTGGTTTTTATGATAGAGGCCAGGCTCCTATCCCAAAAAGCATCTCATTTTACCATTTGGTCTGATGCCACTTCTGTCTCTCTCACTAACAGGAGGCTTTATGTAGCAATATTATTATTATTATTATTATTATTATCCTCATTGTCATCCAATTTATGTACCACTTATATGTCAACTATAAAATCAATACATAATTAAAATACACAATAAGCATTCCATTGTGGCATTTGAAAAAGCAAAACAAAAGCCCCTATTGAAACAATAAAATCATAAGTTCACTTCCAGGGAATGCTTGCCTAAACAGGTGTGCCTAAACAGCAGGCTTGTGATGGTTACAGTGTCCTACTGACTGAGGCAGGTTGTAACAACATTTTAACCACTCGAAAGAGCTCTGCTTAATGGAGATGGAATGGTGGACCTTTTTCGCTGCCATCATCGCTATGTGATAGTTGCAGATATGCATTCTAACCACTGTTCAGCCTGCTGTAGCTGTTATCTTTTGTGGTTCGTAGCTATGAAGAGAGCTGAGGAGCAGAATGAGCTCCTGTGTCAGACCAGACACATTGAAGTGACTGTGTCAACAGGCCTCCCCACCCTAATGTTCCACAATGAGGAAACAGCCTCAACAAAATCACCAAAATTGGCTACTGGAAAATCCTCCAGAGCACTCGGGAATCGATCAGATTTCAAAAGTCTCCAAGGGCATGCCGTCCAAATTGGCCCCTCCCCACAACAAAGGGATCAATATGCAAACCACCAGCCACTCACACTGAAGTGAAGCCTAAAGCTAATGTCTGTCCTACCCTGTGTATTGGTCCATTGACAATTTGGGACAGGCCCATAAAGGCTATGAAGTCCCAAACTGGACCAGAAAAAGCAACCTTGGCATGAATGTCAAGGTCATGCAGAACCACTGTCCTGGGGTCCCCCAACACTGGACCCGAGACTACCTTAGACAGCCATTGGACAACAGGGTGGGCACTTAACCAACACCATCCCTAATCTCTTCCACTGACTCAACTACAGGTACAGGTCTCCAAGACCAATTCCAAGACAATGGGGTATTCTGGCAAGCTGCATAGATGTCTTATGGACATCAGTGACTCCCCCAATCTGGCCTTCTAACTTTTATAGCCTCAGTGCATCCAGGTTCACTAAAAAAGCTTGTCAAAGCTTCTGCTAATGGTTTCTGCATGGTGCTTTGTAGGCAAATCTGTAGGAACTAAGCACACAGCTAAGTGATTTGCATGGAACGTGTGCACCTAACCTCTGTATTGCACCCCTTGTGCTTTATTCTTCAGCCCCTAAGCTTCCAACTCAGCTGTCCATTCAGCTGTCTTCCCTTCTCACTTGACCTCATCTGTCCTCACATCCTTTGCCTCAATTCCCCATTCTGCCCTTGTTTGCTGCTGCCTATAAGTGTGGGTGGTCACTGACTATCCTCTGCCTGTTCTTTTGCTACAGGTATTTAACTTTAGGAGCTGTTCACAAACTGTTGTTGAACTTTTAAGCATACTTGCCAGGAAACAAGTCTCAGTGAAATCAATAGGGTTTGGTTCCAAGTAAATGTGATTAAGATCAGGCTCCAAGTTTGACAATAAATGGTTAAAAATGTGTTGGAGGACCCAGTAAAGTTTCTTATGTACAGTATCCTAGCACATGCTCTGTTATGTGCCCATTTGTAAGCAGCTGCAAGTTCCTCCGTGGGCTATATAACCTGCAGAGTCTCCCATCCATCTAGGAATCTCCTTCTGTGCCTCATTCATTTTCACACTTTTTCTGTTCCCTGTCACTTCCTACTTCACCCTACACTTCTCTCTCCCGGAGTGATGCAGCTTACCTCAGAATGGAAAAATCCTTACAAAGCACAGCCACTGTCTGGTTAATTTCATTGTCCGCTTTCTTGCACGGCCTTGACTCTGTCATTATTGATGCAAACAAGTCTGCCGGCTGTTTGGGGCTCCCCAGTGTCATCAGCAGACTCCTCCATTTGCTCAGCCTGGAGTATGCCTAAGGGAATACACAGATGTAAGGACAAGCAGGGTATACAACCAATATCACTCCAGCCCACCCAGCCCCTACTTACTGAAGACATGGGGGAACTTTGTTCCAATCACATCAGCTGAAGATTCACCAGAAAGCCTAAACAATGTATTTTATTTTGCTCAGCCGGTGTTCTGTAAAATGGCAATACAGTAATGAACAGCCCAACTCATAGGCTGTTTCCAGATTAAAAGCAGCAATGGTGATAGAGGCATCTGGCTCTCTAAAAGTGGTGCTGGTTCTTTGCCCTGCTCCACACACCAACATCAGGTGTCAAGTCATTCATAGCCCACTATAGGAGACACTATATAATTCACAAGAGAGAGTTGGACCATAAAGAAGGCTGATCGCTGAAGAATTGATGCTTTTGAATTATGGTGCTGGAGGAGACTCTTGAGAGTCCCATGGACTGCAAGAAGATCAAACCTATCCATTCTGAAGGAAATCAGCCCTGAGTGCTCACTGGAAGGACAGATTGTGAACCTGAGGCTCCAATACTTTAGCCACCTCATGAGAAGAGAAGACTCCCTGGAAAAGACCCTGATGTTGGGAGAAGGGGACGACAGAGGACAAGATGGTTGGACAGTGTTCTCGAAGCTACCAACATGAGTTTGACCAAACTGCGGGAGGCAGTGGAAGACAGGAGTGCCTGGCGTGTTTTGGTCCATGGTCACGAAGAGTTTGACACGACTAAATGACTAAACAACAACAACAACATACATTTCACAAAGGTTGATTCCACTCAGTAGAACCAGCAGTTTTAAGACCTTGGATTACTAGGTGAAATTGTCAACATTGCACCACATTGTAACAATGCTCAAAGGTATACTAATATATGTTCTACTTTCTTGGACCTTTTCATAAGACAATGAAGGAGAAAGTTGATAATGTGGGCATCTAAATTTTAGATGTGTGCAATGGAGCAGTTCACTGTTTGAGCAGAATGGGAAGTTCGCATATCCAGGACCACTGCAGGCTTAAGCTTCCTACAGACACCCTTGCACATGCACACACACTTTGAGGCTTCCTGCAACTGCAGTATATTAAAAACAAACTTTAAATCAAGTAGAGAAAATGACTGGTGTCGGACATCAGGTTTTCTTATGTGAAACTTTTATATGTTAGTAAAAAATAAAGAAAAAAAGGTAAAGGACCCCTGGACAGTTAAGTCCTGTCAAAGGCGACTACAGGGTGTGGCACTCATCTTGCTTCAGGCCAAGGGAGCTGGCGTTTGTCCACAAAGAGCTTTCCAGGTCATGTGGCCAGCATGACTAAATCGCTCCTGGTGCAACAGAACACCTGGAAACACTGTTTACCTTCCCGCCACAGTGGTACCTATTTATCTATTTGCACTGGTGTGCTTTGAAACTGCTAGTCTGGCAGAAGCTGAGACACAGTAACAAGAGCTTACCCTGTCGCACAAATTCAAACTGCTGACAGTGGTTTAGACCACAGCACCACCTGCTCCCTCAGGCACCATGGTACTCAGCTAAGTCATTGAGATAGTTTATGGCAAAGGGGGTGCCCTCTCAGTTTCGGGGTATCACTTTAAATGTCATACAGTATTAAGTTATTCAGAGTATCTACTGCAGCCTAGTTCTGAACACACATGCAAGACTCTTCCTTCAACCTTTCTGAATATACAGAATGCTTTTATCATTTCATAACCACTCTGATTTTGCACAAAAGCAAGGTTAAAGGTTAAAGGTCCATATATAATCTTATGTACCCTAAGTAGAACAAATCCGCTCTCCAACACGCTTCTGCTCCACTTGCAATCCTGGGTTAACTCCAACGTGCCTCTGGCCCATTAATGAACTGATTTACCCCTCCATATTACATTAACTTGGTTTCTGCCTCTTCCCTACCCCACCTTCCATTTGCTAATTCCTTTTAGTCCAGGGGTGCCCAAACTTTTTTCAAAGAGGGCCAGATTTGATGAAGTGAACATATGCGAGGGCTGACCAAAGTTCTTGAGCTTTGTTGTTGAGCTTTTCTTTAGGATTGAACTTTACCCCAAAGTTGTTGATTTTGTAGGATTGAAGTTGCCACAGGGGCTGGATAAAATTGACCCCCAAAATGGACTTTGGACATGCCTGTCTTAGTCCTTCCCTTTGTGTGTGAACCACGAGGAGGGGTGGTTACCCCAGTTCACTGCATCAAAGGCTTCCTTTCAAAGTATTGTGCATACCTGCAAGGTAAAAAGCATTTTCTCCCTTTACACCCTTTGCTCTCCCAGTAGCCTCTTTCACCCTGGAGATTTATTTAGATTAAGCCCTCCCGGCTAAACATAAGGGCAACCAGTTCCTCCTTTAATTTTTTTCGAGGGTGAGGTGGGCAGAGTGATCTCTTGTACTGACAGGGCGCATATTTTCTTGGCCTGCTGCTCTGACTTTCAGCCTCCAATCAAGAAATATTTGCGAAGGCAAAAATAAACTTCCTTATCAGGTAAATCATAGAAGGTACCTTCCTCCCATGATAAATCTGGTGGGTATCAAAGCAAAACTAGTCTATTATCTTTTCCATGTACGTATTCACTTAGCATCCATAAAATAAAAAGGCTGGATAAATGCTGCGAGAATCTTCCACGGTGAGCTTTCTGGGCTCACCATACTGCATTCCCTGTAACTCCAGCCGCCATTAAACAACCCGACCAACTCTGCCGGTCTGGTTTTTAGAGGGGTTTCTTATACTGGCGGCCGCTTTCGAAGTTCCGGCGACAAAGCGGAATACAAATCTTAAAATAAATAAATGCAGCTCGTTGATTGCAATGGCCACGTAAGTTCAGGGCTCCACAAGTCAGTTCCCTTCCTCCTCCCGTATCTTTTCCGCAGGCCGCAATCACGTTCTTATCTAGCCTGATCTTTTGTACGTGAGGAAGAAAAAGTAAATGCACCCCCTTCCCCGATGAAGAACCTATTTTCTTCGGATCGCAATCTAAAAAGTTGCAAAAATGCGCTGAGGCCCCTTCCCACCATGTTTCGATTGCTCCTTCCCATTCTCGCCTCAAGGCCACCCTAATCTGTGCCCAGCTTGCCGTCGTCCACACCCCTCGACCCCTTCAGCCTCCCCCCACCACGCCACGTAAAAGTCTACGGCCAGCTTTGTTGTTTGTTTTGGAAGCAACATCGCCTGCAACTCTGGAAACTCGACCCTCCTCCTCCTCCTCTCCCCCCCGCCCCACCCAGGCTCTCACACCATAACATGTGGGGCTGAGCTGTTAAACAAAAATAAAAACCTTCGTGGGGGCTCACGGCACCGCGGGGCTCAGCCAACCCAAACAGAAAGGGGAGTGAGTCACAAGCCAGCAGCACCCCCACCCCACCCCAATCGGGTTCAGCACCATCCGTTTTCAGTTCAGCTCAATGATGCCTCACTCTCTGCCCGAGAGGTGTACGGATCAGGTAAATGCTCTTAGGGCTGTTTTCAATCCACACCCCATAAATTCGATCCCGATTCCCTAAGGTTGATCTACTGTATCCCCCACCCCACCCCCCACCGCGGCCTTGTGCCTTCCTCGCTAGAACTCCTTTGCTGTTTTCAGGATGCTGTCATGCAGAGCACTGCAAGCCTTTGAACACATAGCCAGGAGTAAGGCCCATAGCAGGACTTGCTTCTTCTGGGTAAATGTGTATAGGATTGCTATGCAAAGGTAGCCTACAGTCCTGTATTCTCCAGTCCTGGGAGAAAGACCCACTGGAACTTGATAGAACTTGTTTCTGTGTATAGGATTTCCTTATGAGGCTGCAATCCTAAACACACAAGGGAGTATGCCTCATTGAACACAAAGGGACTTACTTCTGAGTAAACATGCAGAGGACTGCAGCTAAAAGACTTTTTGTGTTTGCTGCATCAGTGATGTGAATACAGAACCAACACTGGCTACTAAAAATGCATCTTTATTTAAAGATTGTTCTCATCTGCCTTCTAGACTGCATTTACAACATTCAAACATGCACATAAATAGGGTGAGGGAGACTCAGAGGTGCAGAACAGTCCTGTGCATGCTTGCTCAGAATTACCGGTATGTCTGCCCTGGAGCAAAGCAGGGTCAGGCCTGGTTAGTCCTTGGATAGGAGAAGTTAGTCCACCCAATGAGCTTATACCTACCGGTAGGTTGCATCCTTAGTGCCTTGTAATGAGTGTTTATTCAGTGGCAAAAAATCATGGATAAGCACAACCACATATGATTAGGATAACTCATGCACCAAAAAGCAAAGAACACTCAAAATCCAGTCATGCTTGCTGTCAAGTACCATTGCCTTAGTTTTTTGCTGTGATAGGGAATCATAGGAGACCAATAAACCCTTAAGTGGGCATCACATTTAAGGCTGCAATCCTATGGGTATTTGCATTGAATTTTGTGGGACTTGCATCTCCGTCGACTTCCACAGTGCTGGTCTATAAGGTTCACAAAGGTTGATATGTTATCTTGAATGACTTGTTGATTTTTTTTCTGTTCAGGCATTTTCACCGTTTGGATTGTTGGACTGTTTGCTTCTTTTCTCATTGAATTTTGTGCTTAAAAAAACTGACATTCTGGAACAGGGCACTCAAAAGGCAGGGTTGCTTTTATAGACATGGCATGTATTGCCAAAGTATATGGAAAAGACAGGGCCAGAAAAAAAGAACCAGGGATCTTCCCACCACACATTCCTTATGTCAAAGGCCCTTTTGTTCCTTAGTGCCCATATTACTTAGTGACCTATTACTGTCCAGTCTGTGGTGTTTGTTTTTTAAGAGCAGATTTTCCTCATTACTTTTTGATGGGAATTAATGTATGTACAGTCTCTGATAAGTGGAAGTTGTTTTCTCATATTTCTTCTTCTCTCTGGAATCACCATGCATTAATTCTACCAGTCATAGAACTGGAGAGGGCCTTGTAGCCAGTCAAATTCAGCCAGGGCCAGTCCTACCATTAGGACCTCAAGCAGCAGTTCATCCTCTGAAGCACCCAGCCTATTTCCCTCTGCTGCCTCAGATGTAGTAGAGGACACTATCCCATCATCACTCACCGGTACTGAAGTTAGGTTAAACTACCAGACCAGTCAGCTTCAATACAGGAAATCAAACGCTATCTTGTCCTTCACCTCAGGCAGCAAAATTCTCAGGGAAGCCAGAGATCGAGATCCCTTCCAGTCTCTTGCTTGACAACTTCCAATGAGGGAGAGTCACTCTATTCCCACTCCTATATAATCACTCCCATTGTTAAACTGTTGTCACCATCAAGAGGCGTCTTCTAACATAACCCTATTAGATCTAGTCCAGGCATCCCCAAACTGCGGCCCTCCAGATGTTTTGGCCTACAACTCCCATGATCCCTAGCTAAGAGGACCAGTGGTCAGGGATGATGGGAACTGTAGTCCAAAACATCTGGAGGGCCGAAGTTTGGGGATGCCTGATCTAGTCCTTCCTTCTGGAGCAGACAGAAGGAAGCCCTTCTGGTGACAGCCCTTCAGGTTGAAGAGTGCTTCATTTACCCCAGGCATCCCCAAACTGCGGCCCTCCAGATGTTTTGGCCTACAACTCCCATGATCCCTAGCTAACAGGACCAGTGGTCAGGGATGATGGGAATTGTAGTACAAAACATCTGGAGGGCCAAAGTTTGGGGATGCCTGATTTACCCCCTCGGCCTTCTTTTCTCCAGGCTGAACATAACCAGATATTTCCACCTTTCTCAATAAAATGTGCTTTGTCCAATTTGCCTACATTTCCATTAAAGTGAAAGTGGGGGCAGTATTCCAGATTACTAGACAAGAGCCCAAGAAGGTTTAAGAACATAAGAAGAGCTCTGGATCGTGTGAAAGATAAATGTAGCCCAGCATTCAGTTCCTAGCAGCAGCTGGACAGATGCTTTGTGAGGCCCACTAGCAGGGCTTGAGTAGCTGCCCTCAGCCATTATTTGGCCTTCAGAAATTGCAAAAGGCAGAGTGAGGCAACCACCTCAGGTGCCAGGTGCTGGTAAGCCCCTTGAGTGTTCCCCTTAGTCAGAGGAAAAGGCCACAGGGCCCACCCTGTGCCCCACAAAGCTGCCTGCTGCTCTTGGGCATGGTGGAGGATGCTTTCCAGTTGTCAGGCTGAGTGAGGTGGCTGCCTCAGGCAGCTGGGTTTGAATGTCACAAAAGGGCTGAAAATGTTCGGTTTTATCCACCCGTAGCGCTATGTAAATTTTTGTGCAAGTGGAAATCCGCTTGACCAACAAGCCCTCTAAATTCATTCTGGGGCTTCTTCCAACCCTCAGGAGCAGATTTGGGGATGTGAATGGTGGTGGTGGGGAGTCCTATTTCACAAGTGAAAGTTGTTCCTTCCACACACGGATCTAGTTGAATGCTGCCCTTAATTTTTACTCTCAGGAAAAGGTACTTGTGGAATTCTTTACCTCAGGTGCCAAAATAACTTGGCCAGCCTATCATTAATGTGACCAGGATTTGGCGAGAGGAGTGGATGCTATTTGCCATTCTGCCTCAGGCAGCAAAATGTCTTGGGCCAGCTCTGTATTACAGTAAGTTTCACCTGCCAGTCCAGCATGTGGAATTTGTGGGTGTCTGTGTGGGTGTCCAGCTTGTCTTCTGCTTCAGGCAGAAAAATATATTGGGCCAGCTCTGACTTTGAGAACCGCTTCAGATGAGAGAATGCTGTGAAGTACACTATTGAGGGCCCTCAGTGTGTGTGTGCGTGCGTGTCTACATTTAAAGATATATAGAAATAAAATGGGTGTAGGGTTTCCTCACAAATCTCTAAATGCATGTTTGACTGCAAAAATTGATGTGAATAGGTTTCCTGTGCAATTATACGTGAAATTTGAGCGTGTATGTGTGTGCACATGCAAAGGAAGCCTGAGGCCTGCAGGCTGAGCTTAAAGCCTGTCTTTGGAACTGAATGCTGAAATTCTCTCACCAGCTCTGGATTATCAAATCAGATTGATGGACAATTGTTGGCAGAACCATGGCAGGATCTCCCAGTTCTGGGAAGTGACGGGATTTCCTCCACCGCCCCCATTTTCTCCCATTACACACACACACATGCACACCACTACATGCCGAGAAAGATGCCAGTTGGATGAAAAAGTGTTGGAACCAGACATGACCTTTCCTAGTGTTGGGAACAGGCACTTTCGTAATGGGCCTCTGACGTCAGGAATCTCCGTGGTTTCTTGCGAGGCCAGAAAGGTCACTGTATTGTTCTGGCCTGGCTCCCTCTCTTCCCTCACAAGGAATTCCCTCCAACTATCAGCCTCTTCCCCTGAGTCACTCACTGCAGCCTCCTGCGTATATATATATTCCTTTGGACATCTCTCCCTCAGTCTAATCTCACCACATCCCAACCTCACTGTTTAGTTCTTCAGTAGCTGCCTGACTTTGGAAACCATCTGGGCAAAATTCAGTGGCAGAGGATAGGATAATTTTGCCACAAGCTCCCCATCTCTTATGCTGCTTCCTCCATGGGACCCCATCCTGGAGCCCGTCCCCCTCACTTTAGATTGGAGATTTGGTGGGGCTGGGGGCAGTGCTATCTGCCCCTCCCTGCATCAAGGTCTGTTTAGTCTGCGGCTCTATAATAACCCCCTTCCTCAGCACCACTGTAAACATCTGTCAGGGTCAATCTATCCCAGGGCCTTGCCAGGCATAGCTTCCTTTGCCCCCTCCCCCTCTCCTCTTCCCTCTCTTCCCCCTCATCCTGCGCCTCACACAGACAATAAATCCCAGGATCCATTTGGTCAGGAGCTGGTGAGAGGAAAGTGGGGTACATACTTCTTTCTACATACACTTCTTCTTTCTGTTCCTTTTCAGGTTATGGGATAAGACATCAGTGTCCCCTCATAACAATGGAAGGATGAACATAAGTACACCCTTGTTATGTGAGCCAGTGATTCATGGTGTGGTAGTGAGCAATCAAAGTTATTGAGTGAATGAGGCATGCCCCCCTCTTGAAGGTTTTTTGAAATGCTGGCTGTAGAATATTTTGGCATAGACGGTACCTTTCCGTTCTGCCTAATGGCAAGTTCTGTGTAACTCAAAAGCTTGCAAACTCCGAAACTGGCAGGAGAAGGTATCACCTTACCTACTTTGTAACTACAAAATATGCAATTTCCTGCAACTTACAAAGCAGATGTTTACATTTAGATACCACAAATCACTGGCACATTCTTCACAATCTCTCTCGCCAGCTTTCTCTCCCAAATACTAATTTTAAAGAATGGACACACATTAGTAAACTCATTTTAGATGCTATCAAAACCAGCAGGCAGTATCAGCAGTCAGACAGGGGCTATTATTGGAAGTGATCTTTTTTATAACACAAGACTTTGCAGCCTGTTCGTGGTGGTACAGCATAGTAGAGAAAAGGGATTTGAGCATATGCAGAGTGCATTTCCTTCACTCAACAGTAACTGAAATGCAACATGTAAGTTAACACACCACATATCCTGGTTTTATGAGGAAGGGTTTCAAGAAGAAAACAGGACTTTCAAAAAGGCCTGGGCTCCCACATTTTACATTTTAGAAATAAAGCGCTGACATTTCCAAGACCAGACTGCAAATGGTCATATTATTATTTTAAGCATATGTGACCTGCCTGCTTACAGTAACTAAAATAAGAAAGAAATGGGAGGCTGTACCGTAGTAGGCCATGTCGGAAAGATATTGGCAGATCTCTAGAGATAGCCATTTTGCTATAGCTACGGTAAAACACTGGAATGTGGGCTGAACCCATTCTGGGGACATTGTTGAGGGCTGGTCTGTAGCTTGAGAATTTGGGGGGGGGAGTTTAAGTAGAGTTATTTGCATCTGTAATCCCAGGGACAGGTTTGCAGGAATCGTGGGGCACAAAGGGAGCTATTTACAGGGAGCTGAGGATTAGACTAGCAGGATGAGGGTGGAATCACAGAATGGAGTCAGAACTATTTTTATGGGAAGCCTTGAACTGGAATAGAGAAGTTGGTCAGCAAGTTGGGGTCAATGCTCATCTGCAAGGGGAGAGAGGGTGTGTGTGGGCAAGGGCTGTGCGCAGTGCTGGAGGAGGGAGACGGCCCATTTTTCCTCGCTAGAACATTAATAGTCAATGACTTCAACCGGCCAAATATCCTTGTGGTGTCCAGTGAGCCAGCAGCTTGCAGACCATATAAAGGATTGTTTCCCAACTTGCAACAGAGTAAGGGAAAGCTGTTGTGGACTGAGCTTGGAGTTGCCCAGCGGGGTCAGGTCACAGTGCCTGCTGTGCTGGGGAACGAAGCCCAGTACAGTACAGGCCTGGCAGACACAACTGAGGGAGGCGCAGCCGCCCAAATAATGGGATGCCAGAAACCGATAAGACAGTGAATTTGTCTCCCAGAGGTTCTGAACACAGAGCAGAACTAAATGGCCAGTCCTTTTACTTTGCTGAGTTCCAAACAAAGCCATCCCCAATACACTTCAGGGATTCTGTCATGCAGGGGAGACCTTCAGATTTCCCCCGTCTTATCAAAACACATCAGGAACAGTGATCTGGTCTCTCTTGTGGTGACTGGGTCGCTTTTTCTTTTGGGGATCTAGAGTTAATGGCTGTATGATAAGACCTCCCCAGCTTTTGCTGTCATTATTATACATCGTTTTTATTGTGTTTTTGCACTGAATGATTTACCATCATTATTTTGCACTCAGTTTGAGTGCATTGGAGAAGACCTGTTGCTAAGGAGGAGTGGGGTTTACATGGAAAGCAAGATCATATTAACAGAAGTTGTACAAAAGTTACTGTTTGACACATATCCCTCTAGAACATTAAACAAGGCAGAATGTCGGTCTCCTAAAGCTTTGAAGGCGGTGAAGTATTATAGTGCACATGTATGACCTTGAAATTTGCTCTCCTAGAACACATCGTGGTTCACATATCTCCACCTACTGATATGAGCACTGAATTCACTCCTCTTCTGCTCCTCCATCTCTTTCTCTCTCTTGCCACCACTTCTTCCTATCTGAGTTCCCTTGTGCTGCTATGTTTCATAAGAAACAGAAACTTTTCTACCCTCTGGATCTTTCTACCTGGCACCATGGCCCTGTGGTCTTTCTTTACAGCAGGAGTGGGCAACTTGAGAGTCACATGTGGTGGTGACTAGACACTCAAGGACTGCTTGTCAGTGGGCATGGCCCCTTGGCACATTCTCTCTATCTCACATATATACACAAACAAACAAACAAACAAACAAACAAACGTAGTAACACCCTGTCTCATACTTCTTCATCCTCATCTGATTTTTCTACTTGCTCTGCTTTAACACAGGGGACCATGCTGCACCCAGGCAACAAGAAACACAAAAAGGTGTGTATTGGGGTTATAATCCTATGCACACACTTATCTGAAGCCCCATCAATGGCACTTGCATCTTAATAGGCGTGCATAGGATTACACTGTTTCAGCCTCACACTCTATGCCTAAGATCTGCCTACCCTTCAGTCTTGCCTGGAAAATCGCAAAGACTTGTACACGTTTTCAGGAAAAGATGCTAATCTATGAAAATATATTATCCTCCGCCCCCCTTTTTTTCTTTCTTAGAAACTTATTTCCTTTATTTTCACACTTCCCCCACCACCGCCACCATTTGCTGCCCTTCATACCACATATTGGTTTGATAGTTAATCATGTGAGGGTCTTTTATGATACTTCTTCCACAGCCCTCAGCCAGTGAGTTTGCCCTCATGCTGAACAACTTTGGACACAGTCTTACATGAACTCATGATAAGGGAACATAATTTTTCACATACCCAGTGGCCAGCTTACTTGCCAATATTGCACTGTGTTTATTTAATTACATCTCTTTGGGTGATTATTACCCCACTCTTCATTAACATTCCCATAGCAACTTTACAATTCAAAGCCCAGTTAAATAAATTAAAAACATACAAATCAAAACATTAAACAAACGAAAATCTCTAGGAGCAGTATAAAAATAGAAAACCTAGCCAATATAAAGCACATCAAACTATATTAAAATCTGAGAAAAAATTTAAAAGTTGCCAAAATCACTCCATGCAATGATACTTGGGGAGATCATTCCAGTCATGGTGCCACCACTAACATTTGGAAACTGACCAGAAGCTAATGGTGTGTATTGTTTAGGGGGCTTTTCCCATATATATAGGAAAAGCACAGTTGTTAAGTCTATATTTCTAGTGAATTTTGTTCCTTTGTGTGTCATATATATGGCAGCCTATCTTAAAATAACATGACATCTCTCTTTGACTTTATCCGTTCAAGAAACTCAGTTACTTCAGGAAAGAGAACTCCTGTAATGCTACAAGTGCTGGTTGCAGGTATTGGTCTGCATATATCCCGCCGCCCCCCCAAATACTGCTTTATACCTCTTACTTCTGCAGATATTACGGTAGATGTGGCAAATTCTTCTTCCACAACAGTTTGTCATGGGGCAAAAGATATGAGCAGGTAGATTTGTCCTCCAGGCATATCTCAAAGGGTTCCTCCAAGCTGGTGTTCAGTAATGGGTGTATTCTGCAACATGTTCTTGACACAGCAACAGTGCATTTTCTGGTGGATTTATTTTGCTTTATTCATTCTGGGATGCTTCTCCAATGCTAACACATTATTGCTATCTGGAGGGCCTGTAGGAAAGGGCCATCGCCAAAAAATTGTTTGGGTATGAAAATTTAGAAGGGGCCCTGAAATGTTTGGAGGGAAAACATTTCCAAGGCACAAGTGTGGTGGGTAGTAGTGCATTTTTTGTCCTAACTGTGTGGTATCACAGAACATTGTTAGTTTCTTTTAAGTCTAGCACAGGCGAAGAAGATATGCTTGGGTTCAGAAAGCAGCCGATGACTTTTCTGACTCTAGGCTGGTCTCCATTAGTACAGTTGTTGCTGGCTTTAAAGGGTTTGGGATTCCCTTGACGATAATGTGTTTTTTTCCACTTACTTCAAAACCTGGTAAGCCATCCCTGCTGTGTTTGGGAGCCCTTCTGCTCTTTCTGCTGAATGGGGCCCTCAACTTCTCCCCTAAAGTCCTCTTTTCACTGCTCTCCTTTGCAGCCACAACTCAAGATGTGGATCTGGAGAAAGTATTTCTCTGTAAGTTTGCACGCACCACCTTGGGGCACTAGAGATTGAAATCATCTCCCCTGTTTTAGTGTACTTTCGCATGTAATGCCATAAAAGCCTTCCTGTCTGGGATGCGTCACTTTTGAATACTGCTAATAGAAGAGAGGGTGTTTTTAATTGAACGTATGTTCTAGTCAGCTTTGATACAACCTCTTTGCAATGTCAGAGCACCGTTGTTCCGCGAAGGTCTGGACTGTTTTATGATTCACAGTTCCCACTTCTAGTTTACGGCTGCAGCTTCTATATGGTAGTGGAACCCTCCCTGTGGAACGCCCTCCCTTCAGATGTCAAGGAAATAAAGAACTACATAACTTTTAGAAGATGTACATCCAATGAATCGGCAGCCTGGGGGGTTTCACATTTGTTTGTCTGGGTTGTCGGTGATTGGTATAATATGAAAAATAATAAAAATTATTTATAAAAAAGAGAAGACGACATCTGAAGGCAGCCCTGTATCAGGAAGTTTTTAATGGCTTGCTGATCAGAAGGTCAGTGGTTCGAATCCCTGCGACAGGGTGAGCTCCTGTTGCTCGGTCCCAGCTCCTGCCAACCTAGCAGTTTGAACATAGCTGCCAAGTTTTCCCTTTTCTCGCGAGGAAGCCTATTCAGCATAAGGGAAAATCCCTTAAAAAAGGGATAACTTGGCAGCTATGAGTTTGAAAGCACGTCAAAGTGCAAGTAGATAAATAGGGACCGCTACAGCGGGAAGGTAAACGGTGTTTCCGTGTGCTGCTCTGGTTCGCCAGAAGCGGCTTTGTCATGCTGGCCACATGACCTGGAAGCTGTGCGCCGGCTCCCTCGGCCAATAATGCGAGATGAGCGCGCAACCCCAGAGTCGGTCATGACTGGACCTAATGGTCAGGGGTCCCTTTACCTTTATATATGCTGTAAGCTGCCCAAAGTGGGGTATAAATAAAATTATTATTATTATTATTATTATTATTATTATTACTACTACTACTATTATTACTGCTGTTGTTGTTGTTTCTACTCGTCAGCTTGCAATGCAGATTTGCTCCCTAGCTAGCCTACTTAGGCTTGCAGTCTTCATTTTGCCAGTGTCGTTGAGGTGAGGTCAGGCACTCTGCTGCTTCCCAAATGTTAAAGGGGAGACACCAACAAAATATGGTCATTGCTCACAGCTCCAATATTGGTTACAACTCCTTGTGCTATATTGTAAGTTCTGGCAGCCGGGGGGGGGGGGCTCCTAAAAGGTTCGCACACACCCCCTTTGCAACCTACCAAGACTTAAAACAATGCTTGTGTGAAGGGATCCATACAAAGCAGGCCCATCTTGGCCAGGGATTTCATTTGCTTATTGCAGTGATGCGTGTTTTTGTTGATGGCTTGGCATCTTCAACCCCTTTCAGTTCTGTTGGTTTGATCTGCAGGTCAGGAGGTGTATAGCATGGGGAACAGTACAGTGGAACCTTGGTTTATGAACACCTCGGTTTATGAATTTTCAGTTTATGAACGCCGCGGACCCATCTGGAACGGATTAATTCATTTTCCATTACTTTCAATGGGAAAGTTCGCTTCAGTTTATGAACGCTTCAGTTTTTGTTTTTATTTTTTATTTTACCCATGCTTCAGTTTATGAACGCTTCAGTTTAAGTACTCTGCGGACCCGTCTGGAACGGATTAATCCACTTTCCATTACTTTCAATGGGAAAGTTCGCTACAGTTTATGAACACTTCAGTTTAAGTACTCCGCAGACTGTCTGGAACAGATTAATCTACTTTCCATTACATTCAATGGGAAAGTTCGCTTCAGTTTATGAACACTTCAGTTTATGAACACACTTCCGGAACCAATTGTGTTCATAAACCGAGGTACCACTGTAGTTAGCTGGGGTGTGTGTGTGTGTGTGTGTGTGTATCTCTCACAGTATATATTGCAGTTTTTGTGGTGGACAAAAAGAGGTGGGTGGGATTGTAATAGATCTCACATACTAGGGCTGCATGGGCCCCTACGTGTGTGTTTGTGTGTGTGTGTGTGTGTGTGTGTGTGTGTGAGAGAGAGAGAGAGAGAGAGAGAGAGAGAGAGAGAGAGAGAGAGACCCGGGTGTGGGGGAGAAGGAGCGGTCCAGGACTGCAGTGGGAACCATGGCTCACTGCTCCTTGGATCCTGCCCCCAGGGTCCCCCTCGCCTCTCCAGGCTGGGCTCTTAAAGGGAAATCGTGGCGCCTGCACATGCCAAGTGACCCAGGTGAAGGAACATGTGACACCTGCTTTAATGGGCTGCCGGCTTCCTCCGCTGAACCAGGGCCAGCTCCACTCCGGCCCCCGGCCAAGCCGGCAGGGAGGGGTCACCAGAAGGCTCACCGCAGGGGGAGGCCGAGGAGCGGAGACACGGGAGAGGCACAGCGGTAGTGGAAGGATGGAGAAGAGGCGGCGGTGGGGAGTGGGAATGGGGCGAGGAGGAAGGAGGAAGCCCCCCGCCGCCCCGATCCGTTTCCCCCTCGCTCTCCCAGTGCACTCCTGCCAGCTGGACACGCTCTTTCCATTAAAAGCTGGCAAGGCTACGCAGGGAGAAACCCCCCCTCCTCTTCTTCGCCTCCTTCCACTCCTGTCTCTGTTGATCCAGTACATGCAACCTCCCCCCTCCGCATCCCCATCCCACCCACCCATTCTACTGTTAATTATGGTAAGGGGTTTGTGACATCAGAGCTTTCTTGGCCAATCGACCCTCAAAGTGCCGTAATGTAATTTGCATGTTGCCCTCCTACTGGCCGCGTAGCAGAAGCGGGCAAGATCGGTGGGCAAAGTGTCACCCCTTTGGGTAAAGAAGCAAGTAAAATCCAATAGAGTAACCAGCAGACCTTTTTTTTTTTTTGCATGCTGCCCGTTCCTTCCCTAATAGCCACACGCACCAAATAACTTTCAGCATCGTTTTTAGCGGTCGGAGTTGCCTAACAATAATGTTCTTCTCGTGCAGCCCTATATGTGTTTTCTTGGAAGGTGGAGTACATCCTTTTGAGATTTACTCCCAGGTAAACGTGCATGTAAATTTCAGCCTCAGCAAGTCAGTCTACTGAGCTGTGCGCTGCATTGTTTTGGGATCCCTCTTAATATTTCAATCAGGACCAATAACCCCAGAAAGATGGCACTGCATTATGCTTGCTGACATGGAACTGATCCGAGTCAGCTGCTTTCTATAAAAACTACTGTGTTAACATAGTTAGGGATCTTCATGTAAAGAAACTGTACCCCTGTGAGCTTATCTGTGCCATTCATATTGGCTTGGGATACTGTTACCACTTTTTTTATATATAAAAAAACCCTCCAGCCCTGTATCTTTAGCAGCAATCTGAAACATAAATTTAACAGGTGACATGGAGTGATGGAGGAAGCTTTATGTGCTAAATTTCTGTGAGCTAAGATGATGATAAAAGACTTAAAAGCAGAGCCAGCAAAAATAAAAAAATAAAAGGTGACAACCCTGCCTGGGGCTAAAGTGCTATTTCTGTGGAAGCACATATAGGCATCCCTTTTGTAACTATTCATTTTAAAAAAAAAAACATTACAACGGTGCATGCTGTACAACATATACCAGAAATTTCTTTGGGTACAAAAAGTTGGTGTAAATACATTTCATTGTCTGTTTGATCATATGTTAAGATGAAGTTGTGAGGCTCTTTAGGAAATGACCTGCCTTCTGCTTCTTTCTAAAGTGCAAGATTCTCTGCAAGGTGTTTACATAATTATTCATTTCTATTTAATTCTAAGATTTCTTATCCACTGCTCGCCATCAGGTTACAAAAATAAAATATAAAATTAGACTGTGTACACACCATACATTAAAGGCACACCAACACAAATAATTGTAGTTTACCCCTCATGGAGCTACAATTCCCAGTTACTTCAACAAACTACAGTTTCCAGGATTATTGGGGGTTGGGGGGGGGGATGTTCTTTAAATCTATGCAGCCTTACAAAAACAGATAAAACCTTTACAGTGATAAAACTTGTAAACACCATTTCAAATAGAACATAATGATACAAATTCAGCATTCAGGTAAAGAGATATTTGTGCCATGGGCCTGTGCCTCTAAGTTCTTTAAGTACCTAGAAACACCCCTTGTTGTTCTCCCTTCAGCTTGCTTGCCCTGATTCCGGCTGTCACTCACACCACCAATTATCCCACTAACAACAGTTGCATAGAGACCCCTCCCTTCTGCGGTTCCTAATACAGTACTCTTCAGATAGTCTTAAGATGGTGGAAGGGTTGATAACATCCAGGTCTAATTAGGGTAAAGTGCAAAGGAGATTTCAGGATGCACCAAGGGCTCCAGGGACAAAGAAAATATACAATATTTCCGTATGAAAATATGAAAGCCGAAGAAAAGGCACACAGCTAAGAGGTGCTGCGGAAAAGAAAACATCCCCATTTTCCAGCAGCTGCTTACTCAGTCTTGACGCATATGCCACGTTCCAATCTTTGCAGGATGGGCCAGTAAGACCCATTTTCCAATAATCACTGAACACGTTCCAGTGAGCTCTTCCACAGGCATTTGGGAGCCCCATAAAAAACATTGAGCTAGCGATGAGGATCATCCATCAAGCCCACACAGTGGTATCAAGCCTAGCCCCTGGGGAACAAGGGGGCCCAGATCCAAGTTTCCTCTGACTCAGTTGTTTTAGAGTTGCCACCTCTTCTGGAGGGGGAGAAGGCCAGCCCGTTGCTCATATGTCAATTAATTTGCAATTACGCAATTTTACAGGATGCTGGACTAGATGTGCCATTGGTCTGATGCTGCAGGCTCTTCAAATGTTCCTAAGTTGAGCAAGAGTGGTGATGCTATGAGAATTGATCCTACACCCATAACACTCTAATGATGCATGTAGAATTGCTTTCTGTTGGTAGCTCTGTACCTGTGTGTTCCTGCCTACTTATTCCGTGAGATTGGGAGGGTGGGGAGCAAAGCTAGATGGTGTAAAACAAGCCAAATGGGAATTACAGTTGTTTGTAAACTTGGAGCCCTCTGAGCAATTGGAGAAAGGAGCCTTGGACCATGTTTCAGACCCAATGACTATTTAATCTGCCATTGGCAAAAACCTTGTTCGTATAGCACTGAGCAGAACTGTGTGTATGTTTACAGTATATGCCTGTGATTGCTGCCCTATATATCACATGCCTCTCACTTCCAGCTACTACTATGGTTCCTTCTATAGCTCAGTGGCAACGGGGCCTGAATTTTGGAGAAGCAAGAGAGATTGAGTTTGATCACGGCTGCTACCCTGATGGATTCCAGATGTTCATGATTTCACTAACATATACATAGAAGTCACTTCCCATACCAATACAGTTCAGGCACATCTTAGGAGCACCACAGCTAGTTGTTAAACAGGGATACCTTTTCCCCAGTTGCTCCCGAAGGTACTTCCTGGTGATTTGTTCATGGAGCATTCATTCAGATTTGCTTGCAGGGAGATTAGCATTGGGCTTTTTAAATGAGCATTCATTCAGATTTGTTTGTGAGGGGCTCTGGCGAACCTACATCAAAGCAATTGTTTCATTTTCTTGTCATTTTCCTGATCACAAAAAGTTAAGTCTTTGGGGGAAGCGGGTTTGTTGTGAAAGACCTCTCAGTCAAGTATAATAGAGCAAGCTGAATTTGCCAGCATGCGATTGCTTGCATCTCATCTGAAAAGAGCAACAGTCTGGAAGTGCTCTGAATTGTGGATGAGATACTAGAGTTCTTACCTGTTTACGTGTGTGTTGTTTACGTTTGTGTGTGTGTGTAGCCACATTTGTTGATGCTTCCAGGCCCCTTTCAGTTTACAAACTGGAATAAACTTTACACCAACCCTAATACCGTAGCTGCAATTATTGCCTCAACTTTCTAAGATACTGTGTGACATTACCGAATCTTTTCTGTAGTCCATCTTGTTTTACCGTGACTGAGGCAGCCTCTCAGTTCATTCACTGACTGAATCTATTGAGGGTGGGGAGAATATTATTTTAGTATAGGAAATGCATACTCTCCAACATTTCTCTGATGAAAATAGGGCTGTCCCTTTCCATAATGATCACTATACTATTTATACTCCACATATCTTACTGGGTTGCCGCAGACACTCTTTGCAGCCTCCAACATATATAAAAACATAATAAAATATTAAACATTAAAAAAACTTCCCTATACAGGATTGCCTTCAGACGGCTTGGAGGCCAGATAACTCCATACCCTCCAACATTTCTCCAATGAAAATAAGGAATGGGATGAAATCAGAAACCAGGGTGGCTTCTCTAACTCAGGGATGTCCCTGGAAAATAGGGACACTTGGAGGGTCTAGGAAATGCCTTAAGGTTTCAGGACATCATAACAGCATTTATGCACAGTGACAGGCATATTCAAGAGTGGGTTTAGTGTTGGGATAAGTCTTTGTCAAGGAATGTAATTAACAATGAAGGGTGCATTAAACAAAGCAAAAAAAGCACGCAAACCAGGCACCCCCAAACTTGGCCCTCCAGATGTTTTGGGACTACAGTTCCCATCATTCCTGACCACTGCTCCTGTTAGCTAGGGATGATGGGAGTTGTAGTCCCAAAACATCTGGAGGGCCAAGTTTGGGGATGCCTGACGCAAACGCTGCTTTACATCTGTGCTGTAGGCAGTAGTGTAACTAGGGTGTTAGGAGAGGTATCCCAACACCAGACACATGATCTAGGAGGCCAGAAGATGGGCTGCTGCCAATGGCATGTAGCTTATAATAGTTTCACACATTGAAAGATCATATTCAGTTATCAGCAAATCAAAATTGTTGTTTAGTCGTCTTAGTTGTGTTTGACTCTTTGTGACCCCATGAACCAGAGCATGCCTTAGAAACTCTCACTTTCTTCTCAAAACTTCTCCTTTTTTATGTCCATGGAGTTTTCTAGGCAAAATACTGGAGTGCTTTGCCAGTTCCTTCTCCAGGTGGATCACATTTAGTCTAAACTCTCGGCTATGACCTGTCCGTCTTGGGTGGTCCTGCACAGCATAGATCATAGCTTCTTGGAGTTATTCAAGCCCTTTCGCCATGGCAAGGCAGTGATCCATGAAGGGGAAATCAAAATTACCTACATGTAATTAATAAAATCATTATAAATGGTGGATAATAGGTGCCACTACTTTTCTCATTTAATTCTAAATTTCTGGCTCCAATTTCAATAGAGAGTGATAGCAACACACAATACTGTATATGGTTTCCACCAGTCATGGTTATGGTTAGTTACAACACTGGCTCTGTGCTATAGCAAAGTGAGCTTCGTTTTACGCAATCAGCTGATTTATTGGTGAACTTTAGGTTTGTACAGCACAAATCCTGTTGGGCTACTGTTCCCCCTTCTACATTTGTGCCTTCCTGAAATAATTCCTATGGCTTGTGGGCATTTCCATTTTCTGTATGGAGTCATCTAAGAGACACACAGATATGTGCCATTCACATGGAAAGATAACGTGACTGTCTGTTTTTAACAACTAAGGGGGAACATAGCTTGATGTAGAGCACTTTTCCTGCTTTCTGCTTACCTCCCTGCTCTCTGTGCCTTCCAGGTGCCTACCTTCTCAGCCAAGCTCCAATACTGGAATTATGTTCAACTTGGGGGGGGGGAAGCATAAAATTTAACCAATGGGCAACACAATGATTTGGCAGTCCTTACCCAAGTTCACCTTTTGCTGCTAAATATTTTGTTTTCTTCATTTATCATTACATTTATACACCACTTTTCCTCCAAGGAGCGCAAGATGGTGTATAAGCTTCTCTCCCTTCCTATTTTATCCTCAGAACAACCCTATGAGAAAGTTTAGGTTGAGAGACAGTGACTGGCCAAGGTCACCCAGTGAGCGTCATTGATAAATGAGAGTTTGAATCCTGGACTCCTAAGTCCTAGTCCAATACTTGTAAGCACTACATCATGCTGGCTGGTATATAGATTTCAACATCCCTCTTTTTCTGTGTCACTGGAGCAGATTTATATTTACATAACTGAATCTGCTGCCAGCGCCATAAAGTGAGGGCGGAGGTGTGAGAGAGAGAAAGCTAACATCCTGCCCTCTCTATTGCTTCTCTTCCCCGCTCCCCAATTCCTGTCTGCTGCAGCCAGTCATTCTACACAGCTCATGCGACTCTTCCAGACTATTTATTTATTGAATTTATACACCACCCTTAAAAAGCAGAGACATCACCTTGCCGACAAAGGTCCGTATAGTTAAAGCTATGGTTTTCCCAGTAGTGATGTATGGAAGTGAGAGCTGGACCATAAAGAAGGCTGATCGCCAAAGAATTGATGCTTTTGAATTATGGTGCTGGAGGAGACTCTTGAGAGTCCCATGGACTGCAAGAAGATCAAACCTATCCATTCTGAAGGAAATCAGCCCTGAGTGCTCACTGGAAGGACAGATCGTGAAGCTGAGGCTCCAATACTTTGGCCACCTCATGAGAAGAGAAGAATCCTTGGAAAAGACCCTGATGTTGGGAAAGATTGAGGGCACTAGGAGAAGGGGACGACAGAGGACGAGATGGTTGGACAGTGTTCTCGAAGCTACGAACATGAGTTTGACCAAACTGCGGGAGGCAGTGCAAGACAGGAGTGCCTGGCGTGCTATGGTCCATGGGGTCATGAAGAGTCGGACACGACTAAACAACTAAACAACAACAACAAATACCACCCTATATCCGTTGGTCTCAGGAAGGTCCACAACACAAAGTTACAGTATACAAAGCACAAAATTAAAAACAATTAAAAACAATAGAAAGACAATAGAAATAATCAAAACAATTAACAATACTAACGTATGCACGCTAATGAACAATACACACTAATAAACAAGACAGATTTCTGGGAGTGAAAGCTTTTTGACTTGTTGCTGCTGAACTTCCCAAGGAGGAGGAGTAGAGAGGGGAGGGAACAGGAAAAAAATGGAAGGAAGAAAAAGAGGATATTTGGAAATGAGAAAGGAGAGAGTTTTCTGCATAATGGGCGCCAGGGAGCAGGGAAAGAAGGTAGCTGAGACATGGAGGTTCTTTAATGTTGGCATTTGTCTGTCTTGAGAGAAAATGAGGTGTGTCTCCAGGGGTGAAGTCAAATCACTGCTGCATTAACTGCGCTGAAGTGACTTCCCCAATGACAAGCCTGGGGAATATGTACCGGTATGGGCTGCCCAGACAACAAGACCAACCCCTTCAGCCTCATTGATGTGGTCCAAAGGAAAGCAGAGCAATACGTTTGGCACCAGCTTGGCTGCAGGAGTTGCTGGAAGGAGGTGTACACAGCACCTGATTTCTATAGTGGGTAAAGAGTGAAAGACCAGAAGAATTGCAAGATTGGGATACAGAGAGATCTGTGGAGGGGGGAAGCAGAGAAAAGGGAGTAGAATAAATAGACCTAGGAGGACAAAGAGAACTGTGGTGGTGGTGCACAGATTCCACATTAACTGTGGAAAAACTTTTCATTAGAATATTAATTCAGTGCCTTCTTTTTAACCCCTTCTCTGTTTATCCCTCTGTGATTCTCTGCGTCCCATCCCACTCCACAGGCCTTTCTGAACACTTCTCCCTGTTAAGACTACATGTTTTCCTTCTCTCTATTCTGTAAAACTGACTTTCTTCTCTCTGAGCATAGAATATGCTCTGGAGGCACAGAGAGACACCGTCCCCCCCCCCAAAAAAAGGCCAACAAAGAAAGGGTTGTAAATGATAATGATTGATCACTATTTGATTGTTTTGATGTTATTAGCAACCTTGGCTATTTCCATGGAAAGGGTGGGTTAAAATGTTTCTAATAACTGTCACCATAATTAATGTGCTGAATTAAAATTGTAGCAAAGGAAGGCTATAGGATATTCCCATGTAGGCTGTTCCTAAGCTCCTTGGGGGAAAACAGGGGCTACTGCAAATGTGATCAATCAAAGTAATTAGCTGACAATAGATACAGCTAGAATATTTCCCTGTACATGGCAATGAAACACACTTCAAAGGGGGAAGCTGCATGCTTATTTCTTTGTAGGAAAACCAACTACTGCCAGTTCTTCCCCAGGGGTACTCAAGGGTACGCAGTACCAGCACATCTTTTTTTGGTTAAAAACTGTGACACTTATTGTAGCAACTTCATAGTGAGTACCGGCACCTATTTTTCTAGGGAAAAAGCACTGATTACTACTATTATTCCTACTAAAATGTTCCTTCTTCTTCTTCTTCTTCTTCTTCTTCTTCTTCTTCTTCTTCTTCTTCTTCTTCTTCTTCTTCTTCTTCTTCTTCTTCTTCTTCTTCTTCTTCTTCTTCTTCTTCTTCTTCTTCTTCTCCTTCTCCTCCTCCTCCTCTTCCTCCTTGGTTCTATGTGCTTTAAATTCATAAAATCCCAGTACAAAAACATGCCCCAAATACAGCACAACTTTCACATAGAATCATCGTTGTAGGGTTGGAAGGGACCTCAAGGGTCATATAGTCCAACCCCCTGCAATGCAGGAATCTTTTGCCCAATATGGGGCTCGAATCCAGGACCCTGAGAATTTAGTTCTCACCCAACTGAGCTATGTTTCTGAGAAAGCTGCAAGGGGGAATTATGTAACAGAAATGTTATCGGCAGCAGAGGCAAAAGGACCTACGTAGCTCTGTGGATGTAGCTTTTAATTAAAGTGGTAGCAGATGCAATTTGAGATACCAATTTTACTGGGGTTTTGTGGGGGCTTCCCCAGAAAGTCCCACTGATAGTTCCACAGATTGCACAGCAGCAGCTCTGCAAGCTCCAGCAAGCACCAACCGCTTGCCGGCTTGTGATTCCAGGTTGCTAAGCAAAGCACACCTTTGGCGCCTTGCTACAGGCTCATACAACGGCATGCTGCAGCAGTGGCTTTTCACAGAGCACCGGCATGTTTCAGGAAACAGTTTTCCCTCTACAACACAAGCTCACAAAAGGATGTGATGCTTTGCGAAAAGCCACTCTCCCCGTTCCTTTGTCAGCAGCGTAAAGATGCCAGAAAAATCCAGCACACATCCATCGTTGCAAAACACGCCAAACATGAGTTACGATTCCTGTCTCCTGCATCTGTCCTTTGCTGATGTAGAACAAGACAGGAAATCTGCGGTTGAGGTTCACGCTGATGTTGTCTTACATCTGGCACACAGTTCTATGGTATTCTGAACTAAGACCCTACTACTCTTTATCACTAATCATTCCCACCTCCACCATCAAGATACATTCCGAAACCCAAGAAGACGCAAAGGGAAAGGGAAGGAGAAAGACAAGGAGTTGATTTAACTCATTCTAGGGGTGGGGTATACAAAACTATTCATGCATTAATTCCATCTCATTCCAAGTGCTTTGTATTAACCTGTCTTTTTTACTACAATGCTCCATATAGGCTGTCTCATTTTGCTTTGCTTTTCCTCTTTTTAAAAAATTTGGTTTTGGAATCTGCTTATCTAGAGCAAAGTTGGGCTAGCTAATGAATACAGGTAGCAGTGTAGCATACCACATACGTTTGCCAAATGTATGACAGCATCAGGATGGAGCCTGACCTCTCTACTTCCTGGCTTGTTATAGCTTGGGAAAGAAAATGAAAAAAAGTTTAGTATGCTTAAGACTCATATTAAAAGTTGCTGTGCTCTAAAATCTATATTAGATCTTGGACAGCTAAAGATAAGGCTGATCATGAAACTAAATACTGATGGCTGACTAGGGGTAAATGTTCGCAAGCTAATTGCATTTGTTTTGCAAAAAGAAGATAATTTTATCCATACTGTATGCCTAATTCAAGAGGACAATTTTGTAATAGCAGAAAGAAAGATTTAAAGAAAGAGAAGAAAGAAACCTACTAGATTGGCAAATATGTATAAATCAAAATTGAGTAAGTTGGAAATGTAAAGAGAAAGAAGGCACCTTTTATCATATGTGGTGGTCTTGTAATAAGGTAAAGGCATACTGGGAAATGATATATAATGAATTGAAAAAGATGTTTAAGTTAACATTTGTAAAAAATACCAAGCAAACCAGAAGCTTTTCTTTGGGGAATTATGGGTGCAGATTTACCTAGACAGTATAGAAATTTATTTATGTATGCAACCACAGCTGCAAGAATGTTATTTGCCCAAAAATGGAAAGATGAAGGAATCCAGATTAAAGAATAATGGCTACAAAAACTTATGGACTATGCAGAAATGGCAAAAACTTATTGGAAGAATAAGAAATCAGGATAACATACTTTTTATAAAGGAATGGAAATGGTATATTGAATATTTACAAACAAATTGCAAACAGATAAAAACACTGGCAGGACTATTGTAATACTGTAACCTGCAGTTTTTAAAATATAGATATATGAAAATAGATGAATGAATAATGATTCAAATAATTTAATATAATTTAGAATATGTAGGGAATGATGAGGTAAGGGGTAAGAAGAGGTAAGAAGACAAGATTTGAAATGTCTGAATTACAGTATTCTTAAATTACGACTGAAATGTATACTGTATACCGTAAATGAAAATCATAAATAAACTTTTAAAAAAGAAAACAAAGAAACTGATTTTAAAATGTGAAGAGGGTAGGGGTTGTGCCTGCTTAGTTGCTTAGAATTCCATTAAAATCTTAAAAGAATATCAGTAGTCCTTCAATTGCAAATATTGATAAAAAGACATGATAAAAATAATGGGGCAAGCTAAGTATTATTGGTGAATAGAGGCAGCTATGTGCAATGTTTTTAATGTTTGATGTCTTACTGTGTTTTAATTCATTGGAAGCTGCCCACAGTGGTTGGGGTAACCCAGTCAGATAGGTGGCATATAAAATTATTATTATTACTACTACTACCTTTGCTTTTTTATGTATGACTGCACTATAAAGGAACATAGCTATAACAATGTTATAGATCCCCTACCAGCTAATAATGTGGAAAATTTCAATCACAATGCAGAAAAAGGTAGATTCCAAGAATTGTGATTTGGTGTGATGTTATTTAACAACATTTATATACTGCTTGAAAACCTTTAAGCGGTTTTATAAAAAACAAAATAAAAATGATTTAAAAAAAGGGATTTAAAAATATTCAAAAGATAATTAAAATGAACAGTTGCTAAAAAGAAATAAAACACATGTAACTTTTCATTTTTATAGGCTTGCTTAAACATGGGAGAATAGAACAATGTGCTTGTGTAGTACGGTAGAAATACTGTAGAGAGCTGCAGGAATTAGTAACAAGTACTTAAAATTACAGCTCTAGGTTGTGTATCTATATATTTATAATTTTGTTCCCCACTCCCAAGTCATTTAAAAACCAGTTTTCTATGTAGAAATGGCACGGTATTTCTATATTTACTACAAACGCTTATAGGACATGGAAACCTCTGCTCTTTGAGCTGCTACTAACCTGCTCCTAGCTGAACATTCTAGGTTGTTTGGTTGTGTTGTGTGAATTGTCAGATGACTCTCAAAGTTTGGGGCAGGCTGTCCAGTCCCTTTGAGCAGCATGCACCATTACTTGATCCCTCTCCATGTGCTTTCATCAGGCTAGGAGACGAAAGCCATGTGCTTAGGGTGAAGAGAGATGGATAAGTCTGGTTTCCTCCTAGCTTCGCATTTGAAAAGGAAGACTTGCATGCACAGGTGAATCAAATGCTGACTCAGCTGTTAACTACTGTCCTCCACCCCCCTATGCTTCAGGCACCGTGTCTGCCTTTCAATAGATTTTTAAAGCACAGCGTGAATGTTCATGCATTTATCATTGGCATTCATTTTTCAAAAAGAAGCTTTTTAAAAGTGCAAAGCTACTCCCGGCTTAGAGAGCAAATTTTGCCTTGTGGATGCCAGCCAATCAGCTCCTGGCACAGCCAGCTGCTGATTCAAACCTACAGAATGGCCCACCCCTGCACTCTGCTGCCCCTTGAGAGGAAAGGTACATTTGGGCTGTATGCTGTGGTGACACTTCCAGAGCAGACTGCTTTTTTTTTAAAAGTACACCCCTATTGTGTTGGCTGCATACTGTAGTGTTGACTGTTTGGTGCTGATGACTAGAGGAGCAACCTCCTGTTTTTCACAGGCAGTTTGCTTCCCTGTGTCCCTCCCTTGTGGATCTTAAGGTACTCTGTAAAATATTGGATCTGCTTTTATGGAGTAAATGTATTCCCTCCCCCGCACTTTAGTTGAACATGACCTAAATACATCCAAAGTACTGAGCTGTTCTTTTCCTATCAGATTCTAGCTCAAACGCATTTGGCATCTACAGTACTTGCCCAACTAATAAGGCCTTGACTGTCCATTTAGAGTGCATTGAGCTCAAAGAGGTGATGGTAGAGGCTCACCCGCTGGCCAGATGTGGCCCCTGGGGCTTCCCTGTCTGGTTCTCGGAGGCCTTGCCTCGCCCATCCTCAGCTGCAATTAGTTGCAGCCAATAAAAGGCTATACACACACACACACACACACGTGTCTAATTGCATTGTGGGGGGACAATTTCAGAGGGGGGAGGGTTGCAGCTGGGGAGGGAGGTTTAACCCTTCCCCATGTGCTGCAACCTTCACACCCAAAAATAATCCCTCTCCGTTGCCACATTTAGGCTTGAAAAAGCCTTCTATAATATAGAATACAGTATTTTTCTTGTGTCATGTATAATATAAAGCATTTGCCTCCTCTCCAATCCAATATGAACTAAATCTAAAATCCATTCTTATATAAAACAATAATATAGTTCATCAGATGCATGAAGTGGAATGAAAAGGTGATGAGACATCTATAAACTTGGGTAAAGGTAAGGTGGAGTTAAAAGCCAAGCGGAGGAATTAGAGCAGTAGAAATTTAAAGTGTATGTATTCTGTTACCTGGGATGTGAACTATATTTCACAATTTAAACATAATGGTGTATCTGCTGGAACACCAAAGCAAAAATAACAAATCCCCTGGCAAGAACATACATTTCCTATGAATAGGCTTTATTCTGAGTTAGTCCATTGCTTCATGTAGCCCAGCCTTGTCTATTCTGACTGGCAGCAGCCTTCTCAGCCTTGCTCCCTGTGATTGTCTTAAGTAAGGATTTCAGGGACTGAGCTTGGAATGTTTTGTAAGCAAAGCATGGGCTTTGCCAACTGACCTAGGTGAGTGTTATGAGAAGGGAATGGAGCGGAGCGTGATTCAACCAGAGCAACTCAACCACCATTCCCCACAAATGGACTATGTACCAAAATGTTGCATTGACACAGCTGCCACTCCCATCATCACTCCTCTTTTGTTTCTGGCTTGGAAAGTGTGTGTGTGTGTACTGATATTACTCGGAGGGGTGGGGTGGATTTGACCCCGAAGCCTCCAGTTGTTGATTCCTGTACTGTACTAGATTCCTGCTATAACAGCAAATGAAGCACAAGTACCTTTTGTATTTTTATTTAAACAATGGGATGCAGTGTCAATTTGCTAATGAATTCTGTTCTGAAAAATAGCTTCTCCATTACGTTTTTAGGAATTCAAAAGTCGGAATCTGATGTGTATGTGAAATGCTTTAGTATGTGACCTCCCATTGCAGAAATACCATTTCACAATGTTCTACATTCATTTTGCTCGTTAGATCACACAGAGGTTCTCACGTTCACTGCAGTTTTGTACCAACGCTAGTAATTCTTGTCAATAAACTGTGCCATGGGGATCCCATAGAATCCTTAAACATTATCCGATTTAAACCCCATAATGGGCAACTGTGACCATATGACTGCCAAATGGCCTGGAAAATGCTATAGTAAGAAACGTAGAAAATCCATGTAGTGATAAATAACAAGGTTGGAGTCAGTTATACGTGGTGGCAGTGATCAATTCTTAGAATGGGGTCATTAGAACCGGAGGACCTGTTGTAAAATCATTTGTCGAGGAGTGAAGACTATAGGTCACGCTCTTAGGCTGTGTCCAGATGGCAGCTCTCACCACAGCTGATTTAATGCTGCAGAACACTAAACCAGAAGTAGGGGAAGCTATCTCAAGGAAGAGGGAGCACCTGTTATGGAGATTTTATGCTGCACTTGGTCCATGCCACCCATTCTGATTCTGCTAGTCTTTGGTCTGTTGTGGACTAATTAGCACAGTCCTCCTATGGTTTGCAAGCACTAAGTGCTCTGGCCCAGCATGGTCAACACTCCCTATATGAAGGTGCCCATTGATGGCAGGGAGAAATAACCTGGGAAAAACTAACTGTTTTTCATAGAATCTATGATTTTTAAGGAAAGGGCTTTTAACAGTGCTGTACTGTTTTCATTATCTGTATTTTACTAGATTTTTAAAATATTGTGTTAATTCTATTAGAGTTCAATTACTTTTTAAGTTTCATCTTTTCTATGTTTTTAGCCTTTTACATTCTATTCCAATTTGCTTTGATTTTTGTAAGCCGCCTTGAGTCCCTATCTGGGGAAAAGGTGGGATATAAACAAATACAATGCTACTAGTAGTAAGACAAGCAATGGACCTTAACAGAGATGCTGTGGTTTACAGAGCACATGCGATTCTCGGCTGTGTACTTAATAAGATATAAAGCAAGAGGTATGTTTTTTCCCTTTGCTAGGAGATAACCAATATTAGAATGGTATACCACGCTGCTATTATCCATTTCAAAACATTTCTATTAAGCATTTCTTGTTTGGTAAAAAATGGAGAGGATTTCTGGAAGGAGCTCCAGTGAAAAGTGCAGAGCAACTATCCAAAATGCTATGACGTCTCACCGTGGGAATTTAAGATGCACATCTCTGACCAAACTTAGTTGGTCTCTAAGGTGCTACTGGAAGGAATTTTTTTATTTTGTTTCGACTACATCAGACCAACACAGCTACCTACCTGTAACTTCTCTGTTTAGGTTATGCAATGGGAGATTGAAAAGTAACTTAGTCATCTGCCATAGAAAACGTCCTAAGGAAAACTTTTATTTTTTTAAAAAAAATAACAAGGGGTGTGTGTGTGGAATCCGACTTGCACTTGTAACATAAACTGTTACAAGTGCAGATCGGATGTTTTTCAGAATTAAAATATTCAAAGCAGCTTTCAAGAGGACAAGATACTTAGCAGATTCCAGCTATTTCCACCACAGTTCTAAAGAGTTGTTGTTTTCTTTCACTTGTTTGGGCATTAGACTTGATGGGTCACCTTTTTCCATTACTAGTGTTTTTCAGACTTTTAGGAACAGTTAGTAATTGTATGGGGGTGCCGCTCCTTTTTTCCTGTTCCTTGCAATCGAAGTTCAGGCAGCTAGCTGCTTTTAAGTGTCTGGTCTGTTCGTTATCAATGCAAAGCTTTCAGAAAGAATTATTAAGAATGCTAAGTGGTTCTCTGACAATGGTCCTGTCGTTTGTTTGTTTTTAGCACAGCCCATTATTTTCCCATCTGCATATATATATTGGGGAAAGTATGCTAGATATGATATCTGAAGGAAGAAGATTTTTGATGGTTGTATAATTTTGCAGACAGCAGACATATATCAGGATAATTAAAGGCTAGAACTAGACATATTTAGACTAAACTTGGAAATAAACACAAATCCTTAACCATGAGGGTACTAGCCTCAGGGACTGCCTACGTGAGATTGTAGTAGATTGTGTGTGAGTCAGTGGGAGAAGGTTTCACGGCTCTCTCTCATTAATCTGCAGCAGTCCAATTAGTGCTTGGATTGCTCTGCCTTATATGCAGAGGACCAGACAGGATTGTGATCACGGTTTAAACAGGGCTAGAGATGGACAACTATGATGCTTTAGGCATTGCTAAGGGTTGGATTAGATTACTCTCAAGGTCCCTTTCAACTCTACAACTCTATGGTTCTTTCTATGAACTCTTAGTATCCCGGATGAAAACAACAGTGGAGTCCTCCACATTGTTTCCTTATCTCATATTATCTTGACAGAAACAATATGAAGTATAGACTATACAGTGGTGCCTCGCTAGACGAATGCCCTGTAAGACGAATTTTTTGCTTAACGAAGAGATTTTTTGAGCGGAGGTTGCCTCGCAAGATGAATTCGTTTTGTGAAAAATTTGTCTGGCGAATCGTGGTTTCCCATAGGAATGCATTGAAATTCAATTAATGCATTCCTATGGGCAAAAAAAACCAAAAAAAACAATGCATTCCTATGGGATTCGCTAGACGAATTTTTCGCAAAACGAATTGACTCACAGAACGAATTAAATTCGTCTAGCAAGGCACCACTGTATGCAGTATAGAGCACCCTAGCACAAACTATAGAATCATGCATTTTAAGGAAGTACAACCACTACCGTATTATGATTTTTAAAATTATAACTACTATTATGATTTAGAAATTAACAACAGCTCCATTTGCATGTTCCTGCCTAGTGGAGCGAGTGGGAAGGACAACCATTTTGAAGATATTATATACAGTCGTACCTTGGAAGCCGAACGCCCTGGAACTCGGACGTTTTGGCTCCCAAGCACCGCAAACCTGGAAGTGAGTGTTCCGGTTTGTAAGCATTCTTTGGAACCGGAATGTCCGGCACAGCTTCCTGCAGCCAATTGGAAGCCGTGCCTTGGTTTCCAAACGTTTGGGAAGTCAAACGGACTTCCGGAACGGATTCCATTTGACTTCTGATGTACGACTGTATTATATATTAAATTTATATACTGTCCTTCATCCAAAGATCACACATGTTTACAGCATAAAAACACAAAATGCATCACATTTTAAGATTTTATTTTTTTTAAAAAAAAGCACGTTTAAAAAGCCATAGGTTGTTTAATAGCTTCCCCATGAAGACACATTCACTAGAGCCCCCTACTGGTTGGGAGCACCTGCCCTTTAGGCTCTTGTTGTTGACCGTAAAGGAATCTGTAGGGAAGAAAAGGGCTGAATTGTGCAAAGTGTGTAGGAGAGGGAATGGGCGGGCCTCATCCCCAGTGAGAAGAACAGCGGAGGCACTGAAGCAGGATGGAATCGTCTGGGCTGGGGCTGGGCGTGGTACAAGCAGGAAAATGCCGCGGGATAGTCTTTAATGAAGCGCGAGTGGCCAGGGCCGGGCTGCGTGTTTCATGGGTGAATCATCACAAGTGGGAGGCCTTGGCATGAGTTATGGGGTAGGCTTCCGTGGTGGCTATGCAGGCACAACCACGTTCCCAGCCTTGGCCTGCTGGAATCAGAAGACACATACAGAAGCTTCAGCATCCGACAGACTGGGGAAGTCAAAAGAAATGTGGAAATCCATGCTTTTTCCTCCACATATGCAGTTTCTGAGCATATTCAGCCACATAGATGTCCTCACCGCCATATATTTCTCCTCATCTATTGTAACTCAGCATCACACTCTCAAAATGCTATGATATTCAGAATTACAAAATCCAAACAGCATCGTTTTGGCCTAAAAAAAAAAAAAGTTAGGGAGAAAAACTCCAGCGTGGGTTGATATTCTGTTTATGTACTCAGTGCAGTCCCCTAACCTCTTCACATAATGTGAAAACAGATACTGTACTTATTAAGCAGGTGAAGGTGGGTATTACATGTGTAGCAATGAACTTGATCACCAACCTAAACCCTCCCACCAGCCTGCTCCACTTGTCTATAGCATGGATATGGCTCCTGGTGCCCTCCAGATGTTGTTGGACCACAATTCCCATCATCCTTGTTGGCCATGCTGGATGGGGCTGATGGGAGTTGTAGGCTAATAACACCTGGAAGGCAACAGGCTCCCCACCCCTGACCTAAAGCATTAGCCATGTCCTGCCACAAAAACAGTCTCTTGCCCCAAATCTAAATTTTCATGGTGTGGTTAGTAAAGATCCTTAGAATGACCCATTGCCATCCAGGGTCCTGCATTATGCACCTGTAGCAGTAAATGCTGGTGGGGAGGGGCCTGTAGAAAAACAGGTACAGTCATACCTTGGAAGTTGAACGGAATCCGTTCTGGAAGTCTGTTCAACTTCCAAAACGTTTGGAAACTAAAGTGCGACTTCTGGTTGGCTGCAGGAAGCTTTTGCAGCCAATCGGAAGCAGCGGGAGCCCCGTCAGACGTTCAGCTTCCAAAAGCAGTTCGCAAACTGGAACAGTCACTTCCAGGTTTGCAGTGTTCGGGAGCCAAAACATTCGAGAATGAAGCTGTTCGAAAACCAAGTTACAACTGTATAATGTGTGGCCTTTATGCCTTGAACCAGGTTGATAGAAATAAAAAGTAAATTGCAAGAACTCGGGCCAGGAGGAAGATGAATTTCAAGTGAATCTTCAAAAGGTTTTATTTATGTAATGAAGAATTCAAATAGGAATCAATTCCAGTATAATAGGCAAATAAAAATGAATTCCAGTGAGAAAATCCCAGGACAAGGCCCTGTTTCGACAATTCTTCGTCAGCAATGTTTTAATGGTCAGAGTGTACCAAGTATGAACCATGTTGATGGCTCTTGTCTCCAGTTCCCATTTGTACCTTGGGGCCCAACCTAGATATAGCATCAGTTGTGTGAATGTAGTTAACATGCACACTTTCTGTAATGTAAATCCTAATAGAAGCCATTCGGGTGGTGGGGAGAGAGTGAAATTAACCCTTTCTGCCCTGCCATGGTCATGATGACAGTTTGTCTTATTTCTACTGGCATGATGAATGGGATCAGACTGTGCATTAGAAAACAACAAAACTTTCTGATGAGTTGGTAGTGGTTAGAGGGCAGTTGGAACCATCTTGTTGACATGAAGAGAACAAGGCTGCTCTGCCCTGGGCAGAGGGTGTGGTGGGTGGGGATAATGGCAAAGTCCTTTTTGTATTTAGCTCCTTCTCTTTGTCCCTGTTGTTATCCAAGGTGGGGCCAGCATCAAAGCCCTGGACAACTCTCAGCCAAGTTCTTTGGAGGGCTGAACTGCCGTCTTGGGACTATGCAATAAATGTTGGGGTATATATTTTTATATCAACTGGGCTATAGAAGCAGGCTGCGTTGAGCACTTTGTCCCTGTGTCTTCTCCTGGGAATGGTGGTGTGGGGCGGGAATGGGCAATGCAGGCTTTGCTCCCCCTGTCACAGTGCTCCCTTCGCCCACAGCTCCTTACAAGTGTGCTCCCTGCAGGAGATTCGTGGGGGATCCTTGCCTTCCTGTGTGCCACGCTCTGGAACCTGCCGGTGGTGCCTGCACTGAACAGCACGGACCAAGTGACTACCACCAGACAATCCATCCAGCAGACGTACGACCTCACTCGCTACCTGGAACACCAGCTGCACTCGCTTGCGGCTACTTATGTGAGTGTAGAAGGTTGGAGAGGGTTGGGGACTACTGAGTTGAGCAACCTAGTAGGGAACACCCCACCCTTCCCTTGCGTGCCCTTTCTTCTTCCTCTTCCTGCCCAGACTCTATTCCCTCTCTGTAAACTGTGCTTCGCTGTCTCTTTCATCTCTGATGCCTCTGTCGCTAGGTGAGGTCAGGCTGTGTTTCTCTCTCTACCGAGTTGTGAACCCAGTGGATTGCAGGCACACGCATAACTTTAATCCCAAAAGCTCAGTGCAAAGAGGAGTGTATCAACAGGCGACAGCATCTGCCTCCGCTCAGTATGTGGGGAAGGGATTCATGCAGGCGGACATTCTACGACTTTAAACTGCCTGCAACACCCTCTAACAACACCATCTGCAAAACAGCCCACCCCACCCCCTAAATTTCCTTCTGCATGGTGAATAGCTAAAATACGGCTCTTTCCCCAGCCATGGCCCTTACTTGGCAGAATATCTGACATGCTTCCCCCTCCCTGCCTTCAGGCACCGGTGGAGTCTCCCTGTTTACAATCTGTTGTGCATCTCCTGCTGGGGTGAGGTGAGGCCTTGTCTGTCAGAACTCGCCAGGGAAACGCCCGGCTGCGTGGAGAGCAGAGACTGGGGGCAGACCCTCATCTATCTGCATGGCATCCCTGCTCCCTGGCCTACCTGGCATTCCAAGCCCTACCCCTTGGCTGGGTTCCCTGGCACTGAGCATTCATCAAGAACAGTCACAAGAGTGAAACAAAGGTATTTGGAAATTGATTTGGTGTAGAGGCTCATATTTTCCAGCATATCTGGGTTGAAGAAGCTTCCTTTCTTAAACACAAAATCGAGAAGCCTGGATCCCCGTAGGGAAAAAAAATGAAGTGGACCCATTATACACCAACCTATGTCCATCTTATTTGTTGCCTTCCTGTGTGCCACACCATCAACTGGAACATCATTCTCTAACAAGGGCCCCCAGTGATAACAAATAATTCCCATAATGAGCCACTGTATTGAAAAACATTAAAAATACTGTATATTCTGGCACATAAGACGACTGTATATTTTGGCGTATAAGACGACTGGGCGTATAAGACGACCCCCAACTTTTCCAGTTAAAATATAGAGATTGGGATATACTCGCCGTATAAGAAATACGACCCGGCGTATAAGACGACCCCCGACTTTTGAGAAGATTTTCCTGGGTTAAAAAGTAGTCTTATACGCAGGGTATACTTACCGGTAATTAACTGAAGTTCCACCCATCAAGCAGAAGCCTGCCCCCCTAACAAAAGCCTGCCCGCCATAATGCCCTCTTTTTGTTTTTTTACCCATGATCTCCCCCAAAAAGCTCAGCAACTCCGCCCCCCAATCCTTGCTACGCCCATGCCACTACCGTAGGTGGGGGCCTAAATGCACAATTAGCATGTTAAAGCTCATGGTTCATCTGCAGGAAGATAAACCATAAGCCTGGCTTTGGACAACTTGCTAAGCCAAACCATGGCTTAGATGGCAGCAGCAGGACCAGAAGAAGAGCAAAGGAGCCACAATCTCCTCTCCAGGAGCCTGCATGCTCACACATATGTGCCAAGTCATGGTTTGGACCAGGTCAATATTTCATCTATCTTCACCTTCCTATGAGGACAGCAAGGGTGAATTCCTATAGAGGCAATAATCTAACCCTTCGTGAGATATCACTGCACATTTGTGATGCTTTGGAACATTTGTGGTTCCTTTGGATAGAGCAGTCCCACCTCTTGAGGTTATGGTTCTTAGGAGCCCATCCCATTTCCATTTGGCTAAATGTGTCCCTTTATGAAAGGCCCATACTTTTCTTTTTACCGGGCTCATGTGCTCAAAGACCCAGAATGTGTGAAGAACACAAATCTCCTTGCAAACGTTTTTGGAGCGAGACTGGGGTTGGAATTGCTGAGCCCTTTTGTTGAAAGAAGAAGTTACTGTTAAGAAGTTGCCTATCTTTGGAGGGAGCCAGAAGGGAGAAGCTATTCCGTAGAGATGCCAGAAGAGAAACTGGGGCAGTAATAAAAGGAATCTTCTCATGGCTCAAGGAGGTTAAGGTTAGGGAGGACTGCATAGGCTACCATTGGATGCTATTTCCAACAGAAATCAGGCTTTCTCCACTATCAGAGGTACAGCACTTTAACCTTAAAATTTAGCACTGCATAGCCTAATATAATAGCATATGCAACCATTGCATTTCATTATGATTCCCCTATTCTTTGTATGTCCTGATGGTTGCCTCCTTACCTTCAGTGTTCCTGTAAGTAGGTTGCACCAGTGTTCCTGGTGCAAAATGATTGGCAATCTGACTCAGCAGGACGGGAAATGCACACCCATGTGCCCGCATGCGCACTGCCGCATAGCCCCAGGGCTTCTGTATCAGTATAGAAAAAGGAAACCAGTCCATTGTGCTGTCTTGTTGGCTGCTTCTTGAGGGATGTTGTGAAATTTCTGCCAAGGGATTTCTACTGAAGCAAAGCTGCTCCCATATGTGGCGATGTAAGCTGTGGACAGAGGAGGCTATTCAAACAGCTGGAGGGATATGAAATAAAACATCTTGACAGCTGAGGAACACTGGGGTCACAGCTGCATGGGTATTATTTGGGGGATTGGATGTGCTGTTCAAGTGCATCAAATCTCCAAAGTAGGAAGGCCCAAGGTGTTTTTAATCTGCAGTGGTCCTTGCCTGCTTGTTTGCTGGGTCAATAGGGAGGATTGCAGGATTTGGCCATCATCTGCTGTGGTGGGCATGAGCACATGCAAGGGGGAAAAGATGCCTGCCTTTCCTTTCTATGCTCCCAGCACTAAGTCCAGTGGCATCTCTAGCTGGGATCATGGACAACCACTGTCTGCGCCAGACCTACAATCAGGTTGGTGTGAATTTCAGCAGCTCTGTGCAAATATATGATTTGTGGCTGAGCACAATTCCTGAGAATTCTCTGCTTTCTATTCTTTCTTTTTTAAAAAAACAACAACAAGTTTCTAGCCCTTGCAGCTTCAAAGATAGGTTCAAATATATATATCAACAACGCCTGATAAAATCTTAGAAAACTATGAGATTCCCATAATCACTTTTGGATCCTTCTCAAGAGTAGATGAAACAGAATAAATGCTAAAAAGCAAACAATTCCCCACCCCATAATTTCTACAGGACCCCGACCTTAGTATTTCCTGGCATAATTTTTTAATAACCTTGAAACAGAATTTTGGTAGCTACCCATCTTAAAATTCAATACAGAGCAAAACTCTAGCGTCCAGAAGAGAGCATTTGGGCAGAATCCTTTTGAGCACTGCTGCCATTGCTGCTCAGATTGCAGTTGCCTTGTATTCTCTTCTCCTTGCTCCCACCCAGCACCTTCAGCAAAGCTCACCTTGTGGCCAACTTTCAGCAGTTCTGTACTGATGCTCAGGGGAGCCTGAGAGCCAATGCACTCTCCTTCAAGAGACCCTTCCTTCCTTTGCCCATAGAAACAACTTGTTTGTAAGAAAAGCTTGACTGCAGCCTGCGCTTTGAAGTCTTGTCTTTTAAAATTTGTGTTTTTACTATTGGCAGGACTTCTCTCTCTCTCTCTCTCTCTCTCTCTCTCTCTCTCTCTCTCTCTCTCTCTCTCTCTCTCTCTCTCTCTCTCTTATTGATGTGAGCTGCTTTCAGAGACCATCATTGTCTGAAAAGCAGGATAAGAACGTAATAAACAAATGAATGAAGGCGCAGAAGCAAAACAAACAAACAAAAAACAACAACACCCAAATTAAAAGAACCCAAAATATCATTTTGAAATCTTTTTGAGATTCACTGGTGGAATGGGGTGGGCGTGAGGATAGAATTCATTCCCAGTGCACATGCTCGCCCAAGGTCATTGGCTTGCCTGAGGGGCACTGTCTGTACCCTGTTTCCCCTATTTTAAGACATAGTCATAAAATAAGCCATAGCAGAATTTTTAAGCAATCAAGGAATATAAGCCATACCCCGAAAATAAGCCATAGGGTTTTTTAAAATAATAAATATAAATATAAGACAGTGTCTTATTTTCGGAGAAACATGGTATTAAGCCCCACAAGAAAAGGCAAAATGGGAAAGGCAAGCTGAAGGCCCACACAAACCCTCTTTAGATTCCCCAGTAACACGTCTCCCAATTAGCTTCCCATCTGCCTGCCTCACAGCATCTTCTTTGCTTATTATTATTATTTACTTATTGCGTTTAAATCCTGCCTTTCCTCACAGGAGCACAAGGCGGCATGCATAGTTCACCACTTCCCTGTTTCGTCCTCCTAACAACCCTGTGTGGGAGGTTCAGCTGAGAGTGAGTGACTGGCCCAAGGTCACCCAAGGAGCTTCCTGGCTGAGCCAGGATTTGAACCTTGGTCTCCCAGGTCCCAGCCCAACGCTCTAATCACTACACCATAATGGCTGTCTAAAAGAAAAGAAAAAAATCCACTTCCTTTCTTTGATCTTAAAGTCCAGGCCCTTTAAGTATTAGAGAAGTCACGCTTCAGCTTTCCTCTCCCCGCCCCCCCGGCCCCCCCTGCTGGTCTCATGGCGTTGGCCACGTCCCAGCCTGCCCTGTGAGTTGGTTTCTGCTGGCGTGTTGTTTGGGGAGAACCCGTCCCTACTTGCCCCCGGGCGACACAGAGGAAATTAATTTGTCTCCTGAGCTTGTCAGATTGTTCACACAGCCGCGGGCTCTGACACACCTCCCTTCCGCTCTGTGCTTCACCCCACCCGCTCACCCCGCTGCCTGGGCAATCCTGCTGCCCCTCAGGGCACCAATGCTGGCAGAGGGGGGTGGGGCGGGGAATCCCAGGAACGCAGCTTAGCAGGGCAAGCGGGTGTGAATAAATGTGTGTGTGTCTACCAGAATATTCAGGGCAAAGCAGGGATCTCTCAGTAAGTGCCTATCTGACCGTGCTGCAGTCGCAATATGTCACCGGGTAAAAAGGAGATAATCAGTATGTCAGTGGATCCCATAATATTTGCATGCACAGGGCACACATACACAATGCAGCTGTTCAGACTAATAAAGGATGTCAGTGTGCACTCATGCCTGGTGTGTTGTGCATATCGCTAAGGAATTAAAATTGCTCGCTCCCATACAGCCATACCTCACTGCCTCACTGAGTGGGAGCAGGAGGAAGAGCTTGTGGAAAGGATGAGTGGAATGGTATGTGCAACTGCACTACTCCCGTATAATAAGCATGTCTAACCACCCGCTTGTCTTTCCACCCTCAGCTCAGCTACCTGGGGCCACCTTTCAATGAGCCAGACTTTGATCCTCCCCGGCTAATCGGGGCAGAGGCTGTGCCCAGCGCCACCGTGGACTTTCAGGAATGGCACAGCCTGAATGACAATGCCCGGCTGGCAGCCAACTACCAGGCCTACAGCCACCTGCTGTGCTACCTGAGCACCATGGATGGGAAATCCCCAGTCGCCATGCCCACCCTGCGTCACAGCCTCGCACACTTCCGCGCCAGCCTGCAAGGGCTGCTGGGCTCCATCGCCGGCATCATGGCTTCCCTGGGCTACCAGCTTCCGCCGACGCCGACGGACGGTAGGCCTCCGCTCCGCAGCCAGTTCCTGCGCAAGATGGACGAGTTTTGGCTGCTCAAGGAGCTGCAGACCTGGCTGTGGCGCTCGGCCAAGGACTTCAACAGGCTGCGCAAGAGGGTGCCGCCTTCTGCTGTTATGCTGCACCTCGAGAGCAGGGGCTTCTGAGCCCTGCCCTTCACCAGCCTCTCTGCCTTCGCCTCATCCACTGACGTCATACCCGCCCCTCAAGGCCAAGGGCTTTCCAGAGCCTCCCCCCAAAAAATCCACAGCCTGCCTGCCCCTCTCCACCTCCAACCCACCTCCAACCTGACTCCTGCTGCCACACCTTCATGGTGCTGCACTGCTCTCTATTATGAAGCCGTGCCTCTAGGTGAGCAAACCCACACCTATCTGTTTCTTCCTTTCCTTCCTTCCTCCGCCTTCTTAGCGGTCCTGCCTTTCTCTTGTTCTTCCCAGAGGGGGCCATTAATTTTCCAGGATCAGAGGAAAAGCCCTGCTCCCTCCCACCCCAGTGATGAGCAATAAAGCCCTGGCTGCAGGGCAGCGAACATCTGGCAGCCTCCACCTCTGGCACTCTGCTCTCCTTAAATGGAGCTCCCCCAGAGCCTGGGTTCCTTCTCTCTCTCTCTCTCTCTCTCTCTCTCTCTCTCTCTCTCTCTCTCTCTCTCTCTCTCTCTCTCTCTCTCTCTCTCTCCCCTCTCTCTCTGGATTGTGCCATGCCAATTAGGTGCTTACAAAGGGGGTTTACTTCCCACAAACCTGCCTCTGATCAAACCTGCTGGCTCAAGATGATGCCCAGCTCTGGCCTTCCTTTCGGACCATGAACTCTGCAGCAGGGGTGGGGAAACTTTCTGAAGCTGGGGGGTCACATCCCCGCCTGGTTAATTCTTCCAGGCGCCAAAAGCAAAGCAGACAGAGCCAGAGTTTGCAGCAGGTGGAGATGCCTTATGCCGTCTTTCACCCACACACATGTACACAGACATGCATGCAGAGAACTTCCCTCTCTGCAGTCTCATCTCTATTCACCAGCTGCAAAGGGGGCTGCCCCACACTCTTTCTCAGACACATGCATGCACATTGCTCTGCAAACATGCACAACTTCCCCTCCCTGCAGTCTCCTCCTTGCTGCTTAGCTGACTGAGGAACAGATGAGCAGCAAGGAAGAGAGCAGTGTCCCAGGCCTGCTCCCTTGATTCCTGATCAGGTAGGCAGCAGGTGGGGTGGGAAGATTGCAGGCTGGCAGTTCCCTACCCTTGCTTTAGAGGCAACCTCACTCCGCAAGGGCGAAATGGGACTCTGAATAGGCATTGCAATGAGGCGTGAAACATAAGGGGTACGGTTTAATGCAGGCACTGGCAAGCTTTCAGCCTTTTTCTCTCTCTTTTGCAGTGGTCAACTCAAGAGGCTCCCCTATCATTCATCAAAGCCAAAAGCTGCAGCAGAGTTGCCCACGACAGGGCCATCTTGCCAGCCAGCCCAAGCAGTGGTCTCCGCCTGCCTGTACCTCTCCCTCCCCGCTGTGGCAGGCAGGCCTAGTGAGGCTGTGCGGTTTACTGTCACCAGCAAAGGACATGGGGAGGAGTTTCCCATAGGTGGCCCAGTCCATAGGTCTCTCCCCCCACCCCCACTGTCAGGTTGAGTTATTCTCAGTTTGTCTGTATTAATATTTATTTATTTTCAGATGTTATTTATTAGATTGTATTTATTGCAGAATTTCTATTCTTGTATTAACAAATAAAAGGCTTTCTCCAGGAGCTATGCTGGCCTTATTTGTTTCTCTGAAGAGCATGCTCTGGGCAGATCTTCTTTTATACGCAGTAAACAAATTTTATGTGTGCATTCCAAGACCTTCCTTCAACTGACCTGCCAATAAGGTGTGGGTTTTGTACCCAGTGCCCCCAGTTGTAAGACAACAATTCCCACCATTCATTGGACTTGTGAGCTGGAGGCTAATGGGAGCTGAAGTCCAACAACACCAAGAGAGCCACAGGTTCCCCACCCTTGCAACAAGAAGGCAGTGCTCATGAAACACACAGTGTGCCGTCTCCTTTAAACCAAACAAATCCTGGGTCACTCACTTTGCCCCCAAAAGCAATGATGCAGACGGGAGAAGCTCAACTTACAGGATTATTGCATTGGCCCCAGAACCTATCCGTCTCCTTCCCCTCCTATTTTATGTCCTAAAATAAATGCAAAGGAGAAGATGGACTCCAGCACAAAGATAGTGGAAGCTGTAGCCTGGATTTGTGGGCACATTGTGATTTTTTATATAAAAAAACCCTGCTGGGCTCCACACCCCAAAATGGCTGCCATGGGATAGTGACTAATGACAAAACTCTATTTTTGTGGATCCCTTCCCTCCGCACACCACCCACCCATTTATAAGCATTCACCAAATTCATCCCAACACAAACATTCCTGCTTTTGCTTACATCCCAGGCCCCGGTCTGCTCTCTTTTTACTCCCCTGAGGCTCCACCCACCCTTCATCCATAGCTCTGGCTTACCCCTTTATTATATAATAATAATAATTTATTATTTATACCCCGCCCATCTAGCCGGGTTCCCCCAGCCACTCTGGGCGGCTTCCAACAAAACACTAAAATACAGAAATCCATCAAACATTAAAAGCTTCCCTAAACAGGGCTGCCTTGAGATGCCTTCTAAAGGTCTGGTAATTGTTGTTCTCTTTGACCTCTAGTGGGAGGGCATTCCACAGGGTGGGTGCCACTACCGAGAAGGCCCTCTGCCTGGTTCCCTGTAACTTGGCTTCTCGTAGCGAGGGAACCGCCAGAAGGCCCTCGGCGCTGGACCTCAGTGTCCGGGCAGAACGATGGGGGTGGAGACGCTCCTTCAGGTATAGATGCCTTGCCATGGCATCTTTTTTCACCTCCAACATCCCCACCCTTTTTTCTGTCTCCCCTGCCCTTGCTACCTTTCCTTCCTCAGGTCATGGACACACTTCAGCTACCACCGCCACCATCACAGGCCCTTATCTTTCTTCCTCCAACCAATCCAAAGGCCACCTGCCCTCTAAGCAGAACAGAAGTGGGCAGATGCAACAAAAACCTAGCAAGGAACCACAAGCAGCTGGAGCAGCAACACAGGGGCACAATTTTAATTCTATTTTAGATGTGTGATGCAGAGCAGGTGGCCTAGCAGGTGCCACAACAACCCTCTGGGGTCCCCTGGGCATCACGTTGCTGACTCCAGAACCACAGCGATGGGGAAAGTTCACCTCCTAATTTGAACTACAGTAGTAGCTTTCCACCCATTGCAGTACAACCAGGATATCCTGTCTCTGTGCATAACAGTTGTGAGCTATCTATCCTGGTAGAATCAATCTTGGCCATTTCCAGCTGAGCAAACAATGTCCACCTCTGAGCCCTAGGTAAAGGTAAAGGGACCCCTGACCATTAGGTCCAGTCGTGACAGACTCGGGATGCGGCACTCATCTCACTCTGTTGGCCGAGGGAGCCGACGTACAGCTTCCAGGTCATGTGCCCAGCATGACAAAGCCGTTTCTGGCGAACCAGAGCAGCACACGGAAACACCCTTTACCTTCCCACCGGAGCGGTACCTATTTATCTACTTGCACTTTGACATGCTTTCGAACTGCTAGGTTGACAGGGGCTGGGACCGAGCAACGGGAGCTCACCCTATCGCAGGGATTCGAACCGCCGACCTTCTGATCGGCAAGCCCTAAGCTCTGTGGTTTAACCCACAGTGCCACCTGCGTCCCACCTGAGCCCTTGGTGAGCCTTAATGTCCACCTCTTTTGGGGTGGGATTCACTGACATGCCAGCAAATTCAGCCGGTGCAATTATGGTTTATTGAGAAGTCTCGGCAACAAGCTGTCTTCCTCAAACGATCAGACTTTTTGTAATAAGGAAAACTATAGGAAAATGCACTGGAAAGTATTGGAGAACAGTTACTTTGACATAACTCTGCCTGTGTACACGCTATACATTTAAAGCACATTGTTAATTAACTAATTAAATTTGTATACTGCCCTTCATCTGTAGATCTTATGACGGTACACAACATAAAGATACAATATAAAAGCACACAACATACATGAAAATAGGAACATAAAACAAATAATCTCCCCCTCTCACAACACATAAGGGCATCAGATGTCAATTAGCCAAAGGCCTGGTTAAAGACGAACATTTTCACCTGGCCCCTAAAGGTGTACAAACTGTCTCAGACTCTGCATTCATCAACTGACGCCCTTCTTTGTGTGCCTCCTCTACGTGAGGGTGGCAACATGAGGGTCTTTTCTGTAGTGGCTCCCCATTTATGGAATGCTTTTCCCAGACAGGTTTACCTGGCGCCTTCATTATATATATTTTAGGTGCCAGGTGAAAACATTCCTCTTCAACCAGGCCTTTGGTTGTTTAATATTCCACAGACTTTTAAATGTGTCTGTGGGAATAAAATAATGTTATTTTTGTTTAAATTGTTTACTTCTTTTTATCTTGTATTTTATTCTTTGAACTGCCCTGAGATCTTGTGATGAAGGGTGGTAAACAGATGTAATGAATTAATAATAATAATAATAATAATAATAATAATAATAATAATAATAAAATTAAGGAGCCAGCTGAAACTCCCTGGGGAGAGCATTCCACAAACAGAGGCACATGAAGAAGGGACATGACACCCCCGCCCAATAACCCTGGGAACTGTAGATTGCTAAGGGTGCTGGGAATTATAGCTCTGTGCTGGATAAATGACAGTTCCCAGGATTCTTGGGTCAAAGCTATATGCTCTAAATGTGTGGTATATGTATGCAACTATCACCAAACCTCCCCGAAAACAAATCAGAATGAATGTTCAAAAAGGGATAAGTGAAAGACACCAAACATACCGGTAATCCAAGGCTCTTAGCAGTGTACAATTAATTCTGAACCTGGGGCCTCCACAAGAGACAGCAAGAGCAAAAACCAACAACAGCCCGCCATGGCTTCCTGGTCAGATGCTGTCAGAGTGTGATGGAGAGGAATGTGCCTTGCAGAAGGAACTGGGATGACGGCAAAGAGGAACAGGTGGGAGATTATGGCTCCCTTTGCCTGATTCACCATAGCTTCTCTTGAATGCAGCTTGGCTACCTTACACTACACAGGGACCAAAGGTGAAAGACGCTTATGCTCTCAGCCCATTTCAAGAGAAAGAGTAGCAGTGAGTCTCAAGGTTATGTCACACACACACACACACACACACACACACACACACACACACACGGCATATATCCATTTCCTTTCTCTGAAACTTGGGGGGGGGGGTCCTAAGGTAACTGTGCAGAGGGCACTTCTAACATCCAGCAGCTGCTTTTTGGTAAGCTGTTCTTCCCCAAAGTACCAAGAGAACAGGGAGAATGTCAACCAGTCGGAAGGCAGCTTATTCCTGAGCCACACTATGAAAGCGATAAAAAGCTGCTGGAGTTCATAAACAGAGAAAGAGACAGTCTCAGCAGCTGACAAAAAAACCCCAGAAGAACCAACAACCAGGGTGGACTGCACAGATTCCAGATTCCAGCTCCATCCTTCTTGCTTTCTGACTCAGTGGCCGTAGATCTTACTCCCATCTCTGAGCCAGGAATAGAGCAGAAAGATCCTTGCTCCAAGCACCCCCCAATGCTGTCACTAGCAGGGCCTCCCACGCCTCACCTCTTAAAATGTCCCGTACAATACAGACTGTGAGAAGCCAGCCATAGCCCCCAGAGATAGATACTTGAGGGTCTCAGCATCCAGGTTGGCTGCTTGGCCCCTTTCCAGCTGTGGTGAGATCACTACAGCATTCAACAAGGAGAGAACAGAGCCCAACCTTCTGGCTCGTCCCCTGTCTACCCCCCACTCTTTCAATCCATCACATTCACATGCATTGCTTGTGATAGTCCAAGGAGCTGGGCTATAGCGCCTCTGCTCCTCTTGTGCAACTCTCCAGATGATTTTCATTGTGTCTCCCTCTTTAAGGCTGCTGCATGACCACAACCCTGCTCCAAGTTCTCCTTCCAGATTTCCTCCCTGGGGTGGTTATGCACAAGTCTTCCTTATCACCTGCTTCATGGTGCAGGAACTTTTTTTGTGTGGCAGCTGTCTTCTTCTTAAGTTAAGAATTCACTTCCCCTTGGATGGTCTTCTTGTTTAGCTCTACACCTTGGGTCGGGGCAGATAGAAAGTTATCCAGATCTACAATCCCTCTCTTCATCTCCGCCTCCCCAAACACCTACTCTAGTTTCTCATTCTGCACCTACAGGGCTCTGCTCCCACCAAGAATCCCATCCCTAAAAGTTAACCACCCCAACTTCTTCACTTCCAAGAGGTTTCTTCAGATGCCCCTTCCTACTGGCCACTCAGGCACCCTTTTGAGGTGGAAGGCCTCATGGTCTAATTCATTTCTAGCTGCTTTGATCAGGACTGTTATAGCCAGAAAAGTGCAATGATAGCTGAGGGAGAAACCTAAGGGAACATTGAGGATCTGTTTACATTATTGCTTACTCCTCACACAGTGCCCTCCCCTTTGCTATTTTTTGTAGCCGCTTTCACACAGCCCATACGGATCCTGTAGTTTCTTGACAAATAGTGCTTGGTGTTGAGTCAAGGTACTGGGATACACTAATAAAACAGCCGAACGCTACTTTGATGGGAACCAACCGGTGATATTCAAATCTGGTTCCTGAATGCTACCACTGTCAGTGAGCAAGTTTGTTAGATCCAATATCAAAGCAAGACAGTTGGTGCTCTATAAGACGTATTGTTACAGCTGGAATATGTGCTCTAAAATGAAGGACAAACTGGGCTGGATAAGGCAAGATGAGGCAACTCTCTTGGGTGGCAGGATCCATAAGACCAGCAGACCCCAATGTAGATCTTTGTTCCCCCCTTGTTCCTGATTTAGATCTTGACTCACCCCTTCTTCCCCAGTGGGGATGGGGGTACCATTTTGTGGTTTGCCTCAGATGTCAAAATGTTTTTTGGGGTGCATGGGGAAACCTGTTTTAGAGAGCATTTAAAGGAGATGCTACACCTAATGAATATGTACAAATGAAAATGATGCATCCCTGCTGGGCAAAATTTGCATCTGCTAAGAGGATTTAAGCCCTGGGCCATAGCAAATGGGCCAAGAGAGCCTGAGGGACATCAATGGCTGTTGAGAATGGTCATTGCCATTCTTCCCAGAAACCAATGGATTGCATTCTTCTTTTTCTGAGTCAAGAGCTAAGGATGTGGATTTTGGTTCACAAAAGCAGGTCAGGCCTCCACCGTAGCTCCATAAAATGAAGTCCATAGCTGGAGCTGAGCCTAGTAAAATATATTAGTCATTGCATAGCGTAAGGATAAAAGGAAGGCTGGCGAAAGGCTGAGGGTGAAGGGGGAGAGAGGGCTAGAGAGGTTGCATTGATCCCCGTCCTACTTGTTCAGGTCTCCTTTCTCCCAGACCCCGCTTGCTCCTTGTGGGGTAGGGGGAGAGCCTGATGATTCATGCCCTAGTGGATTCCTTACTCCCAGGGGTGAGTCTGGGGCAGCATCTGGGGTCAGCATCTCCTGCTTTGCCTTTGTCTCCTGGAGTTTCTTGTCCTGGAAAGAAACTGACTCAGTCTTGATTCCCAGCAGGGGACAAAGCCTCCACGAAGGAGGCCAGGAAACAACCTAGAGCTAACCACAGCCACCCCTTGCCCTCAGTCGTCTGCCCTGGACTTGTCCACTAGCCAGGCAGGCTGCAATGCTAACCGAGGGCCTGGTCAATGGCTGTCTCCACGGCAGCTGTACTAACCACAGGCATTTTTATATGGCTGTAGTGGCAGCCCCCATATCCTCCATTTTCAGTGCTTTGTGGGAAACTTATTGGGCTCTGGGGAAGGCATTATTCACGAACCTATGTTTGATTGAAGACTCTTTGGAGTCAACCCAGCGTCATTTTGCCCCTGTGAATAAAGGAGTGACTAGTCACTAGACAAAGTGGCAGGGCAAGTAGCAACTTTAGGAGGAGTTCAACTGGGAAAATTGCATCGGATGGATGGATAGCTCAGTTGGTAGAGCATTAGACTCTTAATCTCAGGGTCATGGGTTCAAGCCCCACTCTGTGTGTGTTAGGGTGGGGGAAGCCAGCTGCCCTCCATTGCTGCAGAACCTGGCAACTGTGAAGCAGCAATGGCCTTTCAAAAAACCCATGGGATGTCCAATTGTACATTTCCTTTTGTGTCATCTATCTAGATGTGACCTCAGGGATTGGGGGGACATATGGACATAGGCTGAGATAAATTGTGTGCTGAGTTGCACCATGAATGGGGCTGAAGTGTACCATCCTATCGAGGCAGAAGTAGGCAATCTCCAAACAGTATTTAGTTCCTCTTTTATCCTGCAAAGCCTGGTCTATTGGGGCAAATGGAGCGCCACACCACCAGCCTCAGCCTGCCCCCAGCTAGTTCCCAGCTGCCTGCCTGCCTTCTTGCAACCTGTCTAGAAGTGGTGGCACCTTGGTTTCAGCAATGCCATTGTTGAATTCAGCATGGAGAAGGATGGGGACAAATCTAGAAGCAGTTGGTTTTGCCTCTGGGGGATCAGAGCTCCTTGTTTTCAGGGGCAGCACATTCTGTTTCACACGAACATGCCATCCCCCTCACCTCCTCACTTGTGTTACATGGCAGCGCCTTCCAGCAAGATCTGATATATGCTGTGAGCTCTCGTGAGATTTTGGCAAGATCTTAGTTTTATAGCTAACTGTACCTGCCCATGTTGGAGCTGGAAAATTAATGTTCAGATATATTCACCTCATTGATGTACTAGAATGAGTTGGATATTAAGGTGATTATTGCAACGGTGATATAAAGATGGGTACTAGTTGCATCATGGGAAAGCTGATTACTAATGTCCCTTAAAAAAAAAATTAGAGCAGGAACAGCTAACCTGTCACCCTTCAGATATTCCTGGGCCCAAAGTCCCGTTATCCTTGACCATTGGCCATGCTGACTGGGGTTGCTAGGAGCTGAAAACCTTGAGTATAGGATCTGGACATTGATTTCTATTTTCAAAGTGGATATGACAAGCAAAATAACCAGTGTCCTTACCCATATTAGCAGCCTTAAGAATCAGATATTTACTTTTTAACAGTGGAGATTTTAGAGCTAATCTCTCCATTAAGTAGGAGATTTGCCCTAGATTTATTATGAAAACCCTTAGGTATAGCTGTAATCTGAACTTTACACTTTCCCTCCTCATGTTGGTTGATGAAGACAAATTAAATGGCTAGCTTCTAGTTTTTAATCTTTTTCATGGACCGCTTAAAATAGAGCCTGGCTGTGGCATTTTTTATGGGGGCAAAAGCGACACCTGGTGGCCAGAAGCGCAGTTCATTAATCCTTTGAGTCTATGAAAATGTTTTCGCTACATCACACATCACATCAATCGCTAGAAGTCCACAACAGTTATTTCCCCGCTTATTTTGATGTGTTTGTTGATTCATGAGGGTGTGCAAAAACTGGACCCTTAAATCCATGGCAAGTTGGAATAAAACTATGTTTTTTGTGTTGCTGAATTAATAGTTTATTTTTTAAAATGTTAAATTCTTTATAATCCTGGGGTGATCTAGCACAAGAGTGCTGTGTGCACGTTGTGCCGTTATGATTGCCACAGTCTAACTTGGCAAATAATGGATGGCCCAACTATTTATAATATCGCGGGAGGCAAATCAAGGATACCACCACCACTTGCAATTGTGGATCACCCGGAAGCTGTCTGTGGACAAACGCCAGCTCCCTCGGCCTACAGAGCGAGATGAGCACGCAACCCCAGAGTCATCCGCGACTGGACCTAACGGTCAGGGGTACCTTTACCTTTTAAGCACCATTATTTATTTTATTAATAAATATGGCGTTGAAAACAGTTCACTTAAGGTTATCACAGTCCCCTCTTTATCCTACACTGTGGAATGGAGATTACAAACTAACACTATGTGCTCTAGTTCCACAAAACACCTTTATTGCTTTGTTTGAAGAAGAAAAAACAGGCGTTCTATCATTCTTTTCTTCTTTCCAGAAATATTTTTTTCTCAATCATATTTTGAAACAGAAGGCATTGAACCTGTTGCAGAACGTAAGGAAAACCTTTCCCCATAATAACTTTCCTATAAAACTTATAAATTGTGATGAATGTCTGATCATAGATCTCTAGGATGTGTATGGTAAAACACCTCAAGTTGGTGTTTTTTTGTTGGTGAAGATTTGACACACCTTCCTGCCAACCTAGCAGTTTGAAAGCACATCAAAGTGCAAGTAGATAAATAGGTACCGCTCCGGCGGGAAGGTAAACAGTGTTTCCATGCGCTGCTCTGGTTCGCCAGAAGCGGCTTTGTCATGCTGGCCACATGACCTGGAAGCTGTACGCCGGCTCCCTCGGCCAATAGAGCGAGATGAGCACCACAACCCCAGAGTCGTTCGTGACTGGACCTAATGGTCAGGGTCCCTTACCTTTGCCTGAAAACAAGGAAGGAAGGGTTTGAATTTTTATTTTTTTCTGCCTTCCCAAGACATACTGAGGGAGCCTGGCCCCCTCCTTGATTTTTTTTTTGGGGGGAGGCCCCTCAGCCCCCCTTTAGATGGCACCCCTAGCAGGTGAAGAAGCTTAACTTCATGTGGTTGTTTTAAAAAATGGAACAATACCTCTTCATTTGCTGAAAAATAAAAAAATTCCTTCAGTAGCACCTTAAAGACCAACTAAGTTTTTATTTTGGTATGAGCTTTCGTGTGCATGCACACTTCTTCAGATACAGTGAAATGGAAGTTTCCAGGCACTTATGTAGAGAAGGGGTGGGGAGGGGTGGGGATGGGGAGGGGGGATCACTCAGAAGGGTGGTGGAAATGGGTGATTGACTGACTGATAGCTGTTGATGACCGGAAACGACTGCAAATGGTATTGCATGAAAAAGCAAGGGTGGAGATGGCTGAAGATCGCTTATCATGTATAATGAGATAAGAACCCGATATCTCTGTTCAAACCAGGTCCCTCCATGGTTTTGAGCTTGGTGATAAGTTGCAATTCAGCAACTTCTCTTTCCAGTCTATTTCTGAAATTCTTTTGTAGTAAGACAGCTACTTTGAGATCTTGTATAGAATGTCCTGGGAGATTGAAGTGTTCTCCTACTGGTTTTTCTGTCTTCTGGTTCCTGATGTCAGATTTATGTCCATTTATCCTTTGGCGTAGGGTTTGGCCTGTTTGTCCAATATAGAGAGCTGAAGGGCACTGTTGGCATTTGATGGCATACACAATGTTAGAGGATGAGCAATTAAATAGTCCTGAGATGGTATGTTGGATGTTGTTGGGGCCAGTAATGGTATTGTCTGGGTGTATGTGGCAGCAAAGTTGGCATCTGGGTTTATTGCAGGCTCTGGTACCAGTGTCCATGTTAAGTCTGGTGGTTGTATTATTGTGGGTGAGGAGTTGTTTAAGATTGGGTGGCTGTCTGTAGGCAATGAAAGGTCTTCCTCCCAGAGCTTGAGAAAGGGAGCTGTCATTGTCCAGGAGAGGCTGTAGATCTCTGATGATGCGTTGTACTGTTTTAACTTGGGAGCTGTATGTGATGACTAGTGGTGTTCTGTTATTTTCTTTTTTGGGTCTGTCTTGCAGCAGGTTCTCTCTAGGTATCTGTCTGGCTCTGTTGATCTGTTGTTTAACTTCATCAGGTGGATATTTTAGTTCTAAAAAGGTTTGCTGTAGATCTCTTAGGTGAGATTCTCTGTCTGTAGAGTTGGAACAGATGCGGTTGTAACGTAAGGCCTGGCTGTATACGATGGATTGTTTGGTATGTTTGGGATGGTAGCTAGAAGCATGTAGATATGTTTGTCGGTCAGTTGGTTTTCTGTATAAGGTGGTGTCTATATGTCCATCCTGTATTTTTATAGTAGTGTCCAAAAAATGTATTTCTTGCATAGATTGGTTCATTGTTAGGTTGATGGTGGGGTGAAAGTCATTGAATGTCTGGTGGAAGGTTTCCAGGGTCTGTTGTCCATGTGTCCAGATAATAAAAATATCGTCAATGTATCGCAGGTACAGGAGAGGTTTGAGTGGGTAGGAGTTAAGGAAACGTTGTTCTAAATCTGCCATGAAGATGTTGGCATACTGTGGGGCCATGCGGGTGCCCATGGCTGTGCCGCTGATCTGGAGGAACAGGTCATCACCAAATTTGAAGTGGTTGTGGGTAAGGACAAAGTGGCAGAGTTTGGTAGCAAAGTCCGCTGTGGTTTTATCTGAAATGGTGTTCCTTATGGCTTGTAAACCATCATTGTGTGGGATGTTGGTATATAGAGATTCCACATCCATAGTGGCTAGTATAGTATTGTTAGGAAGATTGTTCAAAGATTGTATTTTCCTCAGAAAATCTGTGGTGTCACGTACGTAGCTGGGAGCACTGATAGCATATGGTTTCAGAACAGAGTCCATATAGCCGGAAACACCCACTGTAATGGTGCCAATACCTGAGATGATGGGGCGTCCTGGGTTTCCTGGTTTGTGTATTTTGGGTAGAAGATACCCTGTTTCTCATATTTTAAGACATACCCATAAAATAAGCCATAGCAGGATTTTTAAGCATTCAAGGAATATAAGCCATACCCCGAAAATAAGACATAGTGATAGGCGCAGCAGCTATGCCGGCCGCGGCAGGAGGAGGAGGAAAAAAATAAGACACCCCTTGAAAATAAGTCATAGTGTGTTTTTTTGAGGAAAAAATAAATATAAGACATGTCTTATAATATGAGAAACACGGTAGAAAGTTCCTGGCCGAGGTTCCACTGGTGTGTTTGTGAGGATCTGTTCTTGGATGTGTAGGGGTAGCTCCTTAATAATCTTGTTCAGTTCTTTTTTGTATGCTTGTGTGGGGTCTGAGTCCAATTTCATGTAAAAGGCAGTATTGGAAAGTTGTCTGTGGGCCTCCTGGATGTAATCAGTTTTGTTCATGATGACGACAGCTCCACCCTTGTCTGCCTCTTTAATTATTATGTCTGGGTTGTTCCTGAGATTTTCTATGGCTCTCCTTTCAGCATGGTTTAGATTTTGTTGTAAGCGATGGTGTTTTCTGGTCACATCCGTTTGGATTCTGTGGCGGAAGCATTCGATGTACAGATCTAGTGTGGTATTGCGTCCATCAGGAGGGGTCCATGTGGAGTCCCTTTTTGTGTAACTTCTTTTCGGTGGTAGTTGGTGGTCAATGTTCTGTTCATTGATGCGTTTGGAGGGTGATGGTTGTTCCCCAGTAAGTTGAGAGGTGTTGTGTTGTGGGGATGTAGTTTGTTCTACTTTGTCTTGTTCTTGTGTGTGATGAAAATACTCCTTCAGGTGTAAACGGCGGAAAAATGCTTCCAGGTCCCCGCAGAACTGAATCATGTGTTGGGATTTGGCAGGGCAGAATGATAGTCCCCGTGAAAGGACGGATTCCTCAGCTGGGCTGAGTGTTTGCTGTGAAAGATTGACAATGTTGTTGATCTTGTTTTGATTGGTGGCCTGTAGGTTGGAAAGGTTGCAGAGTTTTTTATTTTTCTGGTTCTTCAGTAACTCCAGTTGAGAGTGGTAAATGGTTTGTTTTTCCTTGTGGAACTTCTGCCAGGCTGGGTGATTCCTGATGGAGTTGTCCAGTGCAGAGAGTTCCTCCTTTATTAACTTCTGTTTGGAATACAGAACGCCGATAAGATGTTTCAGCAGTTTCTTAGATAAAGTGTGGCATAGTTTCTGCTGAGACAAGAGCAGATCGAACTGGATTTTCCTTCCTGGTATGACCAATATGCAGCGTGGACAAAAGCAGAGATAGTGAGGAAGCAGGCCAGGTGACTGTTTTTCCATGTAGGGAACATTATTATACACAAGTCTTGTAATTGATTGATCGATAGATTTCATTTAAATCCCGTCTTCCAAGAGGAGCACAAGGTGGCAAACATGGCTCTCCTCCCCTTTTTATCCTCACAACCACCCAGTGAGGTTCATCAGGCTGAGAGACAGTGACTGGCCATGGGTCAGACAGCAACTTTCATAACAGTGGGGATTTGAACCCTGGTCGTCTCCCAGGTCCTTGTCCTGCACTCTGGTAGCAACTTCTACAACATATTGGAGAGTTATGTTCAGTTGCCCTGAGTTAGAGCTTCAGTTTGTAGCCTTCTATCCTTGACTTCAATAAAGTTAGAAACCAACTACTGTACAGTATATAAAAGAGATTTTCTATCATAATGTTAAATCTGGGCAATTAAGCTTCCAGGAGAAAAGCTGTGCACACATCGCGCATTTTAAGCACCTCCAAAAGAATCCTGGGAAATGTAGTTTTTTAAAGGGTGTTCAGAGTAGTAGCTTTATGATGGGTTAGGATAGAGGAAGCAAATGTTTGTTCAACTTAAGTACTCTGTTAACCTTTTCTTTTATTGCTGGAGCAGAGACCCTTCCCTCTTCAGGCCCCACATTATAAATTTGTCTTGCCAACTACTTGCTGTAATCTGACTCTAGTTTTAATGAAAATGGAGAATGGATATGTAATTTCACTGAATCACCCTCACAATCCTTTTCCCCTGCCATAAATTCCAGTTTCCCCCTAAGTAGGGGACTGAGAACTGTGGGGATTCTGAAAACCATTCAAGGCCTCAGTCGCAGGACACACGCTTTCTCCACAGAGACCTTCACTCAGGTGAGTGACAAAAGCCGGAGAATATGGACTTGGTTAAATTATTTAAGATAGCTGCATAATCTTAAAATCCTATTTCATACTTCCCACCGGTTTTACTGCAAAATGCAATCCTAAAAGAAATAAATTACATAAAATGTAGAGTGAGGGAGCACGTTTGGGCCTACTTTGAGGTGATGGCCCAAGTGTTTGGGCCCGAGTGCCCTCCCTTCCGCTTTCCCTCAGTTCACACAGGTCTTTCCTGAGCAGGCCCTGGGAAGATGGGGGAAAAGATGTCCCAACATTTCTCTTGGGCTGCTGCTGCTGCTGATTCTGTCACAGGCTGATGGTATGCATCTGTGCTCCTTTCCTTCATCGCAAAGTGCTATCATGCCTTTACAAAAGTCCACCAACCTCAGCCAGTGCCCACATGCCTGTCTCCTGACTTGCATCCTGCCTGGGGGGTGGGGGGTGCTGGCTGTCAGCTCCCTTATCTGAAGGTCACTTCCTCCCCATACGTTTAAAGCCCTCTTCCACCATTTTAACAGTCTTGGAGACATAGCTGCCAAGTCTCCCGTATTCCCCGGGAAACCCCCATTTTTCCAGCTGTTCCCAGCCGAAAAAACGGATTTTTTTGTTTTTCCCGGTTTATTCTGGCGCGGCGGCCATTTTGGAACAGGGCAGAGCAGCATCAAAAGTAGCTTCTGAGCATGCTCCGCCCAGTTCCAAAATGGCGACAGTGCTACTTCCGGTCTGCTACTTCCGGTCCAGTCCCTTATTTCTCAGGCCGGAACTTGGCAGCTATGCTTGGAGAGTGTGGGGAAATTGCAGTTTTGTTTTTGTTTTTTTAAAGAGATTTTTATTAATTTTTCAAACAAGAAATACACAAACAAGACATATAATATAACACTGTCCCTTCATTTTCCCTCCACCCACCGGTCCACTTCTGCCACCAGTAGGGCCCGTGTGCTTTAGGAAACAAAGGGGTCCAATTGTGAGTTGAGTTCTGCTTTCCCCCTCCCTCCTCCCTCCATATCCCCCCCCCTGCCACTGAGAGAACAGGGAGGAAGGAGTTATGGGGATCTGCATCCCCCAACTCTTTCATAATCATATTAATAAACCTAGAAAAAAAAGAGAAAGAAAGAAAGGAAAGAAGGAAAAAAACAAAACAAAAAGAAAATTGGGAAGAGTTCAAACTTCCCAGTTCTTATTATTTTGACATCTTAATTGCGACTCCCTCGGTTGTCTTCCTCATGGTTTTCCTTACAAATTCTGATTACTTGTGGCGAATTTTCCAACTCAGCTTCAAATCTTAATCTTATAATATTAACTCAATCCTCCTCCTTTTTCATGCTGCCCTCCCACAGGTCCCCTCCTGCCACAAGAGGTGCCTGCAGGGTACAGCACTTCCAAGGTTCCATTTCCTCCTCACCCCTCTGGGCACCCCCTGCCACTGAGTGCCTCAGAGTAAGGAGAGGGGGGCAGGCAGCTTTCTGCCTAAACACCTCACTTAACCTGCAATAATTTACAGTAACTTAAAAATTCTTTCCAAGCCATTCTTATACTCCCTTAAGGAAACATAACACTTTTTTCCCTTTCTTTTTTACATTCCATCTCCTCTCCCTAAGTCTTTTCCCCCCAATTGGTTCAGCATTTCCATTGTCATGCCAAGATTTCGAAGACCGTCTTTCAGAAACCAAAACAATACCTTTTAACTAAAGTTTTTACCCCACACCCATTCTTTCCCAAGTCCATCTCCAGGCCTTTGCCCCCCCCTGCCCCTGTCCTTCCCATCCCTCAAACACCCCACTCCACATTTTAACCCCTCCAGGATCTTCAAAACCATTAAACTTTAAGTCCCTTAGTCTCTCATCTTCTTGTTCTGGTTGTTTTTCTTCCTTTTGGAAGTCATATTTTGCTTCATCCCAAACAAATTTGTCACAGTCCAAGTCGTCTTCCAATTGTTTCTCCTCACACACAGTCTCAGAATCAGCAGTCTCCAAATTTAAATTTAAATTATCCTCTAAGTCCTGGACTTGGACTTCAATCTCAACTGGTGGTAAGTTGGGATGTTGCCATTCCTTGTAGAAATCTTCCCATGACAGCAAGTAGTTCAGTACAGTCTCCTGGAAGGCTCGAGACAGCTTTGTTTTCATACCTCTCGTAACCGCAGATAAACAGGGGGTAGGGAACAATGGGTACTGGAAAATTCCTCTCTCAGACGATCGACTCCATTTTGGCTGTTCTTTTTCTTGATTCTTAACTCAGTCCCAAATCCATTCTTACTTCCAATTTAAATAGTTCTTTCACCTTTACAAACAATTTTTCCTGTTCACAGCAATGCAATCAATCCACCCAGTCTTTTAACAGTTTGACAGCTTTTGACAGCTGTCAAAACACTCTTCCCCTTAATGCCGCTGTACCTCAAGGGGTGCCGGACTCGGGGGCTGAGATGGTTCCAAGAAGTCTTTTTTCCCTCTCGGGACCACAGTTTCAAATTCTTTCGTTATTCAGCTTTGGATTTTTTTTCCAAACGCCTCCCAGTTTCCCATTAGGAAGAGACCGGCTTCCGTTTCTTTAAGTCTCTCCTATTTTCCAATCAGCAAATTTAGGATCCCGATCAAAGTTCCACTTACTTCTTTAGGAATCTTTAGTATCAAATCGGAAGAATCCGCCGCTTGCCGGGTCAGGACTCGGAGCTTCGCTTCCCGGAGGTAAGATGTGGCCCAAAATGGCTCCCGCGGTTCAACCCCACCGGCTCACGATCGCTCTATTGAGCTCTCGGGCGGCGGGGGATCCGCCAAACGGAGCAGCCGCTGGACGCCTGAGTCATCGGAACTCTCGATCCGATGCTTTTACGGGGAGTCCGCTCGCTCTGCGGACTTCCCCCCCCTCCGAGAAGCCAGGGACCTCGGCACGCGAAGTCCCTGCGTCCTTCTCACCGCCACGACGAACCGGAAGTCTGCCGGAAATTGCAGTTTTGTTAAGGATGCTGGAAACCACAGCTCTGTGAGTGAGGTCAGGACCCTCAAGAAATTACATTTCCCAGGATTCTTTGGGAGAAGCCATGACTGTTAAAGGGATATAAGAGTGTTTGAAATGTAAGGTTGGCTGTGACCTTTGCAGAATTCAATGAGGAGGAGGATTGGAACAAAGCTAGAATGGGTTGGCTGTGCCTGAAATTGGCTCTAGGGCCATCTACTATTGAGCTCCTTGCTTTCCACCTTGCCGATCCCAATGGGCACCAGGCATCACTGACAAATGTGAATCCTTGGGGTCAGGAAGAAATGAACCTTCACAGTCTCATCTACTCCATGGCTGTGAATGGTCCACCTTTTGATGTTTGGCACCTTTTAAAATGTGTACCACTAAATGCTTTGTCATTGTTATCTTCTTCTTCCTCCTAGAAAGGTTTTTCCAATCATCTCGGGAACAAGGTCTCAACTTTGGGATGAACAACACAACATGCCACAGAAAAGTGACCTTATTACATCCTTAGGTTCCTGCTTTGGCCATTGACCATTTAGGATCTGAGGTACAGTACAATTTCATCTTATGTGTGGGTTTGGTTCCAAGCGTTCTGCTTATATACAAAAATGTGTATACAGAAACCCTTGGAAAGACCACTGCGGGTGCATCCCAGGGCTTCCAGAGCTGGCTCGTAGAGAGAGCCTTGTTCCCAAGTAAGGCAGAGAGTATAAAAACCTTCCACCTTGCTTACATTTAAGTTGCAGGATTTCAATGAGTGAGCAGCCTTTTGCCTGCAAGTTAAATAATTCAGGTAGGGAGCTGTGTTTGTCTGATGAAGTAGAAATATATAAAAAATAATAAAAATGTCCAGTAGCACCTTAGAGACCAACTAAGTTTGTTCTAAGTTTGCACTAGGAGAAGGGGACGAAATGGTTGGACAGTGTTCTCGAAGCTACGAACATGAGTTTGACCAAACTGCGGGAGACAGTGGAAGACAGGAGTGCCTGGCGTGCTCTGGTCCATGGGGTCACGAAGAGTCGGACACGACTAAACGACTAAACAACAACAAAGTTTGTTCTTGGTATGAGCTTTCGTGTGCATGCACACTTCTTCAGATACCAAGAACAAACTTAGTTGGTCTCTAAGGTGCTACTGGACAATTTTTAAAATATATTTTATTATTATTTTATATATTTCAAATTAAATGAGCGTAAGATGTGATCTTCCTGTATAATGTATGTGAACTAAAACATCAACAGTCAAATGTATAAGGGAGGGCCAGGAAAATTCAGAAGAAAAGAAGAAAAATACAATAAGGCAAAAGGAAGAGAGAAACACAGCATGATGCAAAGATGAAGAGCGGTCAAAATTGAATAGTAGATAGGTCTCTCTCCCATTCAGAGGACTGGTGAGTGGAAGGACTGGAAAATGACTGCTTCTCTCTCCTCTTCTCACTGAGAAGCTGGAGAATGGATGCAATAATGACACGGTTCAGATAATCTTTGGAAGCCAAGAGACTCCAGCAGTTTCTGCTGGGGGTTATTATCTAGGGCAACAAGGCCATAAAAAGGGAAGCCAGCAGCATGGACACGCATGCCATGTGCCCTCTGCACCATATATGAATAGCCCCTTCGGCGGTGGGATCGAAGGGTATAGCTGTGTCCACTTGAGCCCCAAGATTCCATGATGATCCAGCTGATAGGATGACCATTGGAGTCCAGGATGCAGGTACTGGGGAAACATCTCACCATGTTGTCCAGGTATTTCCGGCTGTGTTCACTGCCCCCATAGTGCCACGTTTCATTCAGCAGGTCAATGTGGGAGCTATTCAAGGAGGAAAAAGTGAAGCCTGGATCTAGCCTAGGAGAGCAGAAAGATGAGCAATGATGAGGGAGCTGAACATGAATGCAGAAATTATCTTCTTGGCTCATCCTCAAAGTCTCCCCAGTTCAACACTCTTAACAGCAGGCAGACAGATTCCCTGGCAAAACCACCAGCAAGCTGGCATGAAAATGATACAGATTCCTTGTCGTTTGCCCTAACATCCAGTAGTTTGGACTAATGACCAATTGATACCTGTTGGAAACGACCAATAATGCATCCCCCCAACTGATGTGTGTGTGTGTCTGTGTGTGAAAATGGCAGATATCAGGAACCGTTTTATTAGTTGTGTTCCCCTCCCTTCAATCTCACCCCAGCAGAGCATGCCTCATCTAAGATGGTGCCTGTCACAGAAAGAACTTCTCATTCTGCTCTTGGGATGCCTTTTCTAAACTGGACTCCTGATGCAAACCGCCTTTTGTGTGGCATTCCTCCTTCTTTCCTAGAGTGGGCAGGAGTGCCACTTTTGGTGCTTTGCTATCCCAACTACGAGGAGTGAATGCCAGGTTTGTCCATAGGCAGAATCATAGAATTGTATAGTTGGAAGTGTTAAAGACCGGCAAGGCTGAACCTGGCGTAAATGCCAACTATACCAGTTGAACTCAGCAGAGTAGTGCAGGCACAGTGGAAACTTCTTGGTTGCAAGATGAAGGCAAGTTGCAGGAACACAGGAACTCACTTCCACTAGTACTGTGTAACTATATACAGCTTTATTTACAAGAACAAAACAACAAACAGTACATAGATCAGTACTTCTCTCTATCTCTCTACAACACAATAACCACATCAGAAACACACCACCAACTCTCCACAAAACCCCACAAATTCACCCTTAGTCTAATAGGGTTACTGCACCAATCACCAAGCTGTTGCTAAGGCTCTATCACTAGGCAAATTATCCAGCCCTGGAGATTGCTGAATCACTCTTCTGGGCATGTTGCCAGCTCTTAATTGCTATGTGACCAGATGCACATACTCACACAGTGAAAAAAACTCAACAGGAAGGGACCCTGAAATGCAGGAATCTCAACTAAAGTATCCATGGCAGACTGCCATCCAACTTTAACCATGGAGATTCTCCTGTTGGAAGAACACAGGTTAGCCAGTGCCTCAACCAGGAAGTAGGGAGCAGAATGGACACTCACCGGGGCTGAGGCTCTTTATCTGGCTTGGGGTCCAGGTAGATGAAGTAGGGAATTGCAGTCAACTGGACTTTCTTGACAGCAACAGCATCTTTAGAGACTTCGTATATCCCATCATGGTTCCCTGTACAAAGCAGCAAAAAGTCAGAAAGAGAATGGTGTTGCTGGGTGAGGCCAGAAATGGTTAGGTACACATATATGGAACTGCTATCATTCCAGATGGTCAACCAAGGTATGTTGCTCCCTTTTTGCCCTTGGACGGTGAAAAATCCTATTGTCCTTGTGGTGCTGTGGAGAGAATATGTGTGCAGTCTGTAGGGAAGGGTAAATCTGTTACTTTTAATTTCTCTCAATTTCTCATTTTCCCAACGTAAAGTTCAGTTTTCTACATTTCACACCAGCTTTCATTTTTTTTTCAAAAAAAAAATCCTCATGAGACTGGAGTGGGCTGTAGGAGGCAAGGCAGCTTCTCAGATACCCAGATCCAGAATACATCAGTAGAAAAACCTGGAATCTAATTCATGTGTCCGCCTGCCACCCATGTATTGTTTTGTATTTTATTTTGCTCATGTTTCTCCATTACATTCACTTTAGTCACTTCCATTTCCTCATCAAATTTAGATTAAGTAACTCAGCTGAGTATCCTTATCTCATAACTCCTTCCTTAGAAAGAGCAGCTTGTTACCACAGAGAGAAAAGGCTTGGTCCCAGCTGATGGCATCTGTGTCCAGCAACAGTCTCCGGTAAGCATCAAGATCCCGATAAAATGCTGCATATATATTGTTAAACGAATCCGCACTGTCAGAAACAGCCTAAAAGAGAGACATACAGTTTAACAGGTAAACCTTTTCCAGATGTTGAGATGAAATGATGGGTGAAGTTTCACCTGCTCCCTGTGGCAGCTGTTAATTCCAAAGGTGCCCTCCTAGACAAAAGCCAACATCCCCTTTCAGTTTGAGCCTGGCTTAGAGGAGGCACCAGCACAGAACACGCAGCATTTCCTGCTGACATCCCACAAAGCACCTCCCACAAAATCAGAGAATCACAGAGCTGAAAGGGACCACAAGGGTCATCTAGTCCAACCCCCTGCAATGCAGGAAACTTTTTGCCCAACCTGGGACTCCAAACCATGACCCTGACATTAAGAGTCTCATGCTCTACCCGTTGAGCTTTCCTTTGTACAAAGGTTGTTACCTCTCTCTGTGGGCGAGTCAGAACCGCCTTGAAATCTGGCCAAGAATCCACAATCACCTCATGGCCCACTGGGTTCCCACGGTTTATGTTCATGACTGCACCATAGACCTGTCAAAAGTCATAGGATGTCAGAGTTGGTGCTGCAGTTGAAGGAGGCAGACTGGGAGAAATGTGTGGGGTCTGGGGAGAGAATTACTGGTGTGGTGTGTCAGGCTTGTAGCTGCTGCATGCCTTGAGTGGGGAGTCCTGATCTGAGTGAGCACAAGGGACAGGAGAATCAGTTGATTTTCTGTTTCTCTCAGTTTATCATTTTTCTTGTCTTAAGCTCAGTCCTCCGCATTTCTACATCCGTTTGAAGTTTAAAAAAATGAAAGTTCATTGGCATTTTTGTATTAATTTCGCCTAATATGCATGATTATTACTAATTCACACATTTTTAGAAAGCAATTTCCGCAATACAATGTCATTTTACTTACATGTGCATTTTTAACACACAGTTTACCCTCTCAGTTTTGTGAATGTTACTTGGCTGGAGAACTTCATAGCAAAATTCAGAGAAATGTAAATTTCAAAGGGCAGCTGAGTTTTGTCATGCATTGCTTCAGAATGTGCAAATTAGGTAAGTTCACCTATAAATGCAAACTGAATCAAATTTCTCCCTCTTCCCTAGTGAGGACTTAGTACCTATTACCCAATGAACTAATTGTAGGAATTCACATGGCCATTTCACATACTATATACACATTTCACACAAACTGTACCCTCAATCTGGAACTGCAGCCAATATTAGCTCTCTGTGGAGTATATCTCTATGATACCCCATTCAAGCACCTATTTATTGAATTTTAAAAAACTCAGATTACCAATGTGGATCTTAGCTAATAACTCAGAATACATGGCTCAAGATCACCTGAAGTGTCTGAGGGAGGCTTTTCTTCAGCAGCCCTTCCAGGAAGTGCAACTTGGAAGAACAGGATAGGATCAACATAGTTTGGGAGGCAGAGGTTGAAGCAGGTACCAGCAGAAACAGTGTGGGTTGTAAGCACCTGAGAGAGAAAGAGAGAGACTAGTTCTCTGTACCTAATCCCCAAACTGAGGTGCTTTCTTTTTCACTGAAATGATGGACTTACTTAACCAACAATGGTGCAACAGCTGAGTTTCTAAATGTAACAGGAATCCCTTCCTCAATAAATAGAGAACAAAACATTCTCTTATGAGCAACTGGTGTTCTCCCACACTGTCATCTGCTCACCTGTAGACCTCCGTGTCTTCTTGTTGAGTGGTACAGATTCTCTTAAGAGCCTCTGGTGTGCTGTCAATCTGCTCAGTCAGAGTCTCCTTCAGCAAGCTCTTTATGTTGGCTGCTTTCTTTCAACGAGGGGGGAAGGGAATGTGTAAGTTTACCAGAATGAATGAACTATTAACAGCCATCTTCCTGATGTTCAGTGGTGCATCTACACACATTAAGATCATGGACTTAATGGACTTTAGGCCTTTCTCTTTAGATGGCCATGTGATTTCAGCTGTGAAGCACTTCTGACTGCCATTTCATCCTTTACAACTGCTGTGTCTGAGCAGCAAAGAAGGATGAGTTTCATGGGCGTACCCAGCGAGGGGCGGGGGAGCAGCTGCCCCCCCGAAGCAAAAAATAAATAAATTACCGTATTTTACGGACCATAATCCGCATTTTCCCCCTCCAAAAACTGAAGGGGAAAAGTCAATGCGGGTTATGGAAATCGGGCTGTTTCCGCCCCCTCCGTGGCTGCAGCCAGCGACAGGAACATGGAGAGGGCGAGAAGCAGCCTGAAATTGGGCTGTTTTCGCCCCCTCCGTAGCTGCAGCCAGCGACAGGAACGTGGGAGGGGGGAGGAGCAGCCTGAGCTGGGGGGGGGGCAGACAGAAGCTCCATCCTTCCTTCCATCCTTCCCTCCTCTTTCTTTCTTTCTTTCTTTCTTTCTTTCTTTCTTTCTTTCTTTCTTTCTTTCTTTCTTTCTTTCTTTCTTTCTTTCTTTCTTTTTCTCCCTCCCTCCCTCCCTTCTCTCTCTCTCTTTCTCTCTCTCTCTCTCACACCCCTTCCTTCCTTCCTTCCTTCCTTCCTTCCTTCCTTCCTTCCTTCCTTCCTTCCTTCCTTCTCTCTCTCTTCTCTCCCTCCTTCCTTCTCTCTCTTCTCTCCCTCCCTCCTTCCTTCCCTCTCTCTTCCCCTCTCTTGCCCCCCCCCCAGTTTTGATCCTGGGTACGCCCCTGATGAGTTTCCTAATGCTGATCTACAAAAAGAATTATTGCATGCCCAGGCGGAGACCCCCTGGCCCTGAGAGACAACCAGAAGGAATAATGACTTGTGACAACGTGTTATAGAGTTAAAAATTGGTCACAACTTTATTAAACCTTTCAGTTGTAGGAAAACCTTGGCTTAGGCATTGGGCATGTATCCCTCCCAGCCCCCCAGGCCAGGGAACTGGGGCTCCTCAGAGTGAATGGGATATGGGAGGGTGCACTGCATGATGCTTGTGTACGCAGGCAGCCTTCACTGCATTTTGCAGTGCCCCACAAATGGAGCAATAGACACTCAAAATAGGGGTCATGGGTATCACCCAAAAACCCAACGTCGTCTGATTCAGTCCAAACCCAGCACCAAAGTTTTTAATCAACAGGAATTGAGGTGGCATTTAAATGGGAAATAGAGTAACGGGGAATGGTACTTGATAGGGTGTGATAATCTCCCTCTCTCCCATTCAGAGGACTGGTGAGTGAAAGGACTGAGCAGGATCCTGGAAAACGACTGCTTCTCTCTTCTCTTCTCACTGAGAAGCTGCAGAATGGATGCAGTAATGACACAGTTCAGATAATCTCTGGAAGCCAAGGGAGACCAGCAGTTTCTGCTGGGGGGTATTATCTAGGGCAACAAGGCCATATACAGGGAAGCCAGCTGCATGGACACGTATGGCCTGTGCCCTCTGCACCATAGATGAGTAGCCCCTTCGGCGGTGGGATCGAAGGGTGTAGCTGTGTCTCAGTGTACCCAGAGATTCCATGATGATCCAGCTGATAGGATGACCATTGGAGTCCAGGATGCAGGTACTGGGGAAGCATCGCACCATGTTGGCCAGGTATCTGCGGCTGTGTTCACTGCCCCCATAGTGCCATGTTTCATTCAGCAGGTCAATGTGGGAGCTATTCAAGGAGGAAAAAATGAAGCCTGGATCTAGCCTAGGAGAGCAGAGAGATGAGGAATGAGGAGAGAGCTGAACATAAGAATGCAGAAATTATCTTCCTGGCTCATCCTCAAAGTCTCCCTAGATCAGACATCCCCAAACTGTGGCCCTCCAGATGTTTTGGCCTACAACTCCCATGATCCCTAGCTATGAGGACCAGTGGTCAGGGGTGATGGGAATTGTAGTCCAAAACATCTGGAGGGCCGAAGTTTGGGGATGCCTGCCCTAGATCAACAGTCTTAACAGATACCCTGGCAAAACCACCAGCAAGCTGGCATGAAAATGATTCCGATTCCCTGTTGTTTGCCCTAATACCCAGTAGTTTAAAACTAATGACCATTAATTGTTTAGTTGAATAGATAAAAAAGAACCCCATTAAAAGTGATTGAAAATGCATCCTCCGATTAATGAAACACTATTATGTGGGAAAATAACAGATGGCAGGCACCAGTTTGGAAGTGAAATTCACACCCACCCTTCAGTCTCACCCTGCAGAGCATGCCTCTTCTAAGATGGTTCCTGCTACATGAATAACTGCTCGCTCTGCTGTTGGAATTCCTTTTCTAAAGGATGTAAACCTACTTTTGTGTGGTATTCTTCTTCCCTTCCTTGAGTGGGCAGTGGGCAGTGCTACCCCCTTGGAGTGCTGCCATTGGTGCCTTGCGGCTCCAGCTACATGAAGGCAAACTAAGGAGTAAACTAAGGAGTAATGCCAGGTTCGTGCATAGGCATTTTGACTATGGAGATTCTCCTACTGAAGAACCACAGGTTAGCCAGTGCCTCAACCAGGAAAAAAGTAGGGAGCACAATGGACACTCACCGGGGCTCAGGCTGTTTATCTGGGTTGAGGTTCAGGTAGGTGAAGTAGGGGGTTACAGTCAACTGGACTTCCTTGGCAGCAACAGCCTCTTTAGCGACCTCGTATATCCCATCATGGTTCCCTATACAAAGCAGTAGAAAGTCACCAAGAGAGTGGTATTGTCAGGTAGGACAAGAAATTGTTAGCTGCACATATACTGAACTGCCATTGCTCAGGTCATCCAAGGTTCATTGCTCCCTTTCTGCCCTTGGACAATGAAAAGTCCCATTGTCCTTGGAGGCATGTGCAGCTGGTAAGGAAGGGTGAATCAATCAGTTTTGATTTCCCACAGTTTCTTATTTTTTTCCACCTTGTTCATTTCTCCACATTTGATGAAAATTCATCAACATTTTAAGTGCAAATTTATTCTCTCACATACATGCAGATTGTTTTCACTAATATATGCATCTTAATGCACACTTTAGTATGTGCATTGCATTACTTGGCTAGAGAACTGCATCACAAAATACCCTATCACTTACTCTAAAAATTGCTAAAACCCATTATTGTTGTCTCCCTTTACTGAAGATATTTATTGACTGGTTTTTTAAAAAAATGTATTCTCAACTCTTTGAGGAGCTTCCTGCACAAAGACTCCAATAAAAAACCAACTCGACTTGAATATTTAGCTATAAAAATGCAAAATACTGTAGAAATAAAGGTGTAGAGAAACAGTATATTAAACACAATATAGGTTATCAACACAGCATTAAGAAATAAAAG